>NW_027287194.1:1272500-1872500 GCF_022747635.1 Hetaerina americana
AATGATAATGGTATGATTATAGATTTATAGCAACAAGTCAAGAAAAATTATTAGATCACAGGAATTATACAGTCATTTTTTTAAAATGCACATCTAAAAAAATGCTGAGCACATTACCACTTTTTAAGAGACCTACATTTGGGTCTAATAGTATTAGCCTAGCCTTGTAGTATTTAGCCTTTATTTGTATAATTTTGGACCATAATTTTACATGTTAATGCAATTGATGGCACAGTAATCAAGTAGGACTGAGTACACTGAAAGCAATAATTTAAAACAGGGATAGATGTTTATATCCTAAAAATCAGAGTCATTTCACTTGACATGTCATCTCATTAGATCCTGCCAACAAAAGCTTCTCTCTTCTGCATTTGTTCAGAATTAACAACCAGCATTCACACAAGATTAATTAAAATAGAAGTGCTCATTGTTCTCATTCTCAATGTTTTCCTCTCTTTAGGGTGGCATCTACATATTCCATCTTCTTGACACTTATTCAGCTGGAATCTCTCTCTTATGCTCTGCACTATTTGAAGCAATTGCTGTTTCCTGGTTCTATGGCAAGTAACATTCATAACTAAATGCATGCGCATCGGTGGATATAGTATGCATAGAAACTATAGTAGATATGTTCATTTTTATCTCAACTTTTTCTCTAAGAATGTTTGTTAAGGTAAATTAATTAATTAAATCAGTTTTTGATTTCTAATATCTTACATTTCTGAATCTAAAAAAGAAACTTTCTGAGAAATGTATTGTGTTGAAATCACCCATTTTAGTTCTCTGTCAATATTTTTGCCACCAATCTGTAATTTGATCTCTTATAATTTATAAAATAATTTCCATAAACTTGGTCTTTCATTCCAATTCCTAATTAAACATGTATAAATTTTCATGTAAAACTTTATCCTTTTTTATCAAGATATATGAATACAATATAAACATCATAATGATTAAAAATTTAATTATTTGATGAACTCAATGTAATCATTTCTGGAGATGATTACCGCAGCCGTTTATGGCTGGTGGCTCTCATGAATTATAAACTGCAATTATGCACTGCTCTTAGGTGATTTATGCCACAGAGGAAAACACTCAATAGAGTACTCCCTAGGGGATATTTAGGAGTGTGAAATGCCGCATACTCATTGAACTTTGAAATCCACCTCATCAGCATAAAAACTACTTAAAAAGCTCACTATCAAGGAATGCAGTGCAAAGAGATGACAAGTACTTTCTATATCCGTGTTATGGGAAAGCTTTTGGCATAATGCTAGAGAGTTTGCTGAGCTCTTGAAAATGATAATCATGACAGAATTACATAGTCAATTTACACATTGAAAGTGTTGTGATACTAAGGAGTGAGTGATGGGTGATCTGTCATGGGGGAACAGTTTAACTCATCTTAATATTGAATTGAAATGTTGTCCTGTGTCTTTTGACTAGGTTTGGATCGCTTCTCCTCTGATGTGGAAGCCATGCTTGGATCCAGACCTGGAATATACTGGCGCATTTGCTGGAAGTTCATCAGTCCATCTTTTATCATTGTATGTCCAGATTCTATGCTATCAATTTTTTTTATTTTTACAAATACCATAGGCATAACAAAGGGGTGGGAATTAATTTTTCTGAATGTTTCAGAAAAGTAGAAGCATGAAACTAGTTGCAGATAATTTAATCAATATTATTTTATACTTACTGGTTAAGGTAGGTTTTGGATGAGCAGAGACTACACAATAGTAGAGCGATGCATTTACTTTCCTATCCTAACAAAACACTACCTGACATCCTACATTTCATTAAGCCACTCTTCAATTCCATGCACTTCCTTCGCCCTTTAATTTTATCCAATATGCCTTTCCTCTTCTTATCCTTTTCTTGTTTGCCTAACTTTCTCCCTGCTATATCACAGTATTCTTCAACATCTCATTACCAATAAAAATGCTCTCCATCCATCTTTCTTGTCTACTTTGAATTGCTCCCAAGAATGACCTCTTTTTCCCCCACCATACTTAGCACTTTCTTGTTTGTTTTCCTTTCTGTCCATCTCTCCTTTTTCATCCTTCTCCACACCCACATTTCAAAAGCCTCCAATATACACATATTATTTTGCCTCAATTTCCATGATAATGCATTGCACAAGGCCTCTGAAAATAATGCTTTATTTTTGAAGCACTGAGAATCTCTAGTTCAACAGTTTGAAAAAAAGTAACAGACTATTTCATGATAATGTTTTGAACAATGTTTTTGCTCGTGAAGTGGTAGCCTTTAAATAACTTCGTTAAGTTGTCATGCATCCAACATTAATTTTAGTATCTTAGTTCTTTCACACCATTCATTCATATCTCTACTCAGGTGGCATCATTCGCAAGTTACAGATCAGATTGATGTCATTTTAATGTTGTAAGATATCCCCAAGATAAAATTTATGTAAAATGCATATTTATCCAGTGTTAAAGTGATAGCAGCTTAGCTGTCCAAAAGTAACCTCAATTACATGCATATCTTTCTCTACTGCAAACATAAGTTCAATAAGGTTGGCTAAGAATGATGTCGACCTGGGGATATACCGCCAAGTTGGAGTGAAATTCATCATCCATTGACTCAATAGCTTTCAGTTAATACATATGACATACAGTCCAAAAAACCCAAATGTACACTATGTGGCTGATCCTTATACCTATTCTCTCCCAACCAGTCTTAGGGTTGGCTGAATGATTAACTGCTTGCCTATGCCTCTAAACGTCGCTGGTTCAATTGCAAGAATATTTGTTTTTTTCCTATTCACTTGTTTGTCTAACACTTTTGTTTTTTACCTATAATTCATTTGAAATATAGGAATGTTACCTTTTCCCTTAAACTGCAATTAAATTTATTTCATTGACTCTGTCAGAAAATACATATCTATTAAATGTCAAATTTGTATTGGTTCTCTGTCTTCAGCAAATTCCACTTTTTATGCTGGCAAACATTATCATTTTGACACCCAGCCAATATAATTTTGACTAGAAAGTTAAATAAAGCACACTGTTATAAAAATAATGTCGAGCCAATATCAGGATGCATCTTGTGTACTATACTCTTTCCAGAGTGCCAAAGATGCGAAACAGAAAATTTCCGACCATTCAACAGAATCATTGTGTAAGAAAAATCGACTGACATTACATGTAAATGTTACTGCAAACCTATGAGTCATTGTAAAATAATGGACTAGCAAAACAGCTTCACTGCGGTTCAGATAACTCCAAATTGCTTTATTGCAATATTTATTAATGGAAATAGCTAAGAATTTAGATATAAGTTCACAAGGATTTCAAAGAAAAGGTTGTGTATGGCTCCATTCAAGGATGAACTTGCCTGCATGCACTAAAAGCAACTTCTTATATATTTTCACTTCATGAAATTTACCATTTTATATCATGTGTGCACAAAGAGTAGCAACAATTGAGCCAAGGGGGTTTAAATAATTTTAAGGCAGACAATGGAACTTTCTGCAATCAGTATTCTCATAAAATTTATTATATTATAGTCGCTGGAATTAGATAACCATGGAAAATACTACATTACTCATTCACCTACAATGATCTACTAACAGTTAAAGAGCACAGTAGATGTTTGAATTAGGGCAATGACTTTTTCAAATCTGCAAGTCAGTTGAAAAAAACCTTGGCTAAGCTTTCTAGAATAATTTCAAATAATAAACTTACATAACACAAATTAGCATTGCCATGAAGAATTACCACAAGAAAATCAGGACTATTTGACTTCAAAAAAATTCATGTAATTTAAATTTTAGCTGGATGGAAAAGTGGTATAAACATCAGGAGAAAGATTCATTTCCAAATAAAGGATAGTATACATCCTGTATGACTAGTTGTAAGGAACGATAGTCTCAGGGAAAAAATGATAAATACAATTTAGTACAATCTTTGCAGAAAAATATAAAATTTGGACTGGTGGTACCTAATGTGCCATGTAAAAAATACTTGTGTAAATACAGGAAATGGCATGGAGGCATTACTTTGTAAGATTTTAACTTGAAAATGGCATACCACTTGGAAACCATGGTCAGTTTAAAAATAGAAGAGTGAAAATTTATTTAGGCCAGGTTTTATAATTTTTTATTAAACTGAAGGTTAACTCTGCTTAACAGCAAAATTCAGTTTTACGACCATAAGTCAAGCTGAAAACCTATCATTAAACAGTGCAATAACTGAGAGATGGTGATGTCATGGTTACAATGCTCACATTCACTAATGAGAAATCTCATATTTTTATAAAACTGCTAATCTCCACTTTAAATATAATGTTTCCCTGGATGTGCAGCCAAAATCCTCTGGTTGTATCAGGATACTCTAGCCCAGAGTAGTCCATCTCTGACGGTACCATTATAACGAAGAAAATACTGAACTAAATCTGTCTTATTCTTACAGGGTGTGGTGCTCTTTGGTCTTATCTACCACCAACCACTAAAATACAATGACTACTCCTACCCCATGTGGGCTGAGTGGGTTGGGTGGAGCCTGGCCCTTTCATCTGTTGTTATGATACCACTGGTGGCAATAGTGAGGATATCAAAAACGCCCGGGACATGTAAAGAGGTAAAGACTTTTATTGAGCAATAAATATCAACATGTAGCAATCAGATCTAATGGCAGATTTCCCCCAAATGCATGTTATATATGTGCATAAGAATATTACTGAAGATATATTCCCCAAATTCCCATCCAATGAATCTAAGCTAAAAAGCACTAAAAGTTTTAGGGTGAGAAGATGAGAGAAATTAGTGCAGGAACAACTTTCATTATGGTGAGCATGTTGCAGGAGGGCAGTGGATGCAGGTTCGATTCTGGGTGATGACTCTGGGTATCCTAAGGTTCAACCAAGCTGTGTGATTTCTCAGGCAGCAGATATACCTAGGAAATCAAAGTCAGCACAAGTGTGGGGAATAAAGAACTGATCCCCATGCCAGGTTGATGTGTGAATTCCACATATAGTATTTGACTTAGTATTGGGAATAACTCTACCCTAAAGCTTTAAAATCAACCTTTAAGTTGAATTCTGTGTTTATAACACAGAAATCAACTTAACCCACATATGCAGAGAAATCTCCAGATTTTGAAATGAAAATTGTTATTTTCTGCAATGGTTCATTGTTTACAATGTACTTCAATATACATAGGCATTATGTACCTGATGATGATAATTTGGCATTGGAACTGTGCAATTGTTTGCAATTGCATAGTTCCAATGCCAAATATTGTGTGCAATAAATTACTGTGGGAAATCACAACTTTTATAATTTTGGAATGTGTTTAATTTTCAGTACTTAGACCATGTCAGGGAAATGGGAGTCTCATGGCTGGAGCTCTGGACTAAATCTCATTTGTGACTCTAGGAAACCTCTGCTCCACCCAAGCTATGATTTTTCGGGAAACCAGAAAGGGGGCAGGGAAAGCCACTGGATCCCAATTTCACATGCTATTAAGGCCTTATGTCAATCCTAGGATATTTATATCTAAGATATGCTTGAATCTCATTATGGGCCTTAGTATAAGGTGAGCTCTACCCTCACCTACCAAACCAATCTTCAGGTTGGTTAATACATGCCACTTAAAAATCATGCAATGGTTATGGTGCACAACACAGAACACCAAAAATTCAAAAAGTATCTTTGAGAAAAATTATATTTTTACTTTAACCACATGAGATCATTATTATTTGAGGCTTGTCCAGAAAGGATCCAGCCATGCAATATTTTGAGAGAAATAGCCCAGCTGCCTCATCTCATTCTCCTTTATTTTGTCAAGCTACTGCTCTGAAGACTGGCTGGGCTTTTGTTTCAGTGTCATAGCTGTAGACCCATGACCGATCTCCAGTTATGACCATTTTATAGAAAACCTGCATCATTATTTGTGGCTTGGAGCAAGTTCCCTGCAACTGCAGCACAAGATTCTGTATGTTGATAGGCCCCATGTAAGAATTATTGAAGGCATGAGATATCACTCTTTCTCAGTATTTGTGAGGTTTTTAATTGGATTGATAATAATGATGGGAACAACGACAGGCTAATATAATGAGGAAAGTGCACAAAAGGATATCAAAGAATCCACAAATATAAGAATTGATACTTTTACAGAATGGATACCTTGAAGTTAGTGGCACATCCAGACAAGATTGAGGAAAGGGGGGTAAAATTATGCCACAGGAAAACAACAGTAATATTATTCCAAAGATAAGTTTGATAGTTTTGAGGGTAGAGCTCACTTTAAACTAAGCCCAACAGCATAGGAAATTCACATGTCGGGGTGGAAGGACCAGTTCCTTATTTCATGGGCTGCTTGTGGTTTCCCAGGAAGAATCTGGTGCTACCCATAAATTCACACAGTTTGGGTAAAGCTGAGGGTGCCCAAAGATATCACCTAGAATCGAACTCAGATCCCCCTATCAGTAGCCCAGCACCCATTCCATCGGGTCCCCGTATCCCCACAAGAACTAATTTCCTGCAACCAAAAAAGCTTGCACATTCACATTTGCATTCCTCATTTTCTTACTTAACTAACTTCCCTCATTTTATTCTGATATTTTAGTGAAGAATTACACTGTAAAAATTTCTATGAAAGCATGGAAAAATTTCTATTTATGAACAATATAGGGAGATTGTTTTAAACATTAACATTGAAGAAGGCCATGATATGGTAAATTCAATGCAGATAACTTGTGCATTAACCTAAAATATTATGCATGAAGGTGGTGAATGCCATGATCGTTGTCATCTTCTCTTCTTTTATTTTTCAGCGCTTTGCATACAACATAACGCCAATAGAAGAGCATGAGAAAATACGAAGAGATGGTCTAGAGGCCGTCAGCCGCTTCAAATGCAAGCACTGGCTGTATGTGTAATAACATGCCAAAATTGGATCAAAGCCATAACAAGGATATGTGCTTGAAATGGAAGCAACTGCACAGCAGTCTGAGAACACACAAGTTACACATTTGTCTTTACTTCAAGATAAAGATAACACACAATTGAGTGAGCCAGACCAATTGAAATAGGGTCCACTGTCTAGAAATTAAATGTGCATTTAAAATGTTTTTGTAAAACATTTCCTTAATCCATTCAAGATTCAAAGATGTCCTAGATAATCTCAATGGATTTTTCCTTTATATTGTACAATATTCATGGGAATGCAATATTTTTTGTCCGCTGCATTATAAATTATTAAAATTTCCAGTGTATTTAAGTATTGGGGCATTGAAAGTAATTGAATTATATAACCTTCAGTGGGTAAAAGGGTACTTGGATCCCAACTACAATTATGCCTCTGATTAAAATTTTCTCTTTGTGATCCAACGTACCTGACTAGCCAATGACTTAATGCATTGTGTTGCCTTTCATTAATATTCATGACAGTTGTTAAAAAAATGATAAAAGAGATGCTATTATTATTAAACCAAGGAAAAGTTTAGAAATCAGCACTCAAATTTGTTTCTCATAGAAAGCTTATTATCACCTATTTGTTGGCGCTGCTGCATCAAAGAGTACACTTTTGCTTTCCAAAAAAATGTTGGTATCAGAAAATAATATAATAATGTACTTGAAAAGAAATAACATACTTTTAGAAAGAGGAACTGGTGGTATCTGTCACTGAATACAACCAACAGAAAAGCAAGTCTATAAAACACACAGATAGGCCATTTCTTATCTGAAAAATATATCTATATGGATTCTGGCAGTTGCTGACTATTGATAATTTAGCACCTTTGAATGGTATGCACATATTCAATTGAGAATCCATTTTCCAATGGACATTTTTATGATACTTTTTTATTTTTAATAAATTTTGTATTTAGACCGAGACATTTTTTTACATAAGGTACTTAACATGATTCATATTTATAAAATATACACAACAATGTTATATAGTACGTATTTGTACATATGCAGTGTTTGCCAAGTCACAGCATTGCTTTCCAAATCAGATATTATTTAACTTGTAGAATTGAAAGCTCAATCTAAACTTCTGTGACAATGAAATGATTAAGTGTTGATTTTTTTAAGTGTAAAAAAAGTGTTTTGAACTGATTTACTTAAATTACTTTTCCAAATCATAAACAGATCCAGGGCTGGTAAGAAGGCAGTTTATATTTTCTTCTTACTAGCACAACATCATTGCAAATTATGCAACACCTTGTCTTCTTGTAAATTTTCCTTCATAACCATTTGTAATTTATATCTCATGGTAGCAGGTGATTAGAATAATCTGAAGTATCTCAACATTTGCAAGTGCATGCATATAAGATTATCCATAGTGGAATCAAAAGATATGTTAATTCCCCAACACTATATAAGATTTTTCATGGAACTCATCCTTCACTATCCCAAAAAGTTCAGATGGAAAATAGATAAAAATAAATATTAAATGCATTGCTAAAACATGATTTTATGAATGCTTCCTATACTCCTCATTGGTGCTGTTTAAAATGAATGTTGAAATACAATAATAGTATTTATATCCTAAAGAGCTCTTAGAAAATGCCTAATACCCAATATCATACATTATCATGGGCTTTGAGTATGGGGTTGTAATTGCAGCAAGCAGACTTTAAAACAATTTTAAAGGAGATAGGTATCAGTCAAAAATAAACTAAAGTAAATATATTTCAAATAAGTAAATGTTCAAAAAAAGAAGATATTAATAATTCATGCATGACTTCAGAGGAATATTGTCATACCAACCATCTTACTATTATTCCATGGCAAATGATAGGGCTTTCTGAACTTGGAAAGAAATAGATTCTTGATACTTTGTACCAATACTTTATCAGCTGTTGTCAAAGTGGAATATGTGCCTCGTTTAATGTGTGCTTATGAGTATGGTGTTCAAAAATATATGTATTACTGAATGTGTTATAAATGTGAGTAAGCTATTTATTGAACTACTAAAACAAAAAGAGTATCATTGCCCTGCATTGTAGAAATGTCATTTACAGTGTTTATGTACAATACCAATATGAAGAGATTGCGTTATCCTTCTCTGTGTATACTGAAGTAACTGGCAAGTAAGAGTTGAAAGTCATGCAATCTTGAAAAATGTGTTTAAAATTAATTGCATATTCACACCTAATTTTATCAGGGATAAAAAAACAAATTTTGAGTCCATGAATGCTTTTTTTATTTGTAATGTTCCTAGGATCAATTCACCCCGTAGCATTTTTAACCACTCTTTTAAAATTTATGTAAAATGCACCCTCTCCATAATTTTGTACTAACTAGAATGTTTAAATTGAAATATCATATCACATCATGAGTCATTATGATAAGAAATTGTTTGAGAACCCAAAAGTGTAACAGTAATTTCATGGTCACAAGGCTGAATCAGCATTAAGCTGTTCACCCATTTCAGTAGCACTAATCTACTTCTTGGATCTTGATTTTAATTGATTTGGACCGCTTTAGAAATTAAAACTTTGGGAAATCATTTACTCTTTCCTTTTTGTTAATCTCAGTTTTACAAATAATGAATATTCTAAGCAACTGAAATATGTAAATAAAAGTCTTTATTGAATCCATTGCTTTTTCATTTCTTCGAGTAAGCAATAAACTATTCTGGTGATACAGTCACGTACACATCTAAGAGAAGATTATTTTGATAACATATTGTTGGGAATAAGTATGACAAGAACAATTAGTAAAGTGGGTACCTTTTGTTTTATAAGTAAGTATATGATTTTCACAGAAGTATATGTTGGCAAGTCATTTTCTTTCGACTAACATTCTGCTGTGTCATAAGCCAAATCTGAGGGTCACATTAATGATGTCATAATGGTACCAACATACGTTAACCTAGTAAAAACTTTACTTGGAAACTTTCTGCGAATATGGTCAGATTCCACAAAATGCACTCAAGGAGTGTTCCCCCTTCCATTGCTAACATACAATTATACCATGCAGCTACAGAGAATGAAATATTTATGCAGTACACTTGGTGGACCAGCATGGCAAAAGAAATAGACAAGGAGAGTAAAAAAACAAATTATTATTTTGATATGCATGATTGAATTTTACTCCTAAAAAATTCAGGTAGCATTCATTCATCATGATTGTGCAAGAAATTCAAAAGTTAACAATTCATGACTTACACAATATGATGTAATATGCTGAAACCAGGAACCTATTCATGTCCTCTAATTTCATAAATGGAATTTGAAAAGTGGATTTTTCTTACTCTTCATAATGACTAATTTATACTTGGGATCACATGATTGCATGATGCGGTATGTTCACACAAATCGGCAAAATGTTTGTGAAAAGCACAAAATGTAGTATATAACATAAAATGCATGAAGAAGCTCCAGAAAAAATCACAACCTCAGGTTTGTATTGTGCTCTCAATATTTGAAAAATAAAAAATTCTTAAGAATTCAACATATTCACCATTTTACTACTGTTTGTCACACTTTTAATTGTTATAATTTGATTAAATATCAGTGAATACAAAGCAAACACGAGTTAATCACTTGAAGTAGTAACATAGGCAATAGGGATTCACATTCCCCATCACATGCTGCTAGTGAAGACTTATTGAAAATGATGAGGAAGGTATTTCACATAGTGATGTATAAGTTAAATGCCTAGCCTTTTCTGCCTGAGGCACCAATTTATTCAAGCCTGGCCTCATAGTAGAAGCACTCCTCATATCCGTTCATGGGCAATGAATCTTCTTGAAATGAATACTCTTTGCTAAGGTTTCACTTGATCAAACATTTTCACAATCAAGACTATTTTCATTTTGAGTACTCCAAAACTTGATTCGCTTGTTTTAACAACATCTCTATTCAACACAGCAATTCATCTCAAATTTAAATGAGAATTGCAAAAGTGCAACAGCAATGAACATTTCCACATTGCATACAAGAGGCATTTTGATGGAATTTCCTGAAATTAGCGTATCTGTAAGCCATGCCAAGTAAATTTGCTGCAGAATTTAAATGCCACTCAATTCCATGAATGTGATATAATCTTGGGTGTTTCTTTGTGACTCAGACTTTGGTTGACATGGCATAGCTGCATATCAGGGGGGACAGTTGTTTTATTTAGATTCCCATTCCTGACACTTTCCAAATTTTCCCAATAAGCATGCTGTCCTCTTTCCCAATTTCCCTCACCAGCATTTGTAATTTGACTATGTATATTCTTTGGATCCATCCTCATTACTTATTTCATGCACCATCAACATCATCTTCTTCTCATTTTATTTCTTGCCAGAGTCCGGCCTGTACATTTAATGGTGTACAGCAAACGAAGTGATCTCAAAACAAAAACAAAAATTTTTATCACTGGGGGTTCGTGACTACCACCTCATATTCCTCATTTGCATGCCAGATTCCAATTTTTTTTAATCAGCCCTTTTTTTCAATTACTTCCTGAATGTATTACAAAATTAAATAATTACAAACTATTTTCTTGTTCCCCAAATCTTCCCAAATGAGTGACCAACCTGTTCATGCAGTTCTGTGAGAAGCTGTGAATCTAATCAAATGATTTCAATCTATGGATGAGTATTATTGACAGGATATGAATAACTCTCAATATATCATGACACACAATCATGTGTGTTGAATACTGAATGGAGAAAATGTTGCAAGCAAAAAAATGGGCAAATTAATAGAATGATGGGTTCTGCTCAGCACCATCATGTGGCCGAGGGTACAAGAATAAGGCACTTTCAACTGGCACAATGCAGGCTAGTTGAAACCAGCTGTGATTAGGTTTATATACTATTTGGTTGCATCTGTTCATCAAAAAATTAAAATGAAATCAGTCCAGCACCTGATAGATGAGAAGCAAAAACTCCTTGGGAAAAATAAACCCTTCATTTTTTTCACCCCTTTATCAATTTAAGCCAGTTGCTGAGTCCATTCATTAATCAAAGTATTCAAACACCTTTTCTGGTTCCACTGAAAATACCCACAATTTGCATGGAGCAAACTGGAAAATTACAGTGTACATGCATTGATTTTTTGAATGGGATGACATTTAAACTGAACTGGTAATTCAGCAAAATATGAGGAATGTGAGAATTTTTAATTTACCACAGCTGAGCTGTGGAAAGAATTCCTCCAGTCAGTGAAAAAAAATCCTCTTGACTCATGGTTTGCATTATATGAAAGTTTTGTAAATAAAAAACATAGCCGGTTTGATTTATATCCACACAAAACCCCAATAAAGGATGTTGAAGACCAAAAATGTTGCGGGAAAGAACACACGACTCCGTTTGTCAATCCAAGCTGCGATTTCTTGAGGGGTCATGGTGGTGAAACTTTTGGATGCCGCTTCACCCTCCTTGTTTGGAACAGGAATGACAACGCTGACACAATCCGCACCTTTTGCAGTGCCCTCCATGGGGACAGTACAAAGGCTCGAATCAACTGTCATGGTCGATGGGAAGATGTCTCCCTCCTGATTATTCCGGCCCAGAGATTCCATTGACTGAACGGACAGCATGTTGCCACTGTTCCCCTTGTGAAGGCCCTATCAGCACATGGAAAATGTGGCAAAGAAATTTTAATGGAAAGAAAACACAAAAGAAATCATTAGAGATAAATAGATTTGACCATTTAAGCATGATAGACTTAATGTTTAACGTTTGCAAGTGGCTCATTTAGCCTGATCAGGATTGTGACACCAGGTCACCTAATCATTTTAAGGGTGGGTGAATCAATCACATCACAAATCCTTCAAAACCCTTCAGCTGCATCAAATAGAACATTTTACTGCATCTCCTTGCAGATGATAGGTGACGGATCAAGTCCCTTCCTAGGACAAAGGTTACGCAGGTAGAGGATCCTTATCAATCCCCTGGGGAACATTTTTGACTATTGCATCCCTAGGGTTAAACATTTTTATGGTGCAACTTGATGACTCACTACTGAAGTTTTAAATTCTTGAAATAAATTTTTTAATTTCTAAAATTTATAGAAAATTCATGAGATATTTTTTTCGTTTTGATAATCTGATTAATTTGACACTAATTGGTATGCAAATCTGTAGATTTTCAACTGCATTAATGTTTACTTACTTAAAGTGGTGAAGAGTTTATAAGAGAAGTCAATTCTCATGACTGAATACAAGGCATAGTGAGTGAGTTAGGATTCTGTTTTTGGACAAGAGGGGAGAGTTCCACCCTCTCTTGGTGAGGAAGTGATCAGGCCACATAGATAAGAAGGGGGCTCTGTGCTCCTGGAGATGGTCACTCACAAGAGAATGTTTCTACCACAGTTGGCCTACATAAATAAATTTCCCAGAGCTTAAGGATAATTGAAACTGAGGGAGGTTCCACAATAGTAACTTTTAACAGATTAATCTGCTAAATGAGCCTTACAACTTTGGATCAGGATTCAAAGCCAGATCCCTTGATGTCTGGTCAGACGCTAGTTAATCTATCGAGGTGTACTCCAAATTTAGGAGTGTAAGAGGATACCTCAGTAGCTAAACTGGTGGTTCTTTCATTGTTCACTGCATCTCTAGACTCATGAACTTCATTAATTTACACAAATTTTGAAATGGCTTTGCCCAAAATATGACTTTTCATTTCAAATTCTGAATGAAAACCTAATAGCAAATTGCGATAGAAGTGTAGGCATTGGACTATTTTACATGCACTTTAGCCTTGAAAGTGATTTCCACAAAAGAGCTTGTTGGGAATGCATCAACTGCAAAATGTGAGACCCAGCTGACTTATAATTTGAGAAAAAAACTCCTTCTACCTCAGGATTTTATTAAACATTTTCATATGCTTGATTTACATTGAACTTCAACATAATTTTTACAGATCTGAGTGTCCGAAATAGATCGAGTAGTGAAATAAATATCAAAAGGAGCACTGAACTGAACTAAGAACTAGAACTGAACATAATTATCCATGCATACCTCTCTTTGGAAGTAGGAACGCTTCTTCAATTCAGACAGGTCAGCAACTGATGTCCACGATCTGTCAAGCTCCCCAGAGCCCATGGGACTCCCTCCTTTCATCCCGTTGTACTTTCGGTGCATCTTTGGGGTCAACGTTGACCTCAGGATGTACTTGCTGTTGACTTTCTTCAATTCTACATTCTTCCTGCAATGAAAATAAATGCATATTTAGTTCCTAACGCCAATTTTAGGAGGTGAAAAAAAAACCATTAATTCAAAGTTCCTTTTTTTTCATGCTTATAAAATAGATAGTGGAACAAAAGTAGATATCACCTCCTGCGCCAAATAGTGTTGACAAATGCAAATTCAATTAGTGATCCGAAAATCAGGCCAGTGCAAACCATAAACCAGATTTCTGTGGCCTTCACGTATGACACTTTGGGCAAAGCAGTGCCGGTGTTTCTGGTCAGGGTGATGAATGTCAGCATGGTACTTGATCCTAAGGGATAACATTTTGATTTCATGACTCATTTTAGTTCTCCATGGAAGAAAAGAAAGATGCACACACCAATAAATTAAAAGCACATACCAAGAGTGACTCTTCCAGGAACAGCGTTTGGATCCAGCCAAAATGCGATCCAGGACAAACCAACCAAGAGTATTGAAGGAAGATAATAGTCCATGATGTAATGGCCAATTTGCCTTGACAGGTGGAAATGAATCACCAAGGTGCTGTAGTTCCCCACTAGTTAGACATAATAAAACAATTAGCATGCAGGAGCAATGAAAATGTGAATTCCCGCATGCTAAATGTGTCAAAAGAAATACAATGTTTAACTTTAAAACAGTGCTTTTAACATGTGCGTTCAAATCATTTGCATTGGTTTCCGTGAAATATCCCAAGTAGGTAGCAATGATTCAATTAATAGACACAACAATAGTTTGGATATAAATGTCAGCCATTCATGATACATGTAAATGACAAAAAATATATCTTCTTCTTGATGAATCTATGCAATAAATAACTGCTTTAAGAAAACCTCAATGTTATACTTGTATTATGAGAAAAGTGAAAAAAACTCTTACCCTTTGACTCCTTGGCAAAAGTTGACACCTTTAACTAATAAATGCACACTGGCAATCATCAGTAATGTGATTTTTATGGATTTTATGCAACCAATTAAAAAAATGTTTATCTATTTCTTAATGATTTCCTGATTTTAATATAATGGTGCTAACTTCGTGGTTATTAACACCTAAGAAAAATCAAACCTTATTTGTACTAATACTAAACAATCCCCAGCATATATAGCTCACCTTTATCACTTAAAATGAGTATCCTTAAACACTTTACCATACCTTCAATAAATGTTATTTGAATTATGGTGTTGAGTAATGGGGTCTTTCCCCGCATAATCACCAAATCTTGCTACTAAAAAAGAGAGCTATTCATTCTTGCTAATATTCCTCCAAGTGATTCCTGCATGCCTTTTTTTATTAGGTATGGAATCATGACTGTATGTAGTTTATACATCTTTAAGGCTCTGACTTATATAAACGTTAATGCAGAAAATAACCAATTAAGATCTCACATCCATAACTATACCATAAGGGGCAAAGGGAATATAAACACTACTTAATGTATACTGTCCTCAACTTATAACTCATTTCATAACATTACCATTTGACTGTATAACAGTCTGCCTACTCAGCTGAAAACAGGCTGTATCCTGAATTTTAACAATAGGGTATATACCTGGTTACTTACTCACCCACTTTGCTATTTGATGAATTCTTTTGTGACAATCTTCATCACATTTAAGAACTTATGTTTGCGCAAATCACTCGTATAGTGAGTGATATTTATATTGATGAAATTGAATATGCCTGTACCATTTATCAAAATGAATTGAGTATTATTATTATCATCATTTTATGTGTATCATTATTGGTTCAAATAATAAGACTGATATTATACTAGTAGTTTACTAGTTACAGGTGAAGTATTGAAAATGCAGAAGGAAAACATTTGTGTAGTCCTATGATCTCTTATTAAGTGAGCACTGCTATACTTCTAATTCCTGCCTAATAATGAAGCTTGGTATTTTTCCATAAATATTTATTATACTACGTACAACCGGTTCCGAGGCATAGGCAACAACATTAGGTACTCATACTTGGCTGGGAAATATATATACTCTTACTCGGAGAGGAGGGAGGCTATGGAGGGGAATTTCAGGTGGGAAGGGGAGGAAGGTGAAAGTGTGGGTTAGGAGGCAGCTGCACAGGAGGGGGAGGGGCATGGGGTGGGTACTAGAGTTGGTAATTAATTAATAATGCTTTGTTTCATCAATATATTTTTACAACCTATTTTCAACTTCTCCCAAAATATTAACTGTGATTTCCAAAAAGGAAATGAAAGTCACTTACCAAATTTTCCCCTGTAACTTTTGGTATCTCCATCAATGTCATGCTCAAAAAATCTCCCTGCAACTTCTGATTTGTTGACTGGATCAACCACAGAACCAAGAGCATTGGATCTTCCAGGCAGAGAGTAGCTCACAAAGGAATTGTTCACCCACATGTCATCCAGATTGTATTCAGTGAGGTGGAGATTCTCATTCAAGGTGACAGGTGAGTTGGTCTCCCAAAAGAGGAGAAGTTCATCTGTGTCATATGCCCCTGGATTTAGAGGACACGAAAGAAACAGCAATTGTAAAACAGGACATGGAAATTTGTCCCAAAAAGGAAGAAGATTTGGATGAAATCAGTAATCCAAACTGTTACTTCAACTTCATCCCCTGACATCTCTCGAAAGACAATGAATAACAGTGGTCCCTAAAATCGCATTTAGTTTTTGTTCCACCAGTCAGGTGGGGACATATTTTGGAGAGTATGCCTAAAAAATAAAGCATATTTTGCCAAAAATCCTACTAGAAATCTTTTATTGAGCTGCATTGTTTTCTATCTGCTAAGATTCTTATTCTATGCATCCCTGGGAATGCAGTTAGCCTTTGCTGGTCATCTGGTTTTCCAGAAAATGAACTGCCAAATTTTGCAGAACTATGCCTAACTATGGCCTAATTTCTTGGCAATTTTCCCCGCTTTCATTATATTACTAATCAGTTTTGACAATTAGCTAACTATCTTGTAGCTAATTAATACCTGGATGATGAATGCTTATTGTCACATCTTTACTGATAGTTAATTGTCACTTTAATTACGTCAGTGAATTATTACCTTGATAATGATGAAATTAACTGTTAACTTGATGATAATGCATTGTCATGAAAAGCTAGTAATTTTACCAATAAGTTTTTTCTAAAAATGGAACTATTAAAAAAAAAACCGTGATTTCATCAGTTTCATCATGTCTTTCACTTTGTGAAAATCAGACATGCAAGTGGAGAGGAGATAATAAAACAAGGAAAATGCCTCGCTACTCACAGCTTTCAAATGAGAGAGGGCACTCTTGTCGATCAAATGGAAATTTCTGCAGGTCCATCAAGCAAAACAAATCCACTTTGATCCTATAATTGAGGACAAACACAAGAAAATCTTATTAAAATTTACATATTGTGAGCATCTGAATTCGATGCAAAAGAATGAAAGGAGGTAATGAAGCTGTGGTAAGTGAAATATGTGCAAAACAGAATGGTATACATATAAGCATGGAAGTATGAAGGGATACATTGAAACAAGGAAATTAGATGGAGGTGACTGTGTTGGATAATTGAAGAAGGGGGTAGAAATTTTGGATTACTTGCAATCAAATAGAGGACAGAGAAAATATCATGAAATACAATCAAGAATAGTAAAGAAGAAGAAATACCAAAAAGATGAAACACTATGTTTCTAAGTCAATACAGGCTCTGAACTATTTTATGGTAGAGAGGCAAATTCAAACCTTAAAACTATTTTTATTCTCACAACTTCTTCAACGCAAAAGGTTCTCACACATCATTCTTATATGTAGTCTCCATGACTTGCAATAGAAGAGTTCCAATGCTGCTCACAGATACCTCTAGAAAAACAATACCCCTAACTTCTGGAAATATCCCTGGCATTGCTACTGAGTGTTCCTGACATGGCCGAGAGGAATCTGTTACAGAAGTAACACTGCTTACGAACTTCCTAGTCCATGAATCACTGCTGGAGTGACATTCTTATGTACATGCAACCCTGTTCCTCTGTGGTTCATGTTGCAAAAATGGCAGCCATGTTTACACTATTGTTTCTACCGTATTATTGCATTCTTGCAATGGTACCAGAGTTGGTTGGCCTAACTCCAAAACATGACTGTCACTACTGCAAACATACAGAAAAGTGGTACAATGTTTTGAGACTTTTCATGCACTTTTAAGGTTTTACTTGAATTACCCTTGTAGCTGCAATCTTGGTGAAAGACTGAAGCCACGGATAATCAAAGAAAAAGAAAGAGAAACACATATCAGTGCATCAGACATAATGAATCACTGGCATCTTCCATAGTTAGCCATTATTAAATTATTAAAGGAGTGCATCAACAAAGCATAATTTAACCACAAAAGTGTTTTTATAGTGGAACACTTTGGAGTAGTAAAAATCACAAAAATATGAGTAAGAAGGGCACACTTTTGTTTACAAATTAGGTATGCATTTTATCACTTGGAAAATTAAAAAATTAAAGTATTATATGAACAGAAAAACCAATGACTCAATGGTACATACTTAATACTTTAGGCTCTCTTACCATGTCAGAAGTTTGATTCCACAAGAAGGCTAAGCTTTTTCTTTTCTTCTTTTTTTGGCACATTATTTTTTAGTTTATTTTTTGTATTCATAGTTCCTTTCTTGTTCAATGACTTAATATCATAGAGTGTGACAGAGGAAGCCTAAACATACACCTTTGTTCCTATAGGTTGAACTTTGGAAGCTACTAGAGGTTTACATTGTTTTCACAAAATATTAGATCTTTACCTGCTTGAATAAAGGACCATTCCATCCGGTTGAATTGAAATTAGGACATCTTTCAGGTCCCCGCCTCCCATTACAAAGGAATCCCTTTCATTGGAGAGGTACAAGTGTGGAATCCAGAGCCGATCCTTCAAAGCAGACTCACCAACTACGGCACCTCGAGTCTTCTTGAATGACAGACGAGGGTCGTGCCACTGAAGTTGTAGCAGAAGGTGTGCAGTGAATTGCTGTAATTGAGAATTAAAATGCATCAGGTGCAAGGCGGAGGCACTTACTGTATCATCCTGCTATGGGGAAACTTGAAAATTAACACTCCTAATCCCAGCCTTTCTGCATGTAAGCATACTCATATGACTTGATACAATATAGCTCAAGAGAGATGGAGAAAGAGCATATATGAGAGTGGGGTTTTAAAAGAATACAGAGTGAATGGATGGTTACTTCATGCCATTAAACAAAAGTACAAAAATATTACCCATGTGTACCAAGCCACCGACTTTCTCTCAATATGTACAACTGCGGCTGGCTCATATATTCTCTCGGGAACACTCACTGAAACTGCAAAAATGGCTCTAAAATTATGTAACTTATTACGCATTTCATGTATCTGAAGGAGCTTAAGAGAAAAAATATGTTAAAAAACAGAGTTTAAATGCAATAACTGAAGATGCTAGTTTACCTGGTCTCCTCCATTCAGCAAATTTAGGTGTCGAGAATATTCCCAGCATGCTCAGGCATAACTTCACCCCACCCAAGAGATTTTTCCATGCCAATGTTACATCTGAGAGCCCACAACATCTCTACAGGCAAGCCAAAATAGCTTCAATGAGGTTATAGAGAGATTATTATTCAGGGATATGTGTTCCAAATGAACATTAACAGAAAAACAACGTAAAAAGTGGATGATTTTTTTATGTTGGCAAAACATTTGGGAAAAGGATATACGTATGAAGATAAGGAAATATATTTCAATACTGGGAAAAGGATCACGGTAGTATTAGGATGACTTCAAAAGATGAATGTTTATAATTATTAGAAGTCTACCACTGTAGGGTAGATTTTTGTTGGGCCCTGATACTACTAACTACCACAATTCAATTCACTAACGAACATGGCACAAAAATATCCTTAAAGCCCTGGTCCACGCCTCACAATAACTCATTCTTTAGCTCTCTTGCATGCTTCCTATTCACCTTAATGCTGTGTAAGGCATATTCACTCAACCTTCCTCTGTTCCCTGAACATATTACCTCTACTATGACAACGAGATAGCCGAGACCATAAATTTTATTGGCTCTATGTTTGTAAAGGGGGAAGTTTAAAACAAAGTTACATGCAAGGTGAAAGAAAGGGAAAACCTACGGTACTAGCTCACTTGAGTGGACTTCATTTTATATTCACAACCTCTACTAAATGACCTACATATCCCTAATGGCGTAAATGACCTTAGCTGTCGGTCACCTCCCCCACATACATATAGCACTAAAAAATCCACTAATTAGCACACAAAGCCCCCAAAGTATCTGAGCTATTATAACAACATCGAAACCCCATTTTAGGAGCCTAATTAAAATGCCCTCCTTCAGAGTCCGTCAGTCGAGAAACACTGAGATTGGCATGAAAATTTGAAGACAGATAGATGCTGCTGGCATTTCTAGTTCGCATGTAAACCTATCATTGTTTGACCATAATCATCTATGAATTTGATAGCCTACTCCTCAAACTAAACCCCATCCTCTCTCATATCTGTTTGATGATTCTTTTCGGAAGTTACCCTTTATTCTCATTATACAGCATTCTTGGTTATTACAGTCTCCATCTTTCAAGCCTTGGTCCCCTATCATTAAGACTATTTCTACTCTTTACATGCTTTCCTGAACTGTCCACATTTCCTTCTTACTGGTGATGGCCATCCTAACAGAGCTCTTGGCCATGCTTACTCGTCCATCCATCGAGCATGGCCATATAATTTGAGACATTCATCTCCAGATATATTTTAATGCTTTCATGTCTATTACATATCTAATACCATCATTGCATTCTCTTTCTAACTTGGATAGCTGTAACTGAGGGAAGACTAACTTGGCAGGTTCTACCATCATCGGTGCAAAATAAAAATTCCAGGGGAATCCGCAAAGTTAGTCTTCCCTCATTCACACCCAGGATGAAACACCTCACTGAAGTAATGGCTGAAACGGTGCCAAGTAGACTAACATGGATATCCTGTCTCCTCTCCTAAACCCCTCCGTCTCCACACCTTGTATTTTACTTTTCATGCATTCACTCCAAGACTTAGCTCTCTGCCTCATAAGTCAGTACCGACTCTACTGTTGCCAACCAAAATGCTCTGCGTGCAAATTTCCTCCAACCTCAGAATTTCTTTCAGCAATACCCTCTTCTCATCCTCTGTGCCTTACACTTTCTTGTTTGTTTTCCTTTCAGACCATTTCACTATTTCCATTCTTCTGCACAACCACATCTTAAAAGAATTTTCTTCTTCTAATGCCCCTACTACCTTGATATGCCCCCACTACTTTTAAATATATTTTCATGAATTATTTTACTTGTTGATCACATGCAGTTGGTTTTGTCTGAATTTTCAACAAGCTATACACAAGTTAGATTTTTCTTTACTCTATTAAAAATTATAATTATATGAGCACATATCCACATAACCTTAAAACCAAAAAGTAGCGTATCACAGATAACAACTACACCATAGCTTTCAAAACAAATATTACCTCTGAAACATGCTCAAGTCATAGTACACAGCATTATACAAGCAAATCATTAAAACCTGAGATCCACCGTAAAAACTGAGCTAAAATAAATAAAATCATGCAAAAGTCAAATGCAAAGTGAATGATGACAAGGATGTTTAAATTAGATTGACCTGATGAGCATCACCAATGAAGGTTTTTTATTATGCATTGAGTTATAACTTACCAAACTCTGTGCTTCAATGGACCCCAAAAAGAAGACATACACTCTTGCTGACACATTGGAAACCTTACTGCTTGTATCATTCATGGTAGCAGCAAATGGACGAACTAATTTATCATAGCGACAAGGGTCAGTGAGTGCCATGATGAACTGTGTGTCAGATAGATATCCAAAGCTTGATAAGTCATCTGAACATGTATCATTTTCAGCCCTGAAAGAAAGAGAAGATAAAATGAAAAACAATGTGATAAAAGGCAATTCTCATGCAAAAAAAGGTGATTTCTTATTTTGGATTAGCCTATGAAAATGAATTGGCTGGTGTTGCCAAGACATTACGTTATTCCAATGGATATATAAATTGCCATCTGAGAGAAAATAATGGATACAACTGTATTGTGCTGTTGGTGGAGGACAGCTGAATGGGTAATATCAGCAAGAATGTGATAAGTGTGCTTTTTGCGAATGCAGCCATGCTCAGAAAACCCTGTGCATTCAACATAGCTGTTGTTCAAGCAGCCGCTTAATGCAAGTATTGTCTTCAGGTATTTCAACCTATAAAGGATGTGTAGGAGACATGAGATGTAGGAGGCACAGCTCCTGGCTCAGCCATCGCCAGCACATCGCCAGCATATATATATATATATATATATATATATATATATATATATATATATACAGGTTCGTCCGGAAAATAAGTGTACTGACTACTGGGCTGGGCGCGCCGCTCCGCGCCCAGCACCGCTCTGACGGGCTGCGATTGGAGGGGGGTATGTTGGCAAGCGACGCTGAAAAAGGCAGTCGGCTCTGAGCTGTGGTGTAGTGAGGAGCTCTGTTAACGCGAACCTCCACGCTTCGACCCCGGTCACGGAACGCGATGCCGAAGTTTTTGGAGCAGCGTTATTCCATCAAATTTGCGGTGAAGCTTGGGAAATCGTCTACCGAAACTGTCGGTATGATTAACCAGGCTTACGGGGAGTCAGCCATGTCCAGAAACATGATCTTTCGGTGGCAAAAGATGTTCTTGGAGGGCAGAGAAGAGGTCGACGACGAGTCTTCGAGAGGTTCCCGATGATGCCTTCGCGGGAGCGTTCCAGGAATGGGAACGCCCCTGGAACAAGTGTATCGACTCACAAGGGTCCTATTTTGAGGAATATTAGCTTAAGATATGTAAAAGTGTAATAATTTTTTTTTCCTGAGCTCAGTACACTTATTTTCCAGACGAACCCTGTATATACAGTATACCTTTCCTGTATGATGTTGTATGAATTCTAACCAACCCACTGTCCTTTCCTCTTGTGTCGTGTGTATTTCTCCTTTGGTGGGTGAAACAGCCCCCTGACGCCATCTCTTGGCTAAAGTATCAGGGCGCTTGGCGACATATTAGACCCACGGATCCTCGATAGCTGCCTCGATAGCAGGACGTGCCTGTGTTCACCGAGTGTCTAAAATTCGCCGGCGTCCGAGGCTTCGGCCGCCGGGGTTTGGAGAGCGGCACTGCCGGACTCTCTCAGAAATCGAGGTTCCGATCGTGTTTTGTTTCGAGCGGCGGTTGACCGCCTAGTTCATCAAGAAGCGTGCAGTTTGACTCTCGACTTCTTCCGCCGGGAAGGCCGTGCCTTTGTTTTGTTTACTGGATCAAGACTGACCTTGACTACTAGTGTAGAGCTTAGGCTCCTTTTTATTTGCTACCGCCGGGTGCGCGTAGCGGGGAGGGAGCGTTCGTGAGTGTTTTTTTTTCTTTCTTTCCTTCTTGGAGTGCTTTCAGTGCGCTCTTCTTCTTTTCTTGGCGCTGGCGTGCTCCATTTGATTTCTTTCAAAATGGTCGTACGTCGCGTAAACACGCTCGCCTTGCAAGTTGATGAGAAGGCGAAACCCCCTACTCCGTTGGAGGTCCACCTCTTTACACTAGAGTCGCTGGGCCTCACACCCGAAGAGATTGTGGCGATCCAATTTGGATATAACCGCCATTTGGTATTCCTGAAATTGGCAACTGAAGCTACTATGAAGAGGATTCTAGATCTTATCCCACGAAAACTACCGTTTCCATCCAAAAATGATCCGAGGACGACGATTACTATTGACGAGACCTCCGGTAGCCCTTGTAATGTCAGGGTTCTATGTCTCCCCGTGGAGACCCCATTGGAAGATATAACAGGCGAGCTTCAGCGTTTTGGAAAAATCCATCGCTCGTGGGAGAACAGGTGGGAGGGCGACAAATTGGCGCGCGTGTTAACAGGTACGAGAGTGGTGCGGATGACGGTCGAAAGAAATATCCCCTCGTACCTCCACATCGGCGGCAACCGGGCCATCATCATCTACGAGGGTCAGCGCCGCACCTGCGCCCGTTGCAACCAAGAAGGCCACGAGCGCAAGACCTGCCCTCGGAACCAGGGAGGGAAGAGCTATGCGGAGGCAATGTTTTTGGCCTCTAATCCGAACACCGCCGAGGAGATAGATGAGCCCGAGACGGCTGTGGAGGAGAGGGCGCGGTCCCTGATACTTATCGAGGGTGCGCCCCCAGCTGTTCCCGCCGAACCCCCGCATCCCCCTCCACTTGGAGGGAAATTTCAGAGGGAGCGAAAGTCGTCAACGGAAGAAAGGGATCCGAAGAAGAAGAGAACGGACGACATTGCACTGCTGATTTCGAACATCGATCAAGCTGCGGTCCCTACCAGCTCGGATACACACTCACGACCACCGGCTCCTATCTCCGTGACCCCGTCAAAAGAGGACAGATCATCCTGCGTCCTTCCTTTCTCTGGCCACGCCAACGATGCGTTCTCCCCGCAATCCTTGCTTCACGGGCTGCTAACTCCCCGAGAATCACGGGTGACAGCGGGGGAGGATGTATCCGATTGCGACTGTCCCCCTTCCTCAACGGCGGGTCCCTCCATTATGGTATCACGGAAAATCAAGAAAGTATCACCGGCCGCGGAAGTTGACACATGTACGAGCAAAACCTTGTCGACGTCAACAATCCCAGACATTCCATCGTCATTCTCCTTTGAGGACAGCCAAGGTGTCGACGATCTTCCCAGGGCTCCTCTAGAGGCGGACCAATTCGACCGATCTCCTCTAATTTCTCCCGATGGGGCCCCTTCGGCAGAAGACCACCAGTCCGCCACCCCGCCCCCCCCTGAGGCCACCTCCTAGGCTGGGACGGCCCACAGCTCTGCTCGCTCGAACAGGGCCCCCCGTGGAATGCCGCCAAGTAACCCGCTCTTCGTAGAAACCACGGCTGGGTCTTCCTCTTCGGACGAGGTCGGAGGGGAGGTATGCGGTGGCAACTCGAGACCTCGATCGTCGACCCGTCGGACGAAGCGTCCTGGGAAGCGGCGAAGCACTCGTCGCCCGGGTTCGAGCCGCGACCGAAGCGACGTAAGCCATGACCAGGACTCTGGTAAGTGATGTCCGGTGCCCATAGCTGTCCTCTCATTCCACCAATGAATATTGTTTCGCTTAATATTCCTGGCGTTTATAGCGCTTTAAAAATTGCAGTCCTCCAACGTTTTCTCCGCGACCTTAGGGCTGATGTAATCCTCCTTCAAGAGGTAAAGGAGGACATAGTCTGGGATGCGAACATCTTTCAGGCTATCGGCAATTTCGCCGAAAGTCATTCTGGCACCACCACCCTAGTCCGAAATGGCATTCCGTTCTCTCATGTTCGCCGCCACCCCTCGGGCCGAATAACGTCCGTTATCGTGAATGGTATCCATATCACAAACCTTTACGCTCCCTCCGGTGAGCGCGCGAGGGCAGAGCGCGAAACATATTTCAATGAACTTCTCCTCCCGTACCTGTATTCCTTCTCGGGGAGGGCCATATTGGGGGGAGATTTTAACACTATCTACCGCCGAGAGGATAGTGCCTCGAACAGGGATAACGTGACATACTATCCAAGCCGGGCGCTCTCACTGATGCTCGACTCCATTAGAGCGATTGACGCAGTGCGTTCTTATTGCGCCGGTCCCGCCCCCTTCACGCGATCAGGGCCTAACTCTCGGACGCGGATTGACTACCTCTTCGTCTCGACATCCCTAAAGAATGATGTCCAGACAGTGGACACCCTCCCGGTGTCCTTCTCTGATCACTGCGCAGTGATCATTGGAGTTACGTGCCCGGACACAACCCCGGGCGCGCACGTCCACCGCTGCGGCTCCGTGTGGCGCATGGACCTCCGCGTGTTGGAGGACGCGACTCGTCGTGATTCTATCCGCACCCGGGTGTGTGCACTGATCGCGGCACTCCGTCCCGGTGCAAACCTCGCTCTATGGTGGGACGAGGTTTTCAAACCCCACATTGTCACCCACATCAAAAGGCAAACTTTGGAGTGGCGTAGGGAAAATAACTACACCATCTCCTTCTACCGCCGAGCGCTGGAAGAGCTCCTGCGTAAGGATGTGGCGCCGGAGGGTTTCCACGCCCAAGTTTCGTCCATAAAAAAAATTATCCTGGGCCACGAGCTCCAAAAATACGCTCCCCAACAGTGGCAAAAAGAACTGGACACGGATAAAGGGGGCCCCCTAACGCTATCTGAGCTTCGGTGCTGGATGAAATCCAACTCTGGCTCCGATATAGACAGAATCCCTGTCAGAGAATCTGCCGCCGGTGACACCGACCTCCTTAAGGAAGCGGGCCGGCACTTTCAAAACACCTTTAACAGGTATCCTCCATGGAAGGAGGGAGACGCACCCCCTCTCCCTACGCTTCCTACAGATCAAAAAGACGATCTTTGTCGAGACATAAGTTCAGACGAACTGGACTGCGTCTCGTCCATGTTCCCGAAGGGCAAAGCACCCGGCTTGGACGGCCTACCCTTTGAATTTTATTTAGCGTACTGGGATGTTTTAAAACCTATTTTAACCCACCTTTTTAACTGTATTTTAGCTAGCGGCTCTCTGACTGCAAGTCAGAGGACCGCCGTGATAACGCTTATACCAAAGAAGACGCGGCCAAAGTCGTTCAACGACTTCAGGCCAATCGCCCTTTTAAACGCAGACTATAAAATATTGGCGCACGTCCTACGATGTAGAATGACGGCTGCTGCCGACATCGTCCTCTCTCCATCCCAGTACGCCGTGTCGAAAACGCGAAACATTTTCGATGCAGCACTTTTAATTCGTGACATCATTTTTTCCGCCCCCTTGTATGGTGATCGTTTTTTATCACTCGTGGCTATCGATCTTGAGAAAGCATTTGACCTGGTCCGGATCGAATGGATTCTCACCGTGCTCAAGAAGATGGCCTTCCCCGAGTACTTCATTCGTGCCGTATCAACGATGTATAACGGAATATACTCTATAATTAGGATAAACAATGCCACCTCGCCGCCCATCCCCGTCAGTAACTCCGTTCGGCAGGGCTGCCCACTGTCAATGCTGCTGTTCGCCCTTGCCTTAGACCCCATACTCAGACGACTACAGAGCAGTGGAATCGGGGTACGTCGTCACGGCGCCGTCTGCCTGGGCGTCGCATACGCTGACGACATAACGCTCTTCGTAGACGACCCGTCCCACATGGCCCTAGCCCACGACATATTAAAGTCATATGAGCAGGGTGGTATCTTCCTCAATAACCGGAAATCCGGGTTTTTGCTGCTGAAGGGCGACCGGCCCTCGAACTCCATCGGTTGGTCAGAAGCGCCCTCGCTCAAAATCTTGGGGTTCTGGTGGGAGAGGGAGTTGGCTCCCACGATTGAGCGAAACTGGGGAATTATTGACCATCATGTAAAATGGAGTGTTGGAATGCTTTCACTCCCTTCCCTCCCGATCGTGACCCGCGTCCGCCTCCTCAATCAGATTGTCTTCCCAAGGATATGGTATGTGGCCCATCTATGGCCCTTACCCACTAAATACAACGCATACTTTATTAGAGTGTCCAACCAAATGATCTGGAATGGCTACGTAAAGAAAGTGTCCCGAAACCAGCTCTATGGCCCGTTTGAGCAGGGTGGTCTCAATTTAACCGATACAGCTCTAAAGGCGAAGGTGGTCTACGCGAAGCTTAGCCTGCGCATCCTCGGCGGTGACGACGCGTGGCGCAAGGCACTCCTCAAGGACGCGTGGCAGGAACTCGCGCGCGACGTATGCCACCGGAGGGCATTTGATGAAACGAAAAAAGTCGCTTCTCTCCTGCGAGATGGAGAAGCAATTCGGGTGAAGACCCTGTATGTCAGAGCGCTTACCGAGCAGCAACAAGATACATTAAAAAGAACGATTTCTTGGAAAAACTGGGCGACCAGCAGGGCGAACGATGAGGCACGTAGTGGAATGTTTAACCTAATCGCGAACACAGTCATGACGAGGGAAGTGAGGCACCATCTTCGGCTAGCC
Source organism: Hetaerina americana (assembly GCF_022747635.1). Classification (NCBI taxonomy): domain Eukaryota; kingdom Metazoa; phylum Arthropoda; class Insecta; order Odonata; family Calopterygidae; genus Hetaerina; species Hetaerina americana. Next base: position 1,300,647 of record NW_027287194.1, read on the forward strand.
GATTCGCCCCTTTGTCCGTCATGCGGTCGAATAGACAACGTCGCACATCTCATCCTTGGATGCAACGATAAAATCAGAGAATGGGAAGCTCTAAAAAAGATCTATAAAACCTGGGACGTGTTCGGTGGTGGTGCCATTACCGACATGAATCTGATCACCTTGAACTTTCGGCTCTTTCCGAGCTTCAAATCCTTCATAATGACCACCCTAATCGTGGAATTCACACAGATGAGAACCGCGAATAAACATTCCGCTAAAGGCATGCAAGCATTGGTGGAACGGATGTGGCTGCCCCCGGTACCGGACACACTTCGTCCGTGGTTAAAAAGTTGTTTTTCTGAATAACTGTGCTTCAAAGCTATCAATAATTCCAACCAAATCTAATGTTCCGTCGCTAATCCAAATAATTCCTTCTATATTTTGTGAACCCTGCCTTTATTATTTCCTTCCACAGTATTGTTCATGGTCACAATTGTTTTATGCCATGTATATGAATTTATGTCTATGTAAGTGTGTAACCATAATAAGGAAAAAAATATTCTGTAACCATAATCTGTAAGCTGACAATGTGTACAATGTAAACACTAGCAGTGTAACATACTAGACCGAATAAAAATAAATTGAACCATAGCTCAAGTGGTTAAGAGAATCCGCCCGGCAAGTGGAATGATCCGTTGTTCGAATCCCGGTCAAGGAAATATTTTTACTCTTGTGATCCGTACGATTCCGCCTTCCCCACCTTTATTGTGTTCGTCCTTTATGTGTGTTCCTATCCCTTTTCCTTATATCTGTTTCTATATAAATTAGTATTTATTCGCCGTTTGGTGATTTTGGGGGATTTCGTGTTCGAACACGAAATCCCGCCAAATATATATATATATATATATATATATATATATATATATATATATATATATATATATATATATATATGGACTACCTTTCGTATGGCTCCTAACCTTTGACCTATCTGGCATGGGCGACTCTACCAGGAGCAATTATTATTACTCCCACCTGCACAGCTCTAGGGGTCATCGGAATATATAGCATATATATATATATATATTATATTATATATACAATATATTATATATAATATAATATTATTATTATATATAATATATATATTATATATAAATTATATTATATAATATAATATAATATATATATATATATAATATATAATATAATAAATAATAATAATATATAATATATAATATATAATAATAATAATATTATATTTTATATATACATATATATATATATATATATATATATATATATATATATATATATATATATATATATGTTCCGATGACCCCTAGAGCTGTGCAGGCGGGAGTAATAATAATTGCTCCTGGTAGAGTCGCCCATGCGCCATACGAAAGGTAGTCCACTCAGGGTCTGTTCCTCAGTGAGGCGGCTGCAATGGCATCTGACCCCAGAGGGGTGGCCAGTAAGAGATAGTCTAACGTTAAAAACACTATTGATGAAGGCAACGAGAAACCACCTCAATTATCATTCCCAAAATAAATATGATGGTCACGAAAGAGATTTTAAGTCCTGGCAACTACGGAACTTGGCCCAATCAGCTGTGTGTCATGCACGGCAGCGAAGGAGGCAAGGCTTCTGTGGGTCCTCATCCCACGAAACCCTTACAAGGGAAAACCAGCAGCAGCAGGATGGAAGACGCAGGAAAAGAAGACCAAATTCGGTAAAATTGGAATGTGGAATGTTAGAACAATGATAAGGACAGGAAAACTATTATGCAAGAGATGGAAAGGGGAAATAAAGATATTTTAGGTCTATGTGAGGTGAGATGGAAGGATAGCGGGGATTACTGGAGTGATGATTATAGAATAATACACGGGGACCGGGACGAGAGCCAACGAGAGGTTGCCATAGTATTAAATGAAGAGATAGGAAAAAGCATAGTCAACATAGAAAAGGTAACGGATAGCATACTACTAGTAGAGATAAAAGCAGAACCGAAGTACTTGGTTATTATTCAGGTATACTTGCTACCGAGCAACCATACAGAGGAAGAGGTCGATAGGATATACGATCAATTAGAGGATAAAATCGCATGTGTTCCTGCTGGGGAAACATTTGATAGTGATGGGGGATTAGAATGCAGCAGTAGGCAAAGGAAGAGATGGTGATGAGATGGGGGAAAACAGTTTAGGCACGAGGAAGGACCGTGGGGAGAAAGCAATTGATTTCTGCTGGAGGCAAGGGGTTAGTCATCACTAACACTTGGTTTAGACACCACAAAAGACGCAGGTATGCATGGAAAATACCAGGTGACTCAGCAAGTTATCAGCTAGATTTATTCTGGTTAGACAGAGGTTTAGGAACAGTGTGATAAATTCGCACAGCTTCCCGGGAGTGGATGCCGACTATGACCACAATTTAGTTTTATGAAATTAGCGTCCTTTTCAAAAAGATAAAGCAGGGGCGGCAAGGTAGGAAATGGAATGTAGAAGCATTAAATGGTTTGAAAAAGAAGGAGTACCAGCAGGCGGTAGAGGAAATCATGGAGGATGGTAAAGAGCTAAGTACTATCGAAGAAACATGGGAAAGTATCAAGAAAGGGTTGTTTAAAGCCGCAAAAGAAGCCCGTTGGCCCGTTAACGCTAAGAGGACTAGGAACCCATGGATCATGGATGAGATGATACAAAGATGGATGAGAGGAGAAAAAGAAAGAATGTAAATACTGAATTAGGCAAAATGAAGTGCAAAAAGTTAAAAAATTAATTGAGGGGGCAACAAATAAAGCAAAAGAAGTATGGTGGAAGACGCAGTGTGAGGATATCGAAAGTTTGCAGAGGAAAGGTGAATTTGGTGCGCTGTACAGAAAAGTTAAATCTTTATCGGGAAGTAAGAAAGGAAGATCTATGCTAACAGTTAGAGATAAGGCGGGTAAGATAATAGTAGACACAGGAACGATCCAAGAGAGATGGAAGGAATATATAGAAGAACTGTATAGTAAAGAACTTAGACCAACATAGTTAGACAGAGAAAAGGAACATGCCGTAGTGGAAGATAGCTTAGGTCCAGGCATACTCGACGATAAGGTAGAAAAGGCGTTAAGGGCGATGAAACTTAATAAGTCCGAGGGGGTGGATAAAATTCCTGTGGAACTATTGAAATGTTTAGGAAAATGTGGGAGGAAGAGGCTATATGGGCTTATTCATAGTATCTATGAGGAAGGAATCTGGCCGGAAGACTTTGTGAGATCAGTTTTAGTTCCTATTCTGAAAAAGGTAAATGCTACATCATGTGAGGACTACAGGACGATAAGTTTGATATTCCATTGAGCTAAGGTTGTTCTTAGGAACATAAACAAAACAATAAAGAGTAGGGTGAATGTTTACTTAGGGGATGATCAGTTTTGGTTTAGGAAGTGGAGAGGCAGGCGTGAAGCCATTGCAGTAATGAGATTATTAATCAAGGAATATAGAGTACAACCCGGAGTTATTTGCCAGCTTTGTAGATTTCGAAAAAGCGTGAATAGAGTGAATTCGGAAAAGACTAATGATTATATTGCAGAAAATAGGAATAGATTAGAGGGAAAGGAGGCTTATCCAACACCTGTACATGTCTCAGACTGCTCAGGTGCGGGTGGGAAACGGAGAGTCCGGATAGGCAGTGTCAGGATGAGGCGTAAGGCAGGGTTGCCAGTTACCACCACTGCTATTCAACCTGTATGCAGAGGAAATGTTTAAAGAGGCATGGGAAGAACTGGAGGTAGAAATGAAAGTGGGCGATGCATTTGTAAAATCAGTTGGGTGTATTGATGACCAAGCTTTAGTTTGTCAGTCAGCCAAGGGGTTGCAAGCATTGCTGAGTGAATTGGAAATTCAGTGCGACAGGTATGGGATGAGAATCAATATTAATAAAACAAAGGTTATGCGATTTTCTAGAAAGAAAAAGGCCAAGCTTAACATTAGAATAGGAGGGCAAATACTAGAGCAGGTAAAACAGTTTACGTATCTCGGTAGTGTTTTGGACCAACACGGTCAAAGTAGTCGGGACGTAAGTAAAAGAATTGCGTTAGGCAAAGAGGCTTTCACAAAGAAGAGGGAGTTGATGGCAGGGACGTTGAGTAAGGATATTAAGAAAAGACTCAAAAAAGCTTGGTATGGAGGGTAGCTATGTAAGGCGTGGAAACAAGGTCATAGAAGCAGGAGGATAGACGTAGATTGGAGGCTTTTGAAATGTGGTTGTGGAGAATGATGGAGAAGGTGAAATGGACAGAGAAGAAAACAAATTAGGAAGTATTTGGTATGGTGAGCGAAGAGAGAGGGTTTTGGGAGAAATCCTTTGGAGGCAGGAAAAGTGGATGAAGGGGGTATTGATTGGCAGTGGGTTGTTGAAGACTTTGATAGAGGGGAGAATGTTTGGCAAACGATAAAAGGGAAGGAACAGGATATGGATGCTGGACGGGATGAAGAACTTACTTAGAGATGAAGAGGGACGTAATGTAGAGTAGGATGTTGTGTTTTCATAGGAGTCACAAAATATTTATTTAGGAGCTGTGTCCATCCAAAAACCTACCTTAACTTGTAGATTACCTGATAAATAAATAAATATATATATATATATATATATATATATATATATATATATATATATATATATATATATATATAATATATACATACATATATATATATATATATATATATATATATATATATAATATATACATATATATATATATATATATATATATATATATATATATATATATATAATATATACATAAAAATATGAACATATAATGCAATCATAAAACCTTTAGGTAACTTAAAAATTCTTTGATTTAGTTTATGGTAATAGAAGGGGAAAATATTACCTCAAGGCATATTTTTGCACACAGGACGACTCTTTCGGTTCATGTGTCATGCTTATCTGTCCGTCGGACCTCAGCGGTCAGCCGGATTGACATGTGGGGGCCAGTGGAGACAATAACAGCCCATTTGAGTTCATCGGTGAAACTTGTATCCCAATCCCTTTAAACGTTTCCCAAATCGTCCTTAGGAAATGCAATGACTCCGGGTGAGCCTCACGCATGCGCTCGAACGAATGAATGATTCCTCTGTCTCGGAGGCGTTGTCAACGCTGGATTTTCAACCCTCGACCTAGATGCGCGCCCTGCTTCGGGTGGGGGAGACCGGGGACGGGGCAGGGCTGGACGTTTTTAAAGGAGAAATGCTTCATCCCTCCGACCTGAATCGCCCACAAGGTCGCCCGGAAACGAGTTAAAGGGCGTGGTGAATAAATCAACTCGCACGGGAGTGAATCACGTGGGACTTCTTGTATCATGGATGCGTTTCCATGGCCAAAGCTTGAATTTCCAGGTTCTGCAGCGGTTATGATTTCCTATCTTTAACTGTGGCAATACGATTGGGTACATCACGTCGCACCGACGACGCCGCAGGAATACTATATCGATTTGAATACATGCTGCCGGCAAAGCATTTCAATCACCTCTCGAATAGGTAAGGGGGCCAGTTCCTTTCCCTCTGCCGGTTATGGTTTCCCAGGAAGATCTGGTACTCGAAAAATCACATGGCTTGGGTGGAGCTGCAGGTGCCCAGAGAGGCTTATTGGCTGGAAATCGAACCCGGGATCCTCCGGTCAGTAGTCCGACGCTCTACCCCCTGGACTACCTTGACCCACATATTTATGCCTGAGGACTCAAATCTGGCTTTGAAATAGACATCAGACTGGGAGATAGATAGATAGATAGATAGATAATGGTCTTTATTTGGGCGAAATTGAGACCAAATGGTCCCTTCTTGGACCTCTTCATGGAGACAGCTTACAACACCAACTAAGGCGCCATTCTATTTTTAAAAATATTTTTGCTCCCCTGACATATTTTGGGGAAATTGGCCTTTGATGGATAGTGCATTTGCTGCCCAAATCCCAGGGCCTGGGTTCAAATCCCGACGGTGACGGAATATAACACATGTTGCTAAATTATATTTTTATTGGACCAATTTGAATGTGTTTTGAAGAATTCGAGTAACGATTTTTTAATGTTTTCAATGATCGTCGGCCAATGAAAACATTTCTTCTTTTTTAATTACTTCTGCGTCGTAAATATGATATCCCTCCTGAATTCACTTTTCCCATTTACATTGTTACTGGTATCCTAACTGATTCAATAGATGAGGAAACTGAAAGGTGCAATTTGTCAACATCTTCCAATTAATAATTATCTGCTGTTTAAAAGAGGATGCTAATTAAAATATTAAAATAGGTTTTTGATAAACTAGAGAAGTTTATAAACAGTGTACCAATCTCGGAAATATTTTGGTCCGACACGGTCAAAGTGGTAGGGACGTAAGGAGAAGAATTGCGCTGGGCAAAGAGGCTTTCACAATGAGGAGGGAGTTGATGACGGGAATGTTGAGTAAGGATATTAAGAAAAGACTTTAAAAACTTTGTAATGGAACGTAGTTATGTACGGCGCGGAAACGCGGTCATTGAAGCAGGAGGATATATGTAGACTGGAGGCTTTGGAAATGTGGGTGTGGAGAAGAATGGAAAAGGTGAAATGGACAGAGAAGAAAACAAATGAGGAAGTACTTGGTATAGTGGGCGAAGAGAGGGGTTTGTTGGGAGAAAACCCATGGAGGCAGGAAAAATGGATGAAGGGTCGTTTTGATCGGCAGTAGGATGTTGAAGACTGTAATAGAGTGGAGAATGTTAGGCAAACGGGGAAAGGGAGGAAATAGGATAGGGATATTGAACTGGATGAATGGAGGAAGGAAGTACACAGAGTTGAAGAGGGACTTGTTGTAGAGTAGGATATTGGGATGTGCATTCTATGAAGAGGCTAAGAAATGTGTCGCAGTTAAGTCTGTGACCATCCAAAACCTTTCTCGAACGACATATTACCAATGATAATGTTACATTCTTAACATCCGATTCGATAATATTTTAACGTATATTTCCTGCGAGTGAATACCATCGATAAAGATAATTGATACCTATAACCACTAACGATGCCACCCAACGACAATTCACTATGTTGAGTGATTTTTTCAATATAGTATTTGGCAACACACATTACGATAGACGTAAAGCAGTGAAACAATTCCAATGGGTAAAAATCATTCGCCTCGGTCGGAATTCGAAGCGGATCCCTCGATGTCCGGCAGAATAAAACCAGTTATGCTACCGAGGAATACTTACACTTCGGAATTGGGCGGATTCAGCGGATGATTCCGCTAAAAGTAACTGTTGCGGCATCTCCCACAGTTTCTAGGATTTGAAAAGCAATGATATGAAACCCCCCTTTAGGAAGTAAAAGACCGCAACTGCGTTCACGCCATTCATCTGGCAATAGTGACGTCGTAGAGGAGCGAGCGCATTCCGGGAACTGCAATTCGTGGTCCATCGCTCCAACAAAACAATTAGAATTGCGCGCACCCGACTCAAAGATCTGTGAATGCCTTCTAGGATTTTGATTGATGTCTGCTTCACCCAAAACTTCAACAAACCTTTTCAGCGAGCGCGTTTTTCATTAAATTTTTAAGGTCCAGCAAAACGATGACCGCAAAAAATGTTTTGCTGGGTTCCTGTTTATATTTTTATTTCTGTAAGCTAACGCTTGGGAGTGTGGCAGGAGGAGGGTTTCACCAGCAGTCTGCTAATTCAAATATTAAGTTTATTAAAATATTAGCTAACAAAAAAATGCAAAATATTCCAAATGATGGGGATAGCATTAAAACTAAAGGTACATGCACTGCGACATCTATATGGCACACACTTATCTTATAAAAGGAACTATTTGCAACAAAAAGGATAATAACTACTTTGGTTGGTTGAGATAATGACAACATAGTAGACTACTTCGAATAGAAAAAGGAAAATAATTCCCCACCCCCATAGTGCGATCAGATACATTTATTTTGATCGCCTTTCGTTCGTGGGAAAAATGGCATCTTAAATCTATCTGTTCTACGCTTATTCTCTCTAATTTGATTGACATGATCTCTCCTACCGTAATACGATGGGGTTACAATACATTTTCAACGTCACTGCTGAAGAGAAGTCCTTCCAATTTATGCGAGAGATTTAATCAGTAGTTTGACCTTCGCTCCGTGAGTGATTCCCAGCCTAGATCCTATAATATTTTGGATGCGCCACTCAATTATCCGTTCACTGAATATCTTACCTCAACCAAATGACATCCAATTTGTAATTGTGCGGATGACCTTAACCTTAGATCACCACCCCTTTCGATAATTACCACTACGTACTGCACCTAATACTAAGCACCGGCGGAGAGATTGTTGTCCTAATTTTTATTGTTCAAGGGTTCCGTACTTGCCATACATTTCTACCTCCGTCGCGATAATAAGAACTGTAAAAAGATAGTTGAATAAAGTTTTCCGCCTCTACATCGGGAAATGCGAGCAGCAAAAAGAACGAGCGAGTTATACCGGAGATAATGATTCAAACGCGATGTTTTTTTTAATTCGCGTTTCATTACTAGTACGGCGCAAGCACTAAAGTGTTGATGTCATAGAGTTGCTAACGCACGCGGTGGTCAAAGTAGGCAAGGGCGAACCATAGAAACGACTGATTTCGACAGAGACTTCGAGCGAGAAAAGACATGAGGATAAAGAGCACCAATTTTTAAACCCTCAGCAGTGACGACAAAAAACGATCGGAAGGCGCCAATGACGGAATAAAAAAATTAAAGGAAAAAAAAGACGAATGCGGCGAGGCTTTTTGCTTTGATCTCTCCCTTGCGTTTCAAATGGGTTCGTGAAATAGGCTCGGTAGGTAATGGTGTTCCCGGGAGTTGTTGGTATGAGGTACATAAAACGCTTCTCCGTGGAAACTAGACAGAAGATCCGGCCGGAGCAAGTGCGCGTCGGTTGCATCCGACGGGTTGGGAGGTTGGGGGGGAGAGAAAAAAGAGCTGCGGAAGACTTCGCGCCTCATGAGGTGAGTCGGGGCTGGATGAGGAAATAGTCGAGGCGGAGGGTCCCTTCGGCGGAGGCCCCAGGGGGAAGTTGCGGGCCTTGGAGAAACGATGTCTTCATCCATGCCCATCGAAGTGTGAACAGGGTTAAAACGAGCAATTTCCGTAAAAGTAAAGGATACCCAGGATAAAAAACTCCGAAGTTATCCTCAAAAGTTTAATTTTAAAACACCAAAAGAAATTTCGAGTGAATGTCTTTGGTAACGGCCGAAGAGCGCATTTAAGTTTCACTCAGCCACTAATTTCTCAATTGGTAACACCGGCTATTGAAATAATGCTCTCAGTTTCCTTATATTTCAATCAAAGAGCTTGGTTTATTTAACTAAGAAAGGGAATCAGGAAATAAAGCATCAAGACTTGACTGGAATAGTTAATGTAATAAATGTTATCACGACTGAATCACTGTCGGCAGTAAATAGAATAGTTTAGCAAGTTTCATTCATAGTCGCGTTCATAAAGGCATCACGTGCGATGCTATACTGTCATTTTTTTCGTACTCGGTTCTCCAGTAAGTGTAAAAAAATCACAGCATCTCCCAAGAAATCGGTTTCCTCCTTCACGTGATTGTATTTAAGCTGTTTCCCCATTGATAAAACCTCAATGATTTGGTTATAGTTTCTCCCATCTGCGACCACGGAAACGAGAGCAGACTGCTACCCAAGTATAAATAAACAAGATGGCGTGTGCCATTAACGGTCTTGATAAATAATTACTTTAATGCATCGGTTATAGTTTCCTCAAATTGTATCCACAGCAACGATTACAGCCGTGCAAATAAACAACGTGATCAAAACTTTCCGAACTTTTTTATTATAAGATACTGCACTAACAAATTATTGGCCAGGGTCCCCTTTACAGCGGTATCCTCTCCAACGTATATGGACACTTCTCTCGACGGTGTTTCCACTTTTTGAAAAAGTCCTGGAACGCTTCTTCCGGAATGCTCATAATCTCCTCCGTCGAATTTTCCTACATCTCTGGAATGGTGGCAAATCTTTTTCCTTTGAACGAAGCTTTTGGTTTGGGGATCAGGAAATAGTCAAATGAAGCTAGGTCTGGTAAGTAGTAGGGTTGGTGGGGAAGAAGAGCGGTCTTGCTTTTGGCTCAAAACTCACGAGATCTGAGTGACGAATGAGGCAGCACGTTGTCGTGGTGAAAAAACCACACACCGCTCCTTCAAAGTTCGGGCCGTTTTCGCCTGATTCTCTCTCTCAGGCTTTCTGCAATCCCCAGTTAGTGCTCCGTGTTGATTTTATGGCCTTTGGGTGGGTATTCGTGATGCAAAACCCTCTTAAGCATCAAAGAAACAGTCAAAATCACCTTTACATCCGAGAGAACTTGTGGAGCTCTTTTGGGACAAGAGGATGTTTCGCCAATCCGTTTTGAAGATTGCACTTTTGTTTCGATGCCATATCCATGATCCAATGATCTGTTACGACTCTGGACAAGAAGGCTTCATCCTCTTCAGCTCAATCAAACAGTTTTCGACATACTTGAACTCGATATTGTTCCTGGTCTGCTGTCATCAGGCGAGGCACGATTTTGGTGGCGACTCGATGCATCATCAATTTTGTAGTGAGAATTTTATGGCACGAACCAATCGAGATGCCACGCTCTTCTGCAGGTTCCCTAAAAATCAAGCATCGATTTGCACGAACGAAATCGTGCACTTTCTCGATTAGGGCGTCATCAGTCGACGCTGATGGTCTTCCGGAATGCTCGTCGTCTTCCCCTGATTGCCGCTCCTTTTTGAACCGGGTTAACCATTCATGACGCTCAAAACGTTTCATAGCATCCTCACCATAAGACTTGATAGCCAGCTTAAAAGTTTCCGTGAATGATTATTTTCTGAGTTTCACGCATAATATCACAGAACGATGCTGCTCCTTCAATGAGTTCAATTCCGCGCATCCGATTTCCCCCCTTCACATAAAATGGTCGCAACTAATCTACAACAAAACATCGAACTCGCAAATAACTAATTGTCAATATAATGTGAAGCGCAATCTCAAGGCTTTTCAGAATTCCAGTCGTTAAGGGGATGGAGTTGGTTCGGTGCTTTAGTGTATTGATTGGTTCCTCATCCCGAGGGCTAGGGTTCGAATCAGGAAGTGACTGGATTTTACAATGATATCCCGATTCCTGCATGGGGTGTCATGTAGAGAGCACTTTAAGTTTCGTCGTGCGCCAGATGGAACGCAGAACTATTCTACCCCTGATCGCCTATGGTTATAAGAGTATGCTAATGCCAACGCCAGGTTTCTCTCTCTGTCTACGCCCACTTTCCCCTATCCCCTATCTATTGCTGTTTGTGAAATATGGCTAGTTTTAGTGCGTGAGACATCTGTGAGAAAGGGTTGAAATGGTAAGTGGGTATACCTTTTAATGACAAGCGAAGTGTGGTCCTATGTTTGTTCTGCCGCACGTAATACGATGCCAATGAGTGTGTTTGGACAGTTATCCCCAAGAGAATGCCCTCAATTATGCCTAAATTTTTGCCAACATGAAATTGGAACACGAAGGGTAATATATCCGTGTTTTAGGCGCTACAGCAGTGTTTATTTTTTGTTTTAGTCACTGGTTTTCAATTTACATTCAAATATATCTCAGTATTTTGTGTTTTTTCCACAAACACCACGTAGGTAGTGCCATCAAGATTTCTCTTACGTATATTTTTCATATTATTGAATTAATGCTATCGCAGTTTACATTAAATTCCTCTTCGCTACAAGCGAGGATCTAACTGAATTTCAGAAAAATAATTACCAGCCAACATTTATTAGCATAAAATTTCCTGCTTAAAATGTTCAAAGCTTTCCACAAGTTTGCACATATTTACTTAGGGAAATATTGACGGATTTCAGCAAATTTCAAAGAAAATGTTTTTGCCGTGAACTAAATTTCGACAACGAGACAACATGGAGACAGTAAACCACCAAGATACGGCCATTTTGGAGTTAAAACAATATCCACTCCAACACAACAATACTATTTGTCAGGTTCATCAAATGGTGATGGGAAAAATAGGCGTCATTTGCGAAACTATTGGGACGCATAATGAGCGACTGCGACAGGTTGCCATTAAATGTGTCTATTTTTTCTTATCTGGTTCGGTCAGTAGGGTGTGCCTTCTTTCGAGACACAGTAATACGTAGTGACAAGTATTCTGACACTGATATTTTCGTATTCATTTAGGTCACATTGTTGTTTATCCAACACGATTGCTTTGATTGCAATAGTATGTTATTACACAGTCAATATGTCACCAATTTTTACTTTATGTTGATTTTTTTTCACGGAGTTTTATTTTTCATGTCCACACGTGATCTTCATGCGATTTCGCGTCAATATCAGTATTTCATTCCTAATAATGGTTTACAGCAGGTTTCCATTCCTGTCACTCAGTGTTCATTCTCGCACCCCCTGATAGCTTCTTTTCTGATTTACGTTCTTAATCTGTCAACGTAATCTTCCCTCCACTATTATGTTTTTAACTAAGTCAATGTGTCTCAAGGTGAGTCCAATCCGTCTGTAGTTTTGATCTTTCCCGTAGAGTTCTCTCCATCCAGTTCTTTCCTATTCTTTCTATACACTTCCTCCTTTCTCCCCACTTTATCAATTTAATTTTAAATATTCTCCTCTTCATCTTTTAGAAGGCGTCTATTCTTTGCTGGTCCATTTTGCCAATGTTACATATAACTGATCCGTAGAGTGCCATGCTCCATATACGAACGGCTTGACGAGCTTCTTCCTTGTTTGTGACCTCAGGTTCTTTGAGCAAGGTAGTTTCCTCTTCTTCATGAACGCCTTCTTAGCTTAAACTACTCTTCTTTTGGTGTCTGTCAAACTTCTTCCATCCCAAGTATACTGCTGTCCAGTTTGCAAAAGGATTCCACCGGCCTCACGAATATTCGTAGTTTCACTCCTCGAATAAATGATATCTGCCTTTAGCTTCCCTCTTCCACACATAGCGATTTATAGTTTTTTTTCTTGTTGGTGGTGATATTGTATCCCCGAAGTACGTACTTGGCCCATTGCACTCAAGAGTCGCATGCAGGTCCTCTCGCGTTTCTGCAGCGACTGCGATATCATCTGCGGAGCTGAGCATGCTAATTTCTTCACCATTCCCCTCAACTCCTTTGGTTCCCACTTCTTGGGCGTCTGCTATTCTCTCCTCTAGATTTAATGTATTTTCCCACAGCGTGATTCAAGAATTATCAATTCCATTCCGTATTTAACAAAGTAAGTACAACGTAAAGTACAAATCAAATGACCGCTAATGAAATATATGTAGCTCATATTGGTAAATTCAGAAACGAACTTCCGCTTTTCAAGGAAAGGGAAATGCTTATAGATTTCTATTTGAAGATCAGTCGGCAAACTATTTTCCACTATGCAAAACATTTTTTGAATTCAAATAATTAAAATAATTCATTAGTTGCCTCAAAGGTTACATAAACAACGCATTACGAGGAAAACAGCGAGTGGATTATTTTTCCCGTAAAGCATCTCCGCTATATCAGACCTGATATCGTATCATATGTACAACCCTCATCTTCTTCTAATTACTGCGACAAATCACGTGAGGCAATTTCACGCTGGCTGATCCCCGTTAAAATCGATTCGACCACAATTACCGTCATTTGAAATTTACTCTTCGACGCTCATAAAAGTAATCGACTCTCGGAGCTTCGCTACTCTCCTGAGCACAACCTGGCGCCAAATTGAATTCGGTTCGTCAAGTGACGAGAATCAAAGACGGGAGAGACTACTGCTAGCTCCGCGTGTTACAAAACGAATGACGCACGACGTGCGCGTCATCGGCCATTCGCCGTTCCATTGTCGCGTAGCATCAGAGCAAACAAAAACGTTTCTCGAACTTTTCAGTGAGTTTGTGGGGTTGGAGCTAAAGGTGAGGCGCGGAATTCTCGCGTTAAGTGTCTCTATCGCGGAAATGAGGCGGGGGGGGGGGGTTTATAATAGCGAAGGCGGTCCTGCTGTGGCACGGAGTCAAAAGGAAAAGATATAAATGAGCGCGCGAAGCTGGACCGTTGGTATGTTTCCATTGTTGAAAATAAAAATGTCACGTGACCCACGCCATTTTTCCCAAGCTTTGGTACCGCCGACAAATATTAAGGATTCACTTAATTTGTTCCTTTGGTTTCGTTTCGTTGCTACGGAAATAAGAACGCACGGTTATTCATTATGAATTTGAACGCCTGTAGGAATGCATAATATTTTGAAGAGATTTCAGTGTGAGTCACGAAATTGATGGCATGTCGATTGATGGGCGAACATTCACACACGACGAAAGGATTGTCACTCTTTGATTAGATGAATGGAGTCACTGGAGTCAACTTGTATAACGGGGTCCGTGCGGGATGCCGCCTTATTGACTTGCGTCTATCATATACTTTCCCACCCTAATCCTACACGTATACTGAATATGTATACAAAGTATGAGTTCACAATCGATAGTCTGGCCGGGTTCAATACACGTTACAATTGAATAGTAACGCTCCTAATTCTCATGTTGCGAGTGAATTCGATTGATCCAACGATAAATATATGTCAAGGATAGATCAAACAGCTCGCTTATCGTAATTTTAATTTGCGAATAATTTTTACTTAGATGGACACAAACTCAAAACCCCTCCATTCCTTAGCCTATATCCAAGTCACAACTAGGCAATCGACACTGCATGAAGCCCCTCCGCATATATTCCATCTTCCTTCACATTTAGCTTTCCTGACGTTCTCCCCTCTATCACATTCTTAAAGATGCCATCGCCAAACAAAATCCTCTGCATCTATCTATCTATCCTCCTCTTCTCTTCGTACCCTGCACCTCCTCACTTATCTTCCTCTCTGTCCATTTAATCCTTTACATTCTTCCCCATTCACACCTATCGTCTTGCTTTGCGAAAATATTCCCGCACCGCATAAAACCGCGTTCCATTTGAAACATTTCCCAGTATTTTCTACACACGTTCTATATACGTTGAGTTTCGTTAGTTTTATGTACGCTAAGGCGTCCGTCGTCCATTCCCTCTTTCTTCTGAAAGCCTATGAAGGCAATTCTTCCTCTTAACTACCTTCTACCTTGACCATCTTGGTCCAAAACACTTCTAGGATAGGTAAACTGCTTGCTCTACAAGTTCTGGCCCTCGTATTTTACATTAATTCTTCTTTCTCCATAACCTTATGCCTAACATTCACGAAGAAGTACAAGGTGACACGGGTGTTGAGTGAGATACAGGTACAACATACACTTATTTTCCGGACGAACCCTGTATTAAGCATCATATTTCTCAGTATTTTAATCCTGAGATTGATTTACTACAGCCCTCCCTTCTTCTTTATTCAGTATTAATTCCCTGATTTCTTTTCTGTTTTGCGCCCTGCTTAGTTTGCTCCCTATGCACTAGTCTCTTGAACTTCCAGGCCGGGGATCCTCACTTAAATTTCTTTCTCTTCTGCTGTTATATGCACTTATAACAAGACCCGTTGTGCCTCTCCGTCCCATCCATCCACAGTTCTTCTTTGTTCTTCTAGTGTTCCCTCCATGTGGTCTACATTCCTCCTCTGCTCAGCTGCATTTCTCGAACGTCATTTTCTCCATTCTTTATTTATGCTTCAGCATTATCCTCCATTAGAAAAGTCCCTTCTATTCCAAGTCTGTCCACTTTTCCAATGTTCCATTTATATAAACCGAGAATTTCCCATTCTTACTTTTCAATTCTGCCTCACCTGTCTTTCGTGGTGGTCTGCATATAAATGGCTGTGGTTCATTTTTATTCCCTCTTTTTCGCATGGCAAATTGTTTTTAACCAGTTGAATTTTACACTCATTCTGAATTGAATCTTCCTCCAGCATGTTTATTACAAATTTGAACGTCATTCGATAGGTTTCAATTGAACATTTTCCCCTTCCTCTCCCACATCCTCCCCCTTATCAATTACCCTTTCCACCTGGTGCTTTTGAACCCTCTGCAACACATCTTGTCGGTGGGTCACGGGGTATTTATGTCGATTGAGTTCAACCGAAATGTTCCATACGAAATATTTAAAGAAATGCTTCCTTGATTGCAGCATCAGCTTTGAATTTGAATAAAGCAGTTGCCCATTCTTCATGAAGGCCTTCTTATTTCTGGCTATTATTCGCTTGACATCGGTTGCACTTCTTCCATCCCAATTCACACTGCTACCAAGTGTATGAAGTTGAGGGTTTCATTCCACTTACTCCAGCTCCACGTCCCGAATTATGATATCTGCATTCAGCTTCTCTCTTCCAAATACAACTTCGCTTTCGCTCGTTCGAACGATTTTGCTTACACAGCGCCAAAAGTTCGACCGAGGCAGATGCACACACTATCCGGTCACTATTTACATGAGGCAAGAAAATCATGGGTCCTTCCTCATATGATCCTGTTAATGATCAACATAACGATCATTGTTTCGACAAGAGGGTCACGTCATATGACATCCTCGACGAAATCAGATTGTTGTATTTGAAAAATGAGATTTCTAGAGACTGTGGGACTGTCACAACCGCCTCCATTGTCGAGGTTTCACAGCTTCGAATTGGTTTCTGAAGGAAAAAGCGATGCTTCCGAAGCGGAGTTCTGCGAATGAGCGAAGGGATGTGGTGTGGTGTTTTGTGATGTGGGGGGGGAGGCTAATAAGAAGAGGAGATGGGTGAGGGTGAGACGTGTGAGGGGGTTAGGGAGGGGGCGGATGGGATGAATTCGCATGATTTACGACCCATTGTCCGGTCGGACTTATATATCACATATTTGGCGCCCGAGCTGAAGGACAGTAATTGAGAGCAATCTTCTCGACTTTTTGAAACATTTTTGAACAAACATAGCGAAACCCCTGAAGCTTGGTGTTCGCACGCGTTCGCTATAGTTTCCATAGCCTATCACAAATCCCCAAGGCAGACCAACATTTCCGTTTCGAATAGTGGCTGCAGATTAGCCAGTTAGCAGCGAGGCAGCTGAAGAAAACAGTCAGATTCTTGCTTCAGAGTGCGTTGAAGCGTCATTCGAGTTCTTCAGTTCTGGAGGTGAAGTGTTTGGGAAAGAATCGATTTATATCACTCGATATATTCGAGAATTCATTTCCCTTTTTAATTTCGATTCTGTTCCCTCACGAGGGTATGTTGCGGTTGCGCGTGACTATAAAATTAAAAATGGAAATTATGAAGTTTTGATATGTATAGATAGATATTTTAATACCCTAAAAACCACCGCTAGGCTGTTTGGCAGGGAGTGAACACACACCAGACTAATTTTTACCCAAATATGACCCTACCGCGGTCGGACAATGTTATTCTGACCCATTATCGTTCGTAGCAAAAATGACATTCCATCTGTTCTAAATTTAATCTCTCTGATTTTATTGACATGATTTCTCCCACTGTTTTACGACGGGAGTAATAATACATTTTCAACACCACTGGTAAAGAGATCCTTCTAATTTGAGCAAGAGCTTCAATCTGTCATTTAACCTTCGCTCCGTGAGCGACTCCCAGCCTAGTTGCTCTAATATTTCGGATACACTACTAAGTGTACCATAAACAGGTTTCACAAAT
The DNA here is from genome assembly GCF_022747635.1 of Hetaerina americana. Lineage (NCBI taxonomy): Eukaryota > Metazoa > Arthropoda > Insecta > Odonata > Calopterygidae > Hetaerina > Hetaerina americana. The sequence goes on from NW_027287194.1 coordinate 1,318,255, forward strand.
CTAGCTCCTCAACGCTGCACGCGATCTAATTCGGCAATCAATCCAACTTCGTGTAAATCACATTTATACCTGGAGCATATTCTAAATGAGGTCTAACCAGCGACACGCAACAATTCTCTTTGACCTTTTTATCACATTCACCAAGTACTCTTATAATAAATCCTAATTTTTTGTTAGCTTGTCCACATATTCCCCGTACGTGTTTAGCCTATGAGAGATCGTGAGCGAGGGTGACGCCCACCCAGTGGCCCCGGGTTCAAATCCCGGCGGTGTCGAATATTATTCGCTTGGACGACAGAAATTTTCATCGAAAGAGGAGATTATCACCATTTGTGCATTAAACGCTTACTTTGCGGAGAAAGACGTCAAGTGCTATATCGAGGGATTCGAAAATATTACGAGCATTGCTGCAAACAGTGAATCGACTTTAAATGAGATCATGTCGAAAAATAGCAAAACATTGAAGACAGAATGTCTCGTTTGTTTCTTAGGCCGCAAACTTTTAAGACCATCCCCGTGGTTGGTCATTGTTTTACATTTAATGTTTTTGAAGTTGAAAGTTTTATCGGAATTGTGTTTATTCTTGGGATAAATAAATTAAAGGACAGTTGTTCCATTAAATATTTTATCTAAAAATTCAATTTCTGGAACAATTGATTCTCATTTATTAATGGGAAACTTGTGGGATTAAAGGCAACAATTTCGGAGTGTAAAAATCATTTGCCTTGACCGGGATTCAATCCCGGATCACTCGATCGAGGGATTCGGGTTCGAATCCCGGTCAAGACGAATGATTTTTACACTCCGAAATTGTTGCATTGAAATGCATATTAGCGGATGACTCCGTTAAAAGTTACTGCTGCGGCATCTCCCGCAGTTTCTTGGAAATTGTAGAACTAAACCACTTTGTGGTGTACCAGGTAAATTCACTCACACCCTCATGATATCCCACACTTTTAAACCCATTTGATTCCCCCTCTAATGGAGGCTAGGAGAGGCAAAAAATGATGCACACGTTTCCCTGCACATTATCTAGAAGTGGTAAATCTTCTGCCGCGAAACATGAGACACAAACAGGGATTACCGCTTTCCAATTTTAAATTTATTAGGATAATATTTGCACCCGGCGTATCCTACACTGCGCGCCATTTTCATTCGGTAGCATAAACATTGAAGAGTCGCTCGTAATTCGGGTTCTCGCTGTCTCCTTGAGAAGACGAATGGATGACGGTCGCGGGATCCCATACCAGATTGATAGGGAATACGCAGTTTGACGAGCCTCGTTGAGATGCCAGGTATAAGAGAAAATAATGTCTCAACGTGTTGGTATTCATAAAATTTGGCAGAAAACATCCAATATTTTATACATCCACATTTATATTTAGTCCTATTGAATTGAATTAGTTCCACCAGAAGAATCATGGGTTCATGGTGGAGAAATACACACCGTCATCACGAAAAACTGATATTATGCGAGCAATTTCATTAGAAAATTAATAGTGCTACATAAAAAGACCTTAATTTTATATTTATATCCATAATTTAAGTGAAAGATGAAAGAGAAAATACCATTATTTACTACATTAGCGCCTCGGAATCAGTACAAAATAATATCGATGTTTTCAGACTTAACTTTGTGGACATCCATTATCACTGAAAACATAATAGCAATGCATTCCATCACGGAAAATCATTCAACTCCCACTTTGCGAGTCATCTTCTGGACGTGGGACACGCAAGTGTCCCACGTCCCTTCCCACGTCCCGTCCCACTTCACCCCTGACCTTCTACTGCACCTAGTAAAAAAGGGAGTAAAATGGGAATATTGGGAGAACTAAGAGATAAGATTAAAAGCTGAAAAGCTCCACACCCACATGTCAAAAGCCTCCAATCTACGTCTATCCTCCTGCTTCAATGACCACATTTCCGCACCGTACATAGCTACGCCTCATATCCAAGTTTGTACGAGTCTTTTCTTAACATCCTTACTCAACGTCCCCGTCATCAACTCCCTCCTCCTTGTGAAAGCCTCTTTGCCTAGCGCAATTCTTCTCCTTACGTCCCTACTACTTTGACCGTGTTGTTCCAAAACACTACCGAGATACGTTAACTGTTCAAATAGCTCTAGTTTTTGCCCTTCTACTTTTAATGCTGAGCTTAGCCTTTTTCTTTCTAGAAAATCGCCTAACCTTTTTTTTATTAATATTGATTCTCATCCCATACCTGTCGCACTGAATTTCCAATTCACTAAGCAATGCTTGCAGCCCCTTGGCTGACTGACAAACTAAAGCTTGGTCTGATTTTATTAATTCCCCGCCCACTTTCATTCCTACCTCCAGTTCTTCCCATGCCTCTTTAATCATTTCCTCTACATACAGGTTGAACAGCAAGGGTGATAATGGGCAGCCCTGCCTTACACCTCTTCCTAATACTATCATATATATGTATATATATATATATATATATATATATATATATGCATATATATATATATATATATATATATATATATATATATATATGCATATATATATATATATATATATATACATTCAAACACGAAATCCCGCCAAACGGCGAATATACTCATATATATATGCATATATATATATATATATATATATATATATATATATATATACGCAATTATATAACCGTCCTGCATGTATGATTCTGTGCCTGATGATGACGCCGATACGTCGAAACTTGTTGCACCGAATACAATGGAGTGGAAAGATATACACACAATTGTATATTTACTTCAGGGAGTCCAACGTAAATTTCAGTCAAGTTAAAAGAATTGACACGAATATCTCAGAGTGATTAGAGTTTTCACATCATATCTGTTTATGAAATACGCAACATTGGGCGTTATATCACTCGTCACCTATCGTCATTGGTACATTAAACTAAAGGTTAAAAATGAACTCGTGCAAATGCGATCCCAACTCCTTAAAAAAGGAGCACCCATCCTGACAACCGTCGAAAATCACGAGAATGGTACAGTGGGTGCGATAGGTGGATATGCGGCGCGGAGTCAGGGCCGCTGGATGGAGGCGATAGGCGTGGACGGGAGGCTCCTGAAATGTGGGTGAGGAGAAGGAGAGGAAGATGAAATGGAAACATAGGAAGCCATACGAGCGACCGAGGGTCATGGTGAAAGAGGAGGAGAGAAGGTTGCTGGGAGTAATCAGGGGGAGGGAGGGCAGATGAAAGGGGATTATTATTATCATTGGCATTGATGCGTTGAGGACTGTGGCAGAGGGGAGACAGTTAGGCATGTGAGGAAGGGACAGGATTGGAATGAAGGGGTGTTTGACGACAAAATGATTTATTTTAATAAATCATTTTGTAATTTCATCAACCCGTCAAACACCCCTTCATCCCAATCCTGTCCCTTCCTCACATGCCTGTCTCCCCTCCGCCAGTTTCTGATGCAAGTTTGTGAACGCTGAGTCAAACACTATTCAAACCGGTAGAATACAAGTTATAATAATATATGTACATGTATAAACCTGTATGCCTAAACAAATGCTTTCATGCTCCTAACCTTCGAACTATCTGGCATGGGTGACCCTACCAGAAGCAAATTATCATTGCTCCCGCCAGCACAGCTCTAGGGGACATCGGAAGGCACAAGCCCTTCCACCACGTCAAGGTTGTAGTCCATAGGAGGGATGGGTTTAAAATGGTGGGTTTCGAAATGTGGGTGTGGAGAAGAATGGAGAAGGTGAAATGGACAGAGAAGAAAACAACTGAGGAAGTACTTGGTATGGTGGGCGAAGAGAGGGGTTTGTTGAGAGAAATCATAAGGAGGCAGGAAAAATGAATGAAGGGTGTATTGATCGGCAGTAGGATGCTGAAGACTGTGATACAGGGGAGAATGTTAGGCAAACGAGGAAAGGGAAGGAACAGGATAGGGATGTTGGACGGGATGAAGGGAGGAAGGAAGTATATGGAGATAAAAAGGGACCTGATGTAGAGTAGGATACTGGATTTTGATTTTTTTAGGAGTCACAAAATATTTATTTAGTAGCTGTGTCCATCCAAAAACCTACCTTAACCGGTAGATTACCTATCAACCAATCGTTCAGCTTTGATTAAGTGGTTTTTCTACCGAGGAGAGAGAGGGATAGTGTGCAATGAGGCCCGGAATTAGTGCATAAGGATGCTTTCGCGATTGCCGTGCTTAGTGCGACCGGGTCATTAATCTCTTCGATTTTGCTGATCCCTCGAACGTGGGGAAAATGTTATTCGCGAAAAACAAAGAAAGATAGCCGAAGCTTAGAAAAACATAATTTGACAGTCACAGATTGCGTTCAATCACTTCCGAGAACGCGGCGAAACATCAATGGTGGCATTGTATCCATAAGAATTTATCCAAGCTCTTCAGTATTCCATGGTTTGCTCAAAGACCTGAAGGCATCACAACAAACCAGGATGGTCCATCCAAAAGATGGTTTCATGAGGATGAGCAAAGCATGAAGGGAAGACTTCGAAAACCAAACCATGCACGGAGAAAGTAATTCCCAGGTCATCCCGGTAAATAACAAATGCCCTCCAAGAACCCAATTATGTTTTTGTCTAAATTTATTAATACTCGTAAGTTACCCTCAATGTTATTAATAATTACATTTTTATAAGAGAAACAGCATTTAAGAAAAATATAGGAAAATTTCTCAAGGCGAACGGTTTTCAGTCTTCGAGTGATTTTTAAATGCTTAGCTGATTCCTTCATTATTTTTCTCAAACCAAAATTTATTAGTCAATGGTTGTTAATCAAGTCTCGGGATGAATAAAAATTAATTTTATCACTAGTATGTTTCATAAATGTCAACCGCTAGTATAGCACGCATAAATATAAATAACAGTTGTCTATCTATTGGTGCCATTCGTCGAAAGTATAACTGGTGAAAGAAATCGCGAAAATTTAAATGACGGGAGTTCATATCACCGCTGGAAAAAACCCTTTAAAAATGTTTGCATTCGTTCTCGACAGAACTACGGACAAGAGAGGATGGACAAATCTAATTAACTCGAGTGAAATTAAAAAAAGATAGTCTCCTAAAATAACTAAAATTTTCAGCCATTTATGAACCTAAGGTACTGAAATAACTCGAGGAAAGCGATGCTATAAATTATTTTTATTCAATATGGCCTCCCTTCCTTCCTAAAATCACCCCCGTATCATTGTGTGCAATTGGTGTCAATGATACGGCAGGTTGTGTACCAGTTTCCATACGAGTGGCATTCAAAGTGAAATGTGTATGGTTTGCTTTGACCTTATTGGGTGCACTATATTCCTAAAGCAGTTGCACATATAGAGCTGAGATGTCGCAACTACGGAATGTTGATCGTTAAATGACAAGCAAAGTGGAAATGCCAAAGTACCATCTATTTTGCAGATTACGGTCAGGTTCATTCAGACTTCCTATCACCGCTCAATTATGTAAAACCGTACGTTGATATAAAATAAGCTTATTAAGGAGTTTGCATCTTGTTGTAAATTATATGTAATTTCAATGAAGTTTCCTCTACAGCTATTTGCATTCCTAAGTCACTCTATCAAATGACAAAATGAAAAAAATCGCATGCCCTTATGGCAGTGGAGGACCACCATCAGAAGAGTAATGCATTAATGTTGGAAAAATACATGTCCGTCTCACGAAAAACTGTTATCATGTGCGTACCTGCGTAAGAGTTGTAATACGAGTAAGATTAACGTAGCAGCATCAAACTGCTTTTGCTCACTCGATTATAATCAATTAATGAAAAAAATAGCCAAAACGTTATTGTTTAGAAAATAAGTGCCTCAGGACTAGAAAAAAGTAAGTTTTACAGCAAGTTTTATTAATAAATAAGAACCAATTAAAGAATCCTATTTAAAAGGTACATTCACATCATATGTTTGCGAACAACGGACGAATGGGAGCAGCATTACTTTCTAACAATTTTCAACAATGCAACATGAACTAAGGTGAGATATTGACTCGTACATTGGCGATCCAATGACCTTCAGCATCAGTAACAATGGTGTCTTGTTCCGTTTAATTGCTCAGTCATCTTTGGAATTAATCTGCAAATCACTCAATGACGAATGAAGCGAAAGCCTTTTTTGAAAATGCTTAATAATCAAATCAGTAGCAACTTTTTTATAGTGGCGCCGCAAATCACCTTACTCGAGGGCGTCGTAAACATCTAGGCGTGTTTTCTCAATCTGGCAAAGGGGCAATGGTCCCTCAGTATGACATGTTTTTCGATCGAAACAGAAAAGTTTGCCAAAACATCGAATCAGCACATGATCTCCTCCATTCGTTGCTGATCTCTGTATTGCATTTTATTTATTTTGTTGATAACTCATATTCCACACAAGATCTTTTCACTCGAAAATTAAAAAAAGGAAGATTTTCCATGCCTACCCGCTAGTGACAGACAAGATACTATGAATGGCGTAAAAAATACTTTCCGAGTACGAAAATGCGGCATAAATTTACTTCGGTCGCTTAATTAACAGATAAACCCGCATATAAATTTGTTGGACGTGTTCTCAGACATAGCACCTTCTGGAAAATATAATGCAGGGAAAAGCAATTGGGGAAAATGAAGAGGAAGGCCAAGAAAGAAATGTATAGAGGATATTAAAGATTACTATGAGAGTAACGAAAAACGAGGAATTGAAAAGGACGGCAACGGAAAGAGAGAGAGAGATACCTCTGGCTGCGAGGACAAGGCTCTTGCCTTTAGAAGAAGATGATGTTGAAGAAGAATAGCATTAATTAGGGGATTCGACGGACAGAGAGGGTAATTTGCAATATTTAGAATAAATGGGTCATTTAAGAGAGGGGTAGGATAGTCAGGGAATTGAGGAAGGGTGGAGAGAAACTCGGTGTTGGCATAGTGCTACTCTTTAGAAAAGGTGCCCATGGGTCAAAAAGTTTCATGTCCCATCCGACGGACGGTGTACTCCTCCAGTGTTCTCATAGCATCCAAAGAAGGGAACGGGATACCAAAGGAAAAATATCTGCCTCCTCAGGGATTCGAACTCGGAGTCTCAAGGTGGGAAGCCATAACATTTAGTCGGCCCACCATACCGATTCCAAAATATCTACAGCCCAGGAGCCTTATATGTACAAGAGCTGGAATGGAAGAAGCAAATGATTTTCATCTCCAGGGTGCGTTCCAAAAATTCTGTAATTATTTTTTTACAGTAATTCATTGAGCATATTTGCACAAACATTTCAAATTCTTCAAAGTACTGTCCTTGTGCCTGTACACATTTTTCCAGCGACTCTGCCATGACCGGTACGCACCCTGGAAGGCGTCTTCGGGTACGCCTTCCAGGGTACGCTCGCTAGATTCCAGTGAGCGAACAGGAAAATATATTGATAAAAAAGAAACTAATCAAAGCACGATGAATGAAGCTATATTGATGAAGTTAAATTAATAAAATGCAGAAATTTATGCGAGGATGAATGAATCATAAAGGCAAATAATCCTCCTGCCATAAAGAATAAAAATCCTTGACATTTCGCATTACCGTTCTGCAACCTAACCTCCGCACCTGGCAGGCATAGACATACGTAATTTTGCTTGAAATGGCGCAACTGGATCTGACGATAAGGTATTTTACTAGATACAAGGGATAGTTTGATAGAAGGCGAAATGTTTACCGCAAAAAGACCTGGGGCTCACACCTCAAGGCTAAGTCGATTTTAAATTCCTCTAAAAACAGTCGTAAATGGGAAAGTGAAACTTTGTAAATTAGATGTGAAATGTGGGCTAAAGATAAGCGCTATGACACATTTATCGCCGCTTGGGGGAGTGGATGACTCCGCGCGGGGTTCAGCTTCGGAGTTTGGCCGGTCACGTGGGGCGAGCGCCCCTTGGAGTCGCCCCCGCCATGAAAGTGCCCCGGCTGTGAAAGGTTGAAGCACTGCGCAACGAATTCTCAGATTCATACGGCAGTTTTCGTCTCCCGCGTTCGTGATGCGGATGCATAGAAAATGCCATTCCTAAAAGGCGCCGTCTTGTTTATCTGAAATGCTATAACAGTTATTGTTATTGCCATGGCTACGATCGGGAGAAACTGTCACCAAATGAACAACTAAGTTTTTTTATTGAATTGAGCTCTTGCGGCTAGTAGTGGAGTTTTAGCATTTATTAAACTTAGTTTTTATTCAAGAAAATCACTTCAACTACACCCACGAATGTGAACAAAACAAATCACTGGGAGAAACTATGGATTGGCAACAAATATATTTAACATTAATCATTCAAATTATTTTTATTTCCCCTCGAGAATGACACACGGCATGGCGAGAAACGTGAAACACGTGTGGATCGGTTATCACTCCATCGATAGTGAAAATTAACTTATGAACTTTCAAAGGGCCGTGCAACATATGTTTTGCAGGCTTGCGAGCCACATTAGAAGAATTTTGGTTTCTGTAGATTAAAATTCATGATTTTGATCCATTGTCTTACGTTACTATGTTCATATAGTAACTAGGTAACAAACTATTAGTAGCAAAGTAATCAAAATTATTCGAAAAAAACCGAACTATTACGCTTAATTTAAAAAGTCGTTCAAAATAAAAAAACCTTGATGCTTTCTCTATCCATTATCGTTGACACATGAAAACTGACCAAAATTCGGTCAGCAATACAATAGAATGGGCCCTCTAAATTAATATAGAAGAGTATCAATATAGAATTATGACTGTAATCGGAAAGCCATTCAAAGTCAACTACGTGACTGTTGTACAAAAGTTCATCTCAACTTACTCTCGACAGGGCTCATTCGTGAAAGTTCGGAAACAATTGTTATGAAAAAACTTGAGAAATATCTCGAATTTGCCAACAAAGTAAGAAGTCCAGCAGAAAACAAGTGGCCTATGGAGTTCGGAGCTGCGGCAAAAGTGACTTCTCGGGACCACTGGGGATTATTTGGGACGGGAGAGCGCCATCATGGGTCATGAGGAATAAGGGGAGTCCTAGGGCACATTGACTCATTCATACACGTTGCCCTGCAAGCCACCACTAGGGAGGGAGTGATTATACACCAGACTACTTTTGACAGACAATAATTTTTCCCCAACCGCGGTCGGACAATGTCATTCTGATTATCGTTCGTGGCAAAAGTGACATCTTACATCTATCTACCCTTAATCTCTCTCATTTTATTTACATGATTTATCCTACCGTAGTACTCGTGCGATGGGGGTAATGATACATTTTCAACATTACTGCTAAACAGACGGCCTTCCAATTTATGCAAGAGATTCAATCTGTAATTTAGCCTTCATTCCGTGAGTGATTCCAAATCTATCTCATTTGATTATTTTGATAATTATATTTTTAGCCTAATTATGGAAAGACAGTAATTTATTGTTGAATACGGCTTTATTGATTTTCGAAGTATTCTCCATGATAATCAATACACTTTTGCATGGGCTCGAACCAATTTTCGTAACACTTTTTCCACTCCGATTGGGGTATGTACCTCCAAAACTTAGTTTTTGAATGCATCAACGGCATCTTCAGGCACCGAAAAACGTTGGCTAAGCAATGTTTTCTTCATAAACGGTAATAAAAAGAATTCATTCACTGTATCTCGTTTTAATCCGTTGAATGGTGCGCAGAATAGAATCAGTCCTCTTTTTTTGATCACACCTTGCATAGATGTCGATAGGTGGGTCATTTGATAGTTCTAGGATGCTCAGGGATTGTAGGAAAGGAGGAGAGAAACCCGGCGACGGAATTAGCCTGCTGTTTACAATAATAGACGCCAAGGGGTCACATAGAGTGAAGTCGCATCTGGAGGACGGTGTAATCACGATGAGGTGCTTTCTTCAATTAGCAACCCCAGTATGGATCGGGACACCACTGAAAAAACCTATCGACTCCGAAATTCGAACCCAGACCCTCGAGGTTGGAAGTCGGCGATCCCCATTCCCCACTCATGAGTTACATGCCTTACGTCCCTTTCTTAACTTCTCTTCTTCTATTCAAATATACAACTGATGAAATCTTCCAATCTTTTTGTTATACAAGAGTTCACACACACGCAATTATAATAATTTGCACGCAAAAGCCATCAGTACCCACCCGCCTATTCAAAATAAATCTAAGTAAGCCATCTATATATACATAATACCCTTGAAAGCCGTCGCAAGGGCGTGTGGTGGGGGGTGTTAGGTCACCTCCTATCTGCACTGGAAAGTAATTGCACTATTGAAATATTTTACTGCGTCGAATCTTCATTTATAGCAAGCACGTATACCTTCCCCGTGTTCGTTTCCAGCATCTAATGCGTTTGTCCTATATCATCACTGCACACCACTACAATACGAATGCTGTTAAGTAAATTGCAAATTTGTGTTCGTACAATGCAATAGAACCACTCTCATTCTTCATCGCACTCATTCTTTCATCCATCCCTTTCACCCATTTTCGAAACATCTTATCATTTCCGTCAAAATCATTCCGCAATTTTTATGCGCCTGAATATTTATCCAGAGTGTTTAAGTCCCTGGCTATTCATCATGCAAAGTCTTCCAAGATTCCTCACCTTTAACTACGATCATTTTCTTAGCTATTGCCAGTTTTTACATACCACCAAGCATTACCATTCGTTCTCCAAACCACATCTTTCCTAGGCAAACTCCCGAGGCTAGTCGGAAATCTTTTCTTTCGTTCCCACTAGTGTGTCAGTCACGCATGCGTTTCCGACATGAGTGACACTCGTATTCCGCCGAATGCGACTCACACTCACGCCTCCACCCCTTCGGAAATCTAATCTATTTTCGTATCGCTCACTTCCGCATTGTCGAAGCTGTTCTGTTTTCTTCCACCGCTCCGTTTTTTTCTCCCTCTTTTAAAATGATGAGTTGGCTATCAGAATGAAGTGGCACATTGATCTAAAAATACTTTTAAGGCAACAATTTCGAGGTGTAAAAATCATTCCCCCAAATAGTTGAACTTGTTCTTGACATACTCGTTCTAGTTCCTGTTCATCAACTTTCATGTTTATCTTAGTCTTCCTAGGGAAGCTCACCATCTTCATTTTCAAATATTAACTGCCCTCACACTGATCTAGTAGTGCCTTGAGTCATGACTGTAACCCTTTTCCAAATGGCCAACTATCACTTGATCATTAAGAAATCTAACTGATTTAATGAGTCGCCCAACCCACCTTCGCTTCTGCTTCCAACACTTCCCAAAAATTCTTCCTCGCAATTGTCTTACGTGATGATGGGCATCCCTATCTTACTCCTATGCCAACACGGTCCATTATTCTCTGGATCTTCATTTTATGACTGCACGCATATACAGGGTTCGTCCGGAAAATAAGTGTACTGATTTTTTCCCGCCGCTCCAGGCGCGCCGAGCACCACTCTGACGGGCTGCGATTTGAGGGGGGTATGTTGAGGCAGTCGGCTCTGAGCTGTGGTGTAGTGAGGAGCTCTGTTAACGCGAACCTCCACGCTCGACCCACGTCACGGAACGCGATGCCGAAGTTTTTGGAGCAGCGTTATTCCATCAAATTTGCGGTAAAGCTTGGGAAATCGTCTACCGAAACTGTCGGTATGATTAACCAGGCTTACGGGGAGTCAGCCATGTCCAGAAACATGATCTTTCGGTGGCACAAGATGTTCGTGGAAGGCAGAGAAGAGGTCGACGACGAACTACGGCCTGGACGCCCATCAACGACACTCACCGACGAAAATGTGCGAAAAGTTCGCGATGTACTGAACTCTGATCGTCGTCTTAGTGTTCGGATGATAGCAGAGCAGTGTAATGTGCCAAAAACAATAGTGCACGAGATTAAAAACATCTGGCGAGCGATCAAAAACATCTGGCGGCTGCATCACGACAATGCGCCGTCTCACACCGCGCTTGTCGTGTCGGACTTCTTGGCCAAGCACGGCGTGGCAACGCTGCCGCACCCGCCCTGCAGCCCGGACTTGGCACCACCGGACTTCTTTCTGTTCCCGAAGATAAAGAGGAGTTTGAAAGGAACGCGATACGGGACTTTGGACGCCGTCAAAGAGGCCGTGACGACGTGCCTTCGAGAGGTTCCCGATGATGCCTTCGCGGGAGCGTTCCAGGAATGGGAACGCCGCTGGAACAAGTGTATCGACTCACAAGGGTCCTATTTTGAGGAATATTAGCTTAAGATATGTAAAAGTGTAATAATTTTTTTTTCCTGAGCTCAGTACACTTATTTTCCGGACGAACCCTGTATCCCGAGGCATGTAAAGGTACCGGATAAGTCATCTATCCGTCTAGTCTAATCATATCTCCTACGAAACTTTGATCAACTGTACTGCTCACTCTTTTGAAATTTCTTTCAAAATTAAGGTAGCAGCAACAACAGAATATATTTTAAGGAGCGCCGCATTGCAAAAGTTAACCTAGCGTATGCCAAATCCTGTCATTAATTAAATGCAGTAGAAAAAGGATATATGAGAAGGATTTGTGGCGAAAATAATGAGAGGAATGATTTGGTTTCGAAGAAATATTCATTAGGCACAGTTTTGGCACTGTTCTAGTTCATGACCACCAAATATGATGCTTAACTTAGCCTTACTTCGAGCTTAGAATCATTTCAGTTCCAATTTAAAGGTTTTTATTTGCGTCATGATGAGATACAGTGTAAGAAGTAATAAACTCAGAAGTAAAATAAAAAGAACAGAATAGAAACCCCGTTTCAGGAAACCTTCCTCTTCGGGGTGGAAATATAACAATAGGATAGTGAAAAAGGAAGCGTGGGCGGAAAAAAGTTCAGGATTTCATTTTCTTTCCACTTACATAAGTACCTTTTTTTAAATTTAGCCGCAAAGCTAAATTTAGACGCAAAATACCTTTTTTCTTTCCTTTCTTGTCTCATAGCGATTTCCCGTCGTCGGGAAGAAAAGTTTGCTATCGGAAGGTCGATAGGAGAACAGCTGTGGGGATCGCGCGTCTTTTCGTATCACTCCCGCTATTTAGGGCGCGGGTGGACGGCTCAGGCTGGAAACGACTGGACGATTGGGGAGACAGAAGAGCGAGGAATATGAAGAAGCAATGCTATGCCAAGGGGACTCCTCCACACCATGCATTCTCCATTGATTACCAACTCTGAATTGAACGCGTATTACCAACGACAATTCTATACCCGAGCAAATGGTGGTAAAACGTTGAGTCACCGACAATTCAAAAACTATATTCGTCTCAAAATTTTTCGATTCCGCCTCTCATATCCTTACAATTATTGCATAACGATGAACTTCACATTCTTACATACTTATTTATTAATGAATCGCAGGAAGGAAGGTCCTTCAAAATCTAAAATGCCTATATTAACTGCCAGGAAAAATTATTAATTTTTTGTAGCAATCGTCAATACCATTCTAACATGGGTATTACCATATTTTAAGTGAGATCTTTTCCGTTTTCATCTAGAGGCTGAAAACAGGACACAAAGGCATCCCTTTCCGAATGAAACGAATACAATTCAATTTTAAGTAAAAGCATAAAATATGACGAAACTTTTGAGACAGGCCTCTTCCTCAAAATAATTTTAAAAATATAAAAATACTTCATACGTATATATATTAATATTCGTCATAAAACATTGAGGATATATTCTCGGACATAACGCCATTCACTTAAACTCCTGTTGTGAATATGGACTAGGAACAATTTCTTAACTTGTTATTCTGCACGATAAAGCAAAATAGTGCAATCAGATAGCAGTAATGATAATATATAAGTAGGATATTTCTGGCAATGGAAAGAGTTCATAAAAGGAGGGCATGCTAAAAACATGATAACGTTCGCCTTACTTCATGAGTCGTGGTCGATAATCGTGCGAGAGGGTGGGTCTGCAATTCACTCTGGAAGCCTCCTGACCTGGCCAGTGAAGCCAGCACATGGAACTGTGGGGAATTTCTTCATTGCCGAAAGAGAAGTCGTCTCTTCGTCCGGGCATCCTTCGCCTACTGTCAAATCTAATTTAAGGAGAAGATGGGTGCCGGAAGGAGGAAGGAAGTAGAAGCCCCGCCGCAGCTGAAAGATGCTAGGCGATATGAATTTGCTTCCGAAGAAGAAGAGGGCCTTGGTTAGAAGCCGTTCTCCAGAGAAATTCACCTGGTGAAGGAGAATCATTTAAGACAGGAATTTGGTGATGGAGTCAGAACATGAGAGTAAGCCTTTAAACTCCAGAACCGCAGTCACAAACCATTACACCAATGGTTGAGGGCACCCCTAAACTGCTGTAAAAATCAGTGCCACATGATTTAAGTCTTGGACGTTACAAGGAGTCCTTCACCTAAGAAATTTCACGAAACAGGAGGCACGTTGAAAAATCCATTAATTACATTCGACCTTTTTTTTCGATCATGGGGGTTCATTGTTAAGCAGTATTATAGCCCAAAAAAGCTGACTTACAGCGGGACCATTGTCTAAAATTAAAAAGATAATTTTTCAAATGTGTTAAATATTTTACTTTTTAAAAAAAATTGCAAAATGCCACCTGATTCACACCAACGTTAAAGATTTTAGTAAATTTTGCCCGTCATCGAAAAGTTTACGATTTTTTTAGAATTAGAAGATTCATCCGACGCCGTTGTTTTATGCCAAATGACACAAAAGAAACACTCATATGGTCTACCACAGGGTTACTGAACAACCGAGAATGCAACAAAATTGTTATATTATAGGAGAGCATTTAGAAATTTGATATCGCGCTCGAATCTGAGAAAATGTTTTGGAAAAGACTTACAGGAAGATTTAAAATCGGAATCACGAGACCACTTTCCCCTCGTTACGAGACCACTTTCATTGTCGGCAGTCACTCAGCAGAATTGAAGAAGACTCACTAAAACGTCAAAAAATTTGAAAAAGTAACCAAATTAATTTTAATTACTGTGATTTATATATGCTCAATAACTAAGTTTCAAGTTTTTTAGACGAAGCAGCATTTTTATATTTGAAATTATTGATTAAACGTACACATTTCAACTTACAAAATATTCACGTTTCAACAACGTTCATACAGGTAAGATAGGACAACCGCAGACACGAGAGTTGCTCTTTATATTTTCAGCCTAATAATGAAAAGGCAGCAATTTATTCTTGAAAATGGCTTTATTACTTTTCGGAGCATTCTCCATGATAATCAATACACTTTCGCATGCGCGAGAACCATTTTCGTAATACTTTTTCCACTCCGATTGAGGCACCTCCTAAATATGGTTTATGAATGTATCACAAACAACTTCAGGCATCGAAAAATACTGGCCTAGCAGTTTTGACTAGATGAACGGGAATAAAAAGAAGTCATTTGGTGCTATATCAGGGCTATATGGAAGATGACCCATTAATTCGACGTTTTGGCCAGTCATATAGATGGTTCGTTGTTTAAGCCGATCAGTGAGAGCTTGCACTATCATGATGAAGAATGATCCTTCGTTGCCATTTCTTTTACCGTATTTTACCAATCACTTCTGGCAAACAAATGCTCGTGTACCATTTAGAATTTACCGTTCTATCTTGCTCCAACAGTACGGTTGCGACATGTCCAGTTATTCCGAAGAAACAGGTGATCATTTGCTTCGATGTGCTCCGTGCACAAATCACTTTTCTCGGATTTGGCACGTCTTGGAAGACCCATACAGTGGATCGCTTTATTATTTCGGGGTCATACGTACGGATCCAAGATTCGTCACCTGTGTAGATGTTATACATAGCTTTTGATGCACCGCGGTTGTATTTGTTGACCATTTCTGTGCACCCATTGACACGAGCATCTTTTTGAGCTTTTGTCAAATTATGCGGGATCCAACGCGAACAAAATTTTTTTCACAGCTAAATATTCATGCAATATCTTATTGATGCTCGTCATACTAATCCCCAAGGATTCAATCTCACGATAACTCACATGACGATCTTCATTTACTAGTTCTTGCACAGCATCAATGATTTCTGGCACAACAACTGATTATAGACGACCTTCACGAATTTCGTCGCTCAGCGAACGGTGGCCATAGTGTAATTCGTTAAACCAGGGTTTCACAGTGGCAAACGATGTGGCTTCATCGTCAAAAGTGGGAGTAAGGAGGTTGATGCCCTCCTGTCTTAATAATCTACGTCGAAATTCGTAAAAAATTATCGCACGAAAGTGTTTACGAGTCAATTCCATTTTTTTGCGTAGACAAAATTTTCGAGTCACTGCAAACAAGACAAGCTATGATCAACCGACAAAATGTTCTGACGACAGTTAGCGTAAAAATGGTCAACATTTTATATGGAAACGTCAGTTGGCGCCTAAAGCACTTAGGTTAGTCCGGGCTCAAAATATAAATGACAACCCTCGTGTAAAAGGTACTCCCGAGATTTGTGACACGTTGGTAAGGCAACATGCATAGTTTCTATTTTCGCTCAACCCTCGCGCGCATAGAATCCATTTCCACTCAAGGTTATACCTTGGGTGTATTGTATTTTTATAATAATAAAAAACAGTAAGAAATGATAAATCGGATTTCTGCTGAGCGTTTGAATCCTCAAAGAGACGCTCATCCTGGTTTGTGGAGTAGTCATGTCAGGTTTTTTCATCGTTCACGGTGGACTGGACAGCTTAAAGCGGCTCGCCTGCAATGCGCTCCTCATCATCACTACCAGTATTTCAATCGTGGGATTGGTTTGCTTCAGCCCTTCCATTCTTCTCTATCCACTGTTAATTCCCTCACCCCCTCCTCTGAAAGGCGATCTGTCCACAAAGCCATTCTTATTTGGTTTTCCATTCACTTGTTCCTTGGTCTTCCTCGTAGATTCTTCCCACCAACTTTATTCCCTTCTGTTTAGTTTCTAACTAATCTGCTGCGACCAATCCATTTAGTTCTTCTTTGCTTTAGAGTTACGAGGGCGATTCGAAAAGTAAGGTCTCCTATTTTTTTCATGAAAAATCAAATTTATTCTCAACTTTGCGTGCATCGTAGGAAAGGTTGAACATTTATCAATTTTCCTACACAGTCGCCTTGGTGATCAATCACTTTTTGCGTCCTTGTTAGCAGCTTTTTCATACCGGCTTCGTACCTTTCTCCCACCGTGTCGCAAAGCCAACTGACGACTGCTTCTCTGATATAAATTCATCGCCATTAGTGGAAGTGTACGGTGAGAAGTGTAAAAACATCAAAAACTTGCGGGAGTGATGCAGGGAGTTTTTGATGCCCGGGAAAACGTCCACGATGAGCAGCGGTCGGGGCGGCCGAGTTTGCCGGAATCAACCGTGACTCCAATTGACGATCTTTCATCCCAAGTATTACTGCTGCCAAGAGTAGATGAACAATTCAAATTTGCACTGGATTCATTCCATGAATTGTGATACCCGCCATTTTTCTTAAATTTCATTTCGTCAAAAAAAGTTGTTTATCCGCAGGAGACCAACTTCCCTTCGCGATCGACCGGGCTTACCTCTGTCACACTAAAGGAGTTTAGTTTACCTCTTGTTAATGCTCATATTATATTCACCAAGTATTTGATCCATAGCATTCAAGAGTTGCTTGGAGGTCCTCTGGCTTTTCCGCTGCTACTGTGGCATCATCTGCGGGATGGAGAATGTTGATTTTTTGTAACTACAATGAGATTATTCAGAAATATTATATTGTGGAAAAACTCTCAATCTCTCAACGCTCCACTCTCCAACACTCTCTGCTAACACGCGTCACCTTTAACACCCCCCTTGACCAAAAAAACGTATGCCACTGATATAATTCATCACACTCACAGTTGGTGATTACCCTAACTGACCCACTGCAAAAATCAGTGCCTACATAGTTAAGAACAGGTCTCAGACGTAACATGGAGTCCTTCACCTTAGAAATTTGATGAAACAGGAAGTACGTGGTCTATGCAATAAATGCGCGAACTGGTGAAATCTGGCGGCCATGACACGGACTATAGCCTCGTGCAATAGCGGTGCTGGTTCCATGAGACCCAATGAGGAGCCATGTCTGTCTGCTTGGCGGATCGTCGAGCTGTGCGTGCATGGTGCCAGTTATATTAGTTTCTGTAGTCCTTGTTTTTACTGTTCGTCGAAAATGGAAATTGACGAAATCACGCAGCAACTAATCAACACCAAATTTGTTGGTGAAGTACGGTAAAAGTTATCAAGAAATTACTGAAATGTTGACAGCTGTTTACGGTGATAATGCTCTGAAGAAAACATCCGTTTTCAAGTGGATTAAGCATTTTAAAGATGGCCGATGAGACGCCACGGACGATACAAGGCCTGGACGACCTTCAATCACCTGTGTTGACGACAACATTGATCGTGTGCGGTCCCTTGTCCTCACCGATCGTCGAAAAACTGTTCGAATGATAGCTGATGAACTGAATCTAAGAAAATCAACAATGCACGCTATTTTAACCGAACATGACGGCCTACTGCACACTATGACAATGCACTTTTACATTCAGCATAGATTGTTCGCCAGTGTATGCCATGCGACTTTTTCCCATTCCAAAAATGGAAACATGTAATGAGGGGACATCACTGGGAAGATGTGGACACAATAAAGCAAGAAAAAAGAAATGTTTCAGGCGTCACTTTGTGGAAGCGATTCATTTCAGAAAATAAATACATGGTTATTCCACATATGTTTTTTATTAAACATGACCCGGGTTACGATTCACTTGATGATGACTTTGTAAGTCGAAACCCGGGTCGTGTTTAATAAAAAACATATGTGGAATAACCATGTATTTATTTTCTGAAAAGCAAGAAACGATGTGAAAACTAAAAAGCCCAATCGCCAAGGACTTCCAAGGGTACTTTAAACATTGGAAAATAAGAAGATGGAATAAGTGCATAGCAACGAATGGAGAGTACTTTGAAGGGGTAAAAATCGATGTAGACTAATTTTGCAAAATAAAGTTTTTATAGCCTTAGTTCGCGTATTTATTTGACAGACCTCTAATGTTGCAAAACCTTTTTAAGGGCATGTGCTCATTTCTGAGCAGCATTATCATCCAAAGATACTGACTTTAGAGTGAAAGAATCATCATAAATTATGAAAAATAATTTTGCACACAAACGCCTTCGTGCATCATGTAATAATTGGTGTGCCTGAGCAAATTATCAAGTTTGAATTTTAAATTAAATCCACTCAGATGGTGGGGTGCGAATTTTAAGATTACGTATGGTTTCCGAGAGAAGAATGAGGACTTGAATTTGTCTGTGACGGTGCCTGATTCTTTTATTTCATTATTCCGATGGCCGAACCTACCGATATAATTTGGAGCAATAATAAAAATTGCTCATAATTACCTCGGTGTTGCAAGAAAACTCAAGTATCCTGCAGCTTCCAAAAAGCCTTTTAAGTCTTACCTATCCTCTTCGTATTCTATCAAGGGGCTCCCATACCAAATACTTCAATATGCCCGTCATGCCTACTCTCTTCTCGTAGCGGTCTTTTAAAAAAATTGGCGGATTTTTTTTAAAAGACCGCTACGCTTTTTTTAAATCATAGATAACCTTTCCTTCTGTGGATCCCAGATACTTGGCGCAGATTCCAAGACGTGGCCCAACTACAGAGAAATAACTTTTTTTAAATTTTTCATTCATTTTTCCAAAAACTCGTCTAATTAAGCTTAACTTCTTGAAGGCTAAGCCTAATATTGTTCTAATGTGTTTAATCCATCAAGGGATTGAAGCCAGTGTAACACCCAAGTATTTCACCGTCTGAAAATGGTCGATCTCATCTACAGGGTCCGTACATAAAGTATCGGGATTGGTTCCAAAAATCAAACTTTATTGCAGTTATCATTACAATTGCTTAATAATCTTCAAAATACATTCCGCCTACATCGATACACTTAGTTCGGCTCGCCTGCCACTCGTCAAAAGCCCGCTGGAAGTCAGTTTCCAGAACACTGTTGAGAGCCTTTGTCGTCACCGCTTTAACCGCCTCGATGGAGTCAAACCGATATCCTTTGAGCTCCTTTTGAGCTATCTTTTGAGGCAATAACGTTTTCAAGAAAATCTTCATCTTCCTGGACGCAGCCCAAAATGTCTTGCGAAATTTCCACCCGCGATTGGTTTTATTCCTCGCTCAAGACTTTCGGCACCTGCTTCGCGCACACTTTCCTCATCGCAAGATCCTCTGTTACAATTGTGTGGACGATTCTGACTGAAACGCCGGTTTCACCATTATATAAGAGCGATTGTTAAACGCCCGTCAGAGTACAAAACTTTTTCACTTTGGCCACCTGAGCATCGGTTCGAGCGGTCGTCGGGCGTCCGACGCGGTGCTCGTATTCGACGTGCTCTCGAACTTCCTTTAATATTTTATACCACTCAAAAACTCTTGTGCGGCTTAAAGAATCATCCCCATAAGCCTCTTTAATCAGTTCAAGGGTCTCCGACGCGGATTTCCCGAGTTTAACGCAAAACTTCACAGCGTGGCGTTGCTTGACGGTGCGCTCCATGCCGGCGCGACGACACCACAAACAATCACACGCCACGAAAATCCACCTCATGTCTCAACGTATGCCCGGAGGTGACTAAACTAAAGTGCGCCTGAGTGGTGGGGGACTCCTCTACCGAGCTTACCGGTCGGACCCCCATCCACCGCTCCGTTGAGGCTACAGCTAACAAGTCACGATATTTATTTACGGACCCTGTATTTTATAATATATATATTTTTTATCTTTTATTTTATTCCAAAACATCAGTACTTAATAAATTTTGACATTTCAGGATAAGGGAGAGTTCACTGCAAAAATACGTTTCTATTAATCACGAAGAGAAATGCCCGAGCCCTCCATTTTGTCTGAGAGCGCTGCAACTGGCGAACAGCTGGATTGCAGCCAAATTCTGGCTATTAAGAACAATAGAGGCCTCTTCCGATGCTTGGATTTGCGCGGTAATCAGAAATCATGCTCTTTGTAAGCATACTTTGCCAGCGTCCGTCCAGACCACATGTGTTAAAAACTGAATCTATTTAGAAACACCATTACCCGTTCCGTTCTAAGTACAGATAACATAACTTCCTTATTTCAATTCAATTTGAATTGAAAAAAGGAAGCTGTGTTTCTGCATGCTGCCAGTATTTCTAAAAAAATTAAGGGTGCGCGTTAAACCCTATTATACATTTACAACTGCACCAAGATAAAAATGGCGTGCATACACACCCTCCAAGCCGTTCCCTTTCACCTGGTGATGATGCGCAGCACCGAAACCATGGCCTTGAAATATTAAATCTGTAAGGTGGAAGAGTAAACTTTCTTTTTTACCCTCATAATGGGAACACATCTTCCAGACGTGTTACTCTTCCAAACATTTGGGAGCCTAAATGGATAAGGAAATGAGACGAGGTTTAATTGTACAAAAACTAAGATAATTGTGCGAAGGCTGGATGTATGAAGAAGGTGAAGCAGAGGTGATTTCAACACGAGCAAAAAGAAACTACTTACTCTTGAATAAATGGCCAATGGCTTGCTGCAATAATAGGACGCAAACGGTTCACCACGACACTGTCTATGTGGGTATAGCAACTTGATAAGCTATGCTCACAAAGATTACTGGATGTCGAGATCCCCAGCTGTGAGATTGGACTCATAATCGAACACGTATCAATTGCATGATTAGACGGGACAGCGTTGCAAAAGCTTTGCCCGCGCGAGACTCTTCGTTGTCAACTAAACGTTATAGTCATGCCATGCCAATTACTAACCCTACCTACCAGCTCTACCTACCTACTCCACTTGCCTACCCTACCTGCCTATCCTATCTATCTAATTACCTACCTTACCTGCCCACCTTACCTGTCTACCTTACCTGTCTAACCTACCTGTCTAACATGCCTGCCCACTCTACCTGTCTATCTAATTTGTCTACGCGGCCAACTTAACCTAATAAACATGTGGTCCTCAGTCAGCAAGACACCTGTATTCGAGACATCCCTGGGACATCCGAGGGCCGCAGGCAGAGCGTATGTGTTTCTTCCGCCATTCGGGTCTAACGGGACGGGAAAATTCCGGGACTCAGTTCCGTTCCATGTACCGTGAAGTCACAAGAAGAGGCACAAAAGCCCAATGATAATTTACTCTCATTAATCTCGTCATAATAAGAAGAAGAAGAAGGCAACGATGCTATGATTTACTTAGCAGCCTATCAACATTATTAGAGGAACCAGGGTGGGAATCACTCACTTACCGAAGGTGAAATTACAGATTAAATCTCTTGCATAAATTGGAAGGAAGTTACTTTAGCAGTGATGACGAAATTGTATTATTACCTACATAGTACTACGGTAGGTGAGACCATGTCAATAATATTAGAGAGGTTAAGTGTAGGACAGATAGATTAAAGATGTCATTTTTCCACGAAAAATTGGGGATCATAATAACTTTGTTCGACCGCCCTGAGAGGGAAAAGAATATTGTTTTAAAATTAGTCTGGTGTCTCATCACCCCCTGCCACGTACCTAAGTGGTGGCTTGCAGGGTACTCAAGTATCTATCTGTATTTAAACTTCTGAATTTCCATTTTTAATTTTGTAATCACTGGTAACCGTAACGTACTCTCGAGAGGTAACAGAATCGAAATTTGAAAAACTACATGGATTCTCGAATATATTGAGTGATATAAAACGATTCTTTTCCAAACACTTCACCACCTGAACTGTAGAACTTAAATTAAGCTTTAACACACTTTGCAGCAAGAATCGGACCGTTTTATGCGTTCCCCGTTTTCTAAATCTCTTGCATTTCATCCTTTGATTTGGAAGAGGGTCCCTTTAGAAGTGATGTTGACAATGTATTACTACCCCCATCGTACTCCGGTTGGAGAGATCATGTCAATCAAATTAGAGAGATTAAACGTAGGTCATATTGATTTAATAAGGTTATTTTTTCCACGAACGACAGGGGATCAGAATAACATTGGTCGACCGCGGTAGGGGTCATATTCGGGTCAAAATTAGTCTGGTGTGTATTCACACCCTGCCACACACTCTGGTGGTGGCTTGCAGGGTACTAAAATAAATAAAAACAATACCGTGTGGATCCTGTTAATCTTAAATGTCAGATGGGACAGAAAGGACGTAAAAGCCTTCATGGCCACCGTTCTCCTGGGGATCAGAAACAAGGCGAATCGCACCTCTTCAAATTTTCGATGAAATGCTTGTCAGTGCTCTTCATTCCTGTCTTCCATAGTATTACACAGTATTCCACATAGATTCCATAGTATTTAAGTTTATGTAACAGTTTATTGTGTGGGACTTAGTCGAAGGCTTTTTTGAAATCCAGGAATACTGCATCGACTTGTGTGTTGTTTTCTCCCGATCTAAGTATATCGTGAAGTCAGGACCACCTGAGCGAATCTGCTTCCCATCTGGCCGGCATTGAAGTGGTCAAGAGTCGGAGTTCAACCGCTGGACGTTGCCTCTGCCTAACTGTGTACTATGGCATTGTCCAAAATACTTGGATCATCACTCACATGGTCGAGAAGAGGGTGAGTTTCCTTTCGTTCGTCCGAGAGCACTCGCGGCACTAACTTGGCAAACACCTTTCTCATGGTCATTTGTTTCAGTCATAAGTCGATGCACATCACGTTTAGGAATGCCAAGTTCACCAAAACCATGCGAACACTTAATCTGCGATCCCTGTTCAAAAAAGCCTTCACTCTTGCTTTCCGTGAGCATGGCATGAGTATTTTGCCCAGTTCCACGCAAAATTTGTTGGCGTAGTGCATTTCCAATAACCGGTTTAAGACAGAATGTAGCGAGGTCACGTTAAAAAGGTTTGGCTAACGAACCATCCGCATTCCGCAAAGGCTGGGAGCCACCGGCCAACGGCTTCTAGCCTTTCCTGAGACTCCTCTCCCTCGAACCCGGCCGCTGGAGAGAGAGGGAGACTAAAGAAATCGCCGCCCATCCATCCGTCTATCCGGGAAAAAATAAATCCTACTACTTTTGGTACAGACCTTGTACAAAGGAAACAAATTAAGGACGTAAAACAGAAAAGATATCAGGGAATTAATACTGAGTAAAGAAGAAGAGAGGGCTGTAGTAAATCAATCTGAGGATTAAAATACTGAGGAATATGATGTTTAATATCTCACTCCACTCAACATCCCTGTCATCTTGTGCTTGTTTAATACCAGACGATCCTTATTGTTTCAAAACGAACTCATTCGCCGAGCAGTTTGCCCCATTTATTCTACAGTGATTGGTAATAATTAAAGAAAGATAAGAGTTGATAACTTTCATTGAAGACAAGCAAAACCGTTACACATATGGCAGGCGAATTTTCAACTTCTTTCATTTTAACTTGTATTAAAAGTGTGGTTCGCTGATCATTCTTTGAAATTTAAATGTATCAAAGAAAGTCATATGGATATGAACCAGGTCGCTTTCTGTTATTTTGTATAGCTCTACAGTAAACTAAGGAGTTCCTGGGAAATACTAGTGATAACACTTTTTAACACTAAATCGTTATAAAAACAATTGAGGTCGTTTAGATATGATCTCCCCTCATGTGTTTTATTTTGTTTTGTATCACCTTCGCTGGCGTGTTTCTACCGCAACCCATTGAAGAGGAAGTGGTAACATAACTGACAGTTTTTCCCTCATTACCGTTCCGGATAGCGTGACCCCGGTCGTGTTTGACGCATGAGCCTTGACCATGCTGCCGAAACTCAGGTCAGCCATTTGCCCAGAAGCCTTAATTAGTCCACCGCTGCGCAGCTCATTAACCAGAGAATACGAAATATTCTACGAAAAGATTATCTCTTGGAAGGAACAGAAATGAATGTAGGTCGTCCTTTTCTCTGTCGAAAACAGAACTCACTTCGTGGCGAGACAAGCAGATATACAAGGCGTTCCGCGAATGTCACCGCCGAACTCACTGCACACACGTTTAGTGAATTATGAGGGTTATTTTTTTTAAAGTTAGGTCCGTTTGATCATCAAAAAAATATGTTCGTTAGGAAAAAGTTTTTCTTGTCGATTGTAGTTTCCAACTTCGCTTTCGACATTCGCAATCGCCATTTACTTCTAAGCACTATTCGTATAGCTGCACCAGCTTTTAAAATTCCCAGACGGCATAGAAGTTCGCCGTCTCGAGTTTCTCGTCGTCTTCAAATCACTTAGCTACCGTTTCAAGTGCAAGAAGAAGAAATGGTTGAAACCGGAAATAATAGTCAAAAATACGCTCGTCCACTCATCATCTATGCTCTTTGTGTTGGTCGGTAAGAATGTCCGGTACTCATCTTGCACGCAATTTGTGATATCCGAAGTTTTCAGTTGCATTCTAGTAAATAGTGGGGCGTCCGACAAGAGTCAATATAGCAGCCGGAGAGCACCAACTGTCAATCGCAGATCAGATCGTAGTCGTTGGTCTATTTGTAGAGCGATTCCACCGGTCTGGTTACTTGGCCCGCCACTCACCTCTTCATCATGGCCATTTGCGAGGCCTTTTTTGAAGTCTTGAGACCATCGTCTTTTCCTTCACTCATTATAAACTAGGCAAAACTCCCGATGAATTTGGCCAGCTGATGATTCTTTTGCAGACAAAAATCGAATCAGATAAAGTAATTTAAGCAAATCGCGGAAGCAACGATTTTCGCGGACATTGTTACGTATTTGCATTAACCAACAGGCAAGCGATTACTTAATAAAAATAATAAATTCAGTGACTTCGGAAAAATGAATTGGTGGCGCTGCATTCGCACAACTTTATTCTGACTCGCCAAGATTTGAGTATAAGAAAACAATCGTTACTTTTCGAATATGCCTCGTAATTGAAGGGAAAGAGGTTCTTGAGAAAATGGTTTGTAGGCACACCACTAGTTTACACCATATCTTTGGGCACAAGAGATTATCACAGTATTTAAGATTAAACAATACTTGGCGTTCTTTGGACTAAATAAAGAAGGACCCCTGGAAACCATATCTCATAAATTTAAATGTTTATAGATTTTCTTCTTTTTAGAACTCAAATTTTAATTATTACTTGTTAGTATATCGTTCATGATTGGTTGGTCTGGGTGGACACAGACTGAGCATCCCACATATCTTTGCCTCTCTTCTACATCCACACAATACCCCGCAAGCCGCCGCAATGGCGTGTGGCGGGGGGTGTTAGGTCACTACGAGTAAAAGAGAATAAAAGAAGAAGCATCGCAGAACGATAAGGGAGTGTGGAAAGCAGACCCTGAGACGGGAGAGTGTATCCTCTTAAGTAATCATCCATCCATCGACTCTACGGCAGCAAACCAAATAAAAAAAGGAAGTCGATATCACCTGACAATTCGAGTCGAAAATGACGGTTAGTGAACCATCGGCGGGCGTCACACGACACTCTCCGGGACGTCACCAAGGCCGGACGCCGCCAGTTAAACACGGAAAAGAGACAAGTAGGCGATAAGTCGGATGATCGAGTAAACAGATCAAGTCGGCGCAATTTTTTTTCAAACCCAATACGTGCGAATCAACGAATTTGATTCACTATTTTGTTGTCACCAAAAATTAAGCATGGAGTGAGATAAGGCGCTATTTTATTCCAGATCGCCATAGTATGGATTGCGTAAGAGAAACACGTCGAGGGAAGAGTAAGAAAAACTTGTGGGAGGAAGGAAGGGGAGAAGCAATGACCTCAGGGCGAACATTCTGTCGATTCCGACGGCGTTCAAAGAGGCGTCTCAAGGAAAGCCAAAGAGCACGAACTGAAGGCGAAGAATGAAGACATCGGACGAACACATAAGAAGTTCCTCCCCTCGCGCCTGCCTATTGATTTAAGAAAGTAATAGGTACGCGCTGTCGAAAATAGTGGTAAACAGGATTAATTTTCCCACTAAAAACGCTTTATTAGTCTAGCGTCCTAACACCCCCGGCCGTGCGCCCTTGTGCCGGGTGGGGCGTGGGCGAATGTATTATTATTATTAAGTAATCTACCGGTTAAGGTAGGTTTTTGGATGGACGTAATTACTAATAAAATAATTTGTGGCCCCTAGCAAAACACAACATCCTACTCTACATCAGGTCCCTCTTCAGCTCTGAGTACTTCCTTCCTCCCTTCATCCCGTCCAACATCCCTATCCTGTTCCTTCCCTTTCCTCGTTTGCCTAATATTCTCCCCTCTATTACAGTCTTCAATATCCCGCTGCCGGTCAATACCCCCTTCCTTCTGCTTTTCCTGCCTCAATAGGATTTCTCCCAACAAACCCCTCTCTTCGCCCACCATACCAAGTACTTCCTCGTTTATTTTCTTCTCTGTCCATTTCACCTTCTCCATTCTTGCCGTACATAGCTACGCTCCATATCAAAGTTTTCAAGAGTCTTTTCTTAACATCCTTACTCAACGTCCCCGTCATCAACTCCCTCCTTCTTTTGAAAGCCTCTTTGCCTGACGCAATTCTTCTCCTTACGTCCCCACCACTTTGACCGTTTTGGTCCAAAATACTACGAGATACGTAAACTGTTCTACCTGCTCTAGTTTTTGCCCTCCTATTTTAATGTTTAGCTTAGCCTTTTTCTTTCTAGAAAATCGCATAACCTTTATGTTATTAATATTGATTCTCATCCCATACCTGTCGCACTGAATTTCCAATTCACTAAACAATGCTTGCAGACCCTTGGCTGACTGACAAACTAAAGCTTGGTCATCAATACACCCAACTGATTTTACAAATTCATCGCCCACTTTCATTCCTATGCGAATGTATATATAGTCTATTGTGTTTGTGAATTGTCCGTCCGGAATGCATAGAATACTGACCGGCGATAAGTCTCTTAAATTGAATGTGTGTGCCTGCCCTTTTTTAATGATTTTTCCTGCCCTCTTTGGGTAAGCATAGGAATAGCCGCTAAGCATGTAATACTCGTAATACGTGTGTAGGTATGTCGATTGATTGGTGTTCGGTCGCCCCCTTGCCACGCGGGTTTTTGGTGGATCGCGGGGTGCATGAGGAAATAGAGTGAATATATATAGCATGGCTGATGACCTCCCACTTGCCATTCCACACTTACTTGTGACGGCTTGCGAGGTATTGTGTAGATGTAGATAAGGCGTCGTCTTTCTTCAATTTCAATCTTTTCGCGACCTGAAAGATACGCATAAACTCGCTGGCTCAAATAATTATTCTATACTGCTTGCCCATTTCAATCCTAAGTCCGCGGGTAATTGCGGAAAACAATGAAAAATCGACAGAGAGTAATTCCCATCAGCCGCAAAACCCTGGCGGTGATTTTCTTACACCCTTCCTCTATTCGGCTACCGCGAGAATTTTTTATTTAACTCAAAATGAGGTTGGATCGAGACTGCACGGGTTCACGTGCCTTCTCTGCTCCTGTATTAATGAGTGCTAACAAATAATACCTCAACCGTCCATTCACAGTTTCTAAACAGATATACATGATGTCAATATACAGTTTGCAAACACTCTAGGAAATTGTTATTGCTTTTTGAAACGTATTCTTAAGTTCACTCTGAATCAGTTTTGAGGAACCAATTTTGAAGATACTCGATTTTGGCTTTTTCTCCCCAAATATTAATTGATATTACTTAAACCAAGGGTGGATAGTTACTGTTGTGTTAATACAATTTCAACTCTTTATACCATTGCGCACATAATATCAGTTTTTCGCGAGAATGGCATATATTTCAGCAACTTTTATCCATAATTCTTCTAGAGTTAGCCGTCCTAAAGTGCCGCATAAGAGCGTGTGGCTCTGTAGGCACTGTGCAATACTTGTAAAGTCTTAGACATTGGATTTCAATAAAAAGATACACGAGGAAGCTATGTTTTACTATCAT
This sequence comes from Hetaerina americana, assembly GCF_022747635.1. Classification (NCBI taxonomy): domain Eukaryota; kingdom Metazoa; phylum Arthropoda; class Insecta; order Odonata; family Calopterygidae; genus Hetaerina; species Hetaerina americana. The sequence continues at coordinate 1,347,057 of NW_027287194.1, forward strand.
CGTCATATGAAAGAGAGCATTAATGGCCACAGAGAAGATGTGCGGAAACAATCCTGGACTAAACGGATGTGATTCATTGAATTCTTCCGTTTCCATGATTTCGCGACAAAAGCTTTAAACCATAATGGCAAAAGAAAAAAATGGGCTAAGAATTAAAAACCAATGACATATTACATTACTTATCATTACCTTTTACGAAATTTTGAATCACCTTTTCAAATAACAAAGGATCGTTACCTTCGTCTCTTGAATAATCTAGAAGCTAAGTATCGAAGCGTCTGGAAAAAAATCATAGGGAATAGTTAGAACACAATTCAATGTTTTTATCCATAAGAAGAATCCATGTGAAGTACGAACCTTAAGGTACGAAATACGAGACTACTCTGTCGAATCCACGCATTGAATCCACGACTCTTTGGATTGGAGATGGAAAGATAGATAATATCAGCCTACCCTCAACGATAAGTTCTACAGAGGTTCACACAAAGTTTAAGGTCCCATCTGATGGATACCGCACTTCAGTTGAAGTGCTCCCCACGCAGCAGTCCAAGTAGGGATCGAGATACCATTGGAAAATATCCAGCTCCCCTACGGGAATCAAACTTGGTCCATCCACGAGGAGGGAAGCCCAAGCACCGTTCCAATCCTCTCGGAGTCGTCCAAGTGTCATGGTAGGTCATTCATGGCTAAAGAAAATTACCATTTTTAACGTCCAAGATTTACCCTACTCGACAAGATGTACATTTTAAACGATAGTTTAAAATAAACCGGTTTGTCATCTTAACTTATTTTCATAAAAGGTTTTTCGATTCCGGGATAGAGAAAGGCTAAGTTAAATGTTAAAAAAGGAGGGAAAAAACTAGAGTGGGTAGACCAATCTACGTGACATTGAAGTGTCTTCGACCAGTATGATCTAAGTGTAGGGATGTAAGGAGAAGAATTACGGTTGGAAAATAAGCCATCACGAGAGGGAGGGAATTGTTAACAGGGATTTGATAAAAGATGTTAAGAAAAGGCTCGTTAAAACATTGATATGGAGCGTAGTTGTGTACGGCCCCGCAACGTGACATCGAAGCATGGTAATAAGCGGGATTGGATGTTTTTGGAAAAAGGGTGTGGAGAAGGATGAAGAAGGTGTAATGGACAGAAAAGAAAACAAACGAGGAAGTGCTAGGCGTAGTAATAGGGGAGGAGAGGGGATTACTGGGAGATATTATGGGGCGGTAGGAAAAATGGATGCAGAGCACATTTATCGGCAGTGGGATGTGGAAGACTGCAAGAGAGGGGAGAATGCTAGGCAAACGAGGGAGGGGGGGAGGAATGGGATAGGGATGCTGGATTGGAGATGAAGGGAGGAAGAAGAAACTGATGAAGAGAGGCCTGTGGTCGAGGAGAATGTTGAGTTGCTCTTTCATTGGAGAGACATGATATTTATCGAGGTCTGGTCGTACATGGAATGGTAGTACGCGTGAAATTCCCAGTGGGTGAGTCACATGACAAAAGTAATGGCAGATGTCAAAAGAAGAAATATGAATACATGAAGGGATTAGAAGATAGGAGACTCAATACGAAGGTTTAATCGAAATAATAGTGATCCCAGGATTTACGATTGTTTACGACCATCTTGGTAATATCAGCTATCAATTAGAGGATTAATTTTGCTGCGGTGCTCCGCTCAAGTCTAGGCTAGGCATAATCTCTTAAAGATTGGAGGCTTTGGAAAATTGGCCATAGAAAAGGATGGAGAAGGTGAAATGGACAGAGAAGAAAACAAATGAGGAAGTACTTGTAATGGTGGGCGAAGAGAGGGGTTTGTTGAGAGAAATCATAAGGAGGCAGAAAAAATGAATGAAGGGCGTATTGATCGGCAGTGGGATGCTGAAAACTGTGATAGAGGGGAGAATGTTAGGCAAACGAGGAAAGGGAAGGAACAGGATAGGCATGTTGGACGGGATGAAGTTGACGAGGAAGAAAGGGTTATTGTAGAGTAGGATGTTGGGTTGTGTGATTTCAGAAGGTCAATTATAAACTGCTCTTTTCAATATACATGCAGAGAAAATGGTAATTAAGGTATTGGAAGGGCGGTAGACAGAAGCGATTAGAGAAGGGGCATAACAAGCGGGATTAGCAGATCGAAATGCTTCAGTTAGCCTATCAGCCAAAGGGTTAATATTATTACTTGGCGTGTTATCAAATCAGCGTGATAGGTCTGGAATGACAATTAACTAGTATTGGTAAAGACGTGTTTAAAATGAGGCGGGAAATGATGTTGGACACCTAAGGAAGATATTCAAAGGAAGTCACAGTGAAATCTTTAATACAAATGGAGCGTAATTTTGTATGTCTCGGGAACGTGGCCGTTCAGACAAGAGAATAATCGTAGATTGTAGGGTTTTGAGGTGTGGATGTGGATTAGAATGAAAGAGGGTGAAAAGGACGGGAAAGTAAACAAATGGTGGAGTTCTAGGCATAATAGGAGAAGAAAGACGACAGATAATATATATTCCAAGAAGTTTAAAATGTAAATGTGTAAATGCAATGCAGTGGATGCAGGAAATATTTCGCGGGAAATATCTCCCCGTTTCATTCAAATCGCCAAGGGTTTTTTATTATTGAAAATTTAAAATTTAGAGCGCATTTCACAGGACTTGTAGGGACACTTTAATGGTATTACTCATGCAAAACAATCTCCTTAAGCAATTTAGTAGTTATGAATACATATTTAATTTGCCATACGTTTCTCTTATTTGAAAAAAAAAGAGTTTTTAATACCAAAAAGGAAATCAAATATTAGCCCAAACCGTGACACTAGCACTGCCTAGGAGGGATCTAGATAAAACTTTGAGGTTATCACATTTAGTAATAACCTCTTTTCTCAATTTCTCACAGTCCCGAGGATCGATCTTTCCCATCATTCACTACATTCCGAAATAGTCAGAAATTAAGGATGCATAAAGACGCCACGTGCATAAATAGCGTTATCGTCAAAATAAAGGAAATAGAATCGTAAAAAATATTCGAAGATAGCATTTTATCATGAAATTGTTTGCAAAGGAATGACCTGATGATGCCTTCGTAAATACTACAATTAAATCATCTTTTATATGTTCACTGAATAATATCTAAAACCCTAGTGCTTTCAATATTCTTTTTTTCATATACGTGATATTGTTCTTGGCAGTCTATCGTTTACAGTTAGAATTGGATGGAGACAGAAAATGTCGCAACATTTCTTAGCTTCCTCCAGTAAGACACTCGCCGAAACCCACACTGCAGGAAGGCCCTCTTTAATACCGCACTTCCTCCCTTCATCTCGCCCATAATGCACCTCTTATTCCTTCCCTGACCTCGTTCGTATAATGTTTCCGCACTTTTCTATGAACGACGTTCCTATAATATTCTTTTTTCACACATGATGAAAATCTTCCTGGGATTTTGCAATAAAAAAACAAAATAATATACCATCGAGATTAGGAGTTATGCTGACCAAAAAATTCGTAATATACATACTTTATTAATAGCCTCAACTAAAAATTACGATAAAAGATGTCTCTTGGAAAATATTTAACATGGGAAGCTTTTTAGAGAGGTATGAAAATTCAGTACAAAATAGAAAGTAAAGTGCTGCTCAGAAGAAAATAGGAATATGTATTCCGACATTATTTGGCACGCAAAAAAGCAACCGATTTGTTTTATTCTTTCATAATAATGTATTGATAGCTCAGTCTTATTTAAAGTGATGCAAATAATAATATTGATGCAAATATATTTTAATATCAATAAGTAGTCTACTGTTCAAGGCAGGTAGTGGTGAACATAGAACGCATCATTTTTTACCACATTTCTTACGCCGCCTAACAAGACAACCAGAAACATCACAATGCAATTAACCCTTCTTCAATTCCGCATGCTTTCTTTCTCCCTTCATTCCAGAAAACAGCCCTATTCTATTCCTGCCCCTTCCTCGTTTGCTAACACTCTCCCTTCTATCTGTCGCAACTAAGCGACATGGTATTCCTTCCCTGGCTCCTAAGTTGGGTATAGAAGCCCTGGTCGCGGGGCGCAAAGCAGTCAGTTGGTCATTTAGCGGTGACCGGTAGGACGCGAGGCTTCGGCTGCGTTGCGCTTGTCGCGACAGCGTGTCCTATTGCTGACTCTCTAACGGACGAGGTTCCTGCCTAGGTAACGAGTTTCGTGACCGCGTCTATCCTGCCTCTACCCCGTTCCAGTTAATGTTCCACCATGCATGAATGTCCGTTCTCGCGTTGGGATACCAAGGGTCCAGCCATTCATAATAGTCGATTGCCTAAAGTTACGTAAATGGTGTAATATGACTGACGTTGTATAATACACGATTGTTTTTGGTAAGACTCGGCGTAGTTAATGTGACTTTCTCCGATACCCTTTGTGTCGCACAAGAAACGCCCCTCGCGAAATACCTAGCACTTCCCTTCCAGATGACTTCACCTTCTCCATCCTGCTCCACACCCACGTCCCTCAAAAGCCTCCAATCTACGCCTATCGTCTTCCTTCAACTATTATGTTTACATTCCGAAAAAACCACGCCCTATTTCGAAGTTTTAATACGGCGATTCTCACTCAACGTCCCTGTCATCAGTGCCGTCCAACCTTGTAAAATTGCAAACACAGCAACACTTAACCAGCTTTGTTCCAACGATATTAATTAATTTGTCGGCCAAAAAAGGTGGAATCGCAGATTTTCTAAATTAGGTGTATGTGGTGCCACGGGCACAGTTCAAATGTATTGACATATTTCTACACTACTGATCCAAAAACAACCAAGTATTAGTATTTTACATCTGACTGGAAAAGTGAAATAACAACGACGGCCATAAACATCTAAGGCCTAGGTGAGGAAACTCCAACAAGGCGGGAATCGAGCCCGTCCTGCCCTGCTCACTTCCTCAACCTCCTCGTCCCTCAAAAGCCTCCAATCTACGCCTATCGTCTTCCTTCAACTATTATGTTTACATTCCGAAAAAAACACGCCCTATTTTGAAGTTTAAATGTAGTTCCTTAATATCTTCTTTCAATACCCCTTACCCTTTGAAAGCTTCTTTTCCTTACGGGATTCTTCTCATATCCCCTACCACTAACACAATCTTCGTCTCAGACGCTTTAAACAACCGTAAAATGGTCTCACTGCTTTAGTTTTCCCCATCCTACCACCACCAATCAAACAAAGTATGTACTTAAATATTGTTTCAAAAATCGCAATCGCCTGAGTCCAAGGGCTTAAATCCGGACAAGCACGTGTTTCCTCGACTGAGATATCCTAACCGGGTTAGCGAAACCTTCCCCAGACTTCTTCAAAGATTATACTTAGCCACATTATCGTAAACAGTTGATCAGGGGTCCTAGAAGAATCGAACTATTTTGAAAAATAACGCCCAGTGAGAACCTTTTCGATAGTAGCTGAAACAATGAACAACAGAGGCTTACAGAATTGTGGTATCACGAAAGAAACATCATTAATACCTGCGGGAACATCCGCCACCCTCTCTCCCTGCCACCCCGGTCCCGCCAGTTCAAGAAAAGCCCCGGCCCACAGCCACCCCAACCCCCTTACGGGAGTCGACGGCCCCCCATTGCGAAAATCGCGTTTCCGTTGATAAGGGAGGGTGCAGAACATGTTGGAATGGCAGGAGGGCGAAGGGGCTTGGGGGAAGGTAGAGAGCGGTCGATCCCCGAGAAAATGTCACCGAAAGGTGGAAATGTATGCATATTGTTTTTCTCACAATGGTTCCTGCAGCCTCTTTGATTGGCACTCACGCGAGAGACGTGTGGCATCCGGAGAGCAGAAGAAGGAGCGCCAGCAGCAGGTGGTGGGGTGGCCCGAACGCCTCCATCACGGCCGCCATGGTCTCGTCGGCCTTCCGCCTCCGCCTCGCCCCCTTGCCTGCGGACGGGATCGAGAGACGAGGCCGTCGTCAGAAGGAGGGCGCCTCACTCAGACACTTTAAACCTACCGAATAACAATCCCGAAACGACGAATCACTCATACAAGTCGCGTCTTGGCATGGCATTTAATGTGCCGATGATCGTGTATCGCGACGGACGTTAGTTCGTGTTCAACACGCGCAGTCATCTAACTGGAGTTCAGCTACCCTTGTTGTGCATGCATTTCGTATCCTTGACGGAAGTCGCAATCATGCAGAGCGGCGACATTATATATTACATGTCAATGATCTATTATTACATGATTACAAAGAAATTTTGCTGCATATTGCATTGAATTGTGTTAACCTTCCTTGCAATCATACACCTTCTCATCACTGTAGAAGCTACGTAAATAATGAGGTGGTGGCTATACATGTACATACATATTAAGTTCCTTCTATATCTTCAAGAAGGTGGTTTGGCAACCGAAAATTCGGAAAGAGTGTGCGTTTCAATTGTGTGTGATTCTCCCGGTTTATGCTCGCCAGCACTATCTAGCTTCCAGATTTGCATAATCTTGAAAGAAAAACTCACTGATGTGAATAATAAATCATAGGGAGAAGCGAGATGGCACCAAGGAACAAGAACACTGAGAAACACATGCAAATTCAATACAAGTGCTCTTATTTTCGGAGACCAAAACACCAATGTATATATATATATATATATATATATATATATATATATATATATATATATATATATATATATATATATATATATATATATATATATATATATATAACGATTGTACGGAAAAACTCACACGAGCGGACCAATAATGGGCTGACACAATATAACACAAATAGAAAAGAATAGACACATTTAAAAGAACACTCACACGGTAAATTGTTCGAGCTTTCGGCCCTCTCAGAGGCCTTCTGAGAGGGCCGAACGCTCGAACAATTTACCGTGTGAGTGTTCTTTTAAATGTGTCTATTCTTTTCTATTTGTGTTATATTGTGTCAGCCCATTATATATATATATATATATATATATATATATATATATATACATACGAGGGTAATCCGGAAAGTAGTACCCGTTCGTGCCGCATGAAGTGCTGACGACGCGAGTAGCCGCTGGACGAGGTCAGATAGCTTCAGTGGCTTGTCTGCCTTCTCTGAGCCAAGTTGCGTGACGCTAGCATTGCCTGTGTTGTTTCTGTGATTGTTTACAATGTTTAAAAAAATTGAGAACGCCGCCAGTTGTGAAGTGAGGGCAGTGATTAAATTCCTCAATGCAAGAAACGTTCGCCCATGTGATATTCATCGCCAATTAAAGGAGGTGTATGGAGACAATGTAATGGACGAGTCGTCTGTTCGGCGGTGGTGTCGCAACTTCAACATGGGGAGGGGGAACACACACGACGATGAGCGTTCGGGGAGACCGTCTGTCATTACAGACCAACTGGTGAGCTCAGTTGACGAATTCGTGAGGAACGATCGGCGCGTCACAATTGATGACATCTGTGGGCATTTTCCCAATGTTTCTCGAACAATTGTTCATGAAATTGTTAAACACCATCTGCATTATGCAAAAATTTGTGCAAGATGGGTCCCTCGCGTATCTCAATGAGCTGGCGGCGAAGGACTATGCAGCAGGAATACAGAAACTTGTCACACGTTATGACAAATGCCTTAATTTGCTTGGAGATTATGTTGAGAAGTAGTTTAAAGTATCCTCTTTCAAATAAAATTTTTTATGTTTGTTAATATTTACTTTTGTGTCTTTATTTCACGAACGGGTACTACTTTCCGGATGACCCTCGTATTTTCTTGATATTTCGACGGAAACAATCCGTCTTCATCTGAAGATATTGGAGAATACTTCTCTATCTTCAGGTGAAGACGGATTGTTTCCGTCGAAATATCAAGAACATACGTGTGAGTGTTCTTCTCTTTTTTTGTGTTTCTATATTGTGTGTTACTGTGTATTGTACTATACATATATATATATATATATATATATATATATATATATATATATATATACATATGAACCATGAACACAGTAATCAACCCGAAGGTCGGTTTGGTAGGTAATGGTAGAGTTCACCCAGTACTAAGCCCGACGGCGTGTGAAATTCACACATCAGGGTAGGGGAGCCAGTTTCTTTCCCCTCGCCAGTTATGGTAGCAATGGAGAATTAGGATGATTATTGATAGGCAGGCAAGTAATGCAGGGTTGACAAGAATTAAGAGTACTTTTCCAAGTATATGTGGAGGAAACGCGAAATGCGAAAAATTGTGAAGGTAAGCGGGGGAATGAAGAGAGAAAGATCAAGGCAGATTTATGGATGATCAAGCTTTGACTAAACAGCCAATGAAGTTATTGCGTTTCTTGCCGAGGGATATACAGGGCAGGTTTAATCAGTACGGGATAAGGATAAATTGACTGAAAACGAAGTTAATGGATTTCTCAAGAATCAAACAGACTAAGTAAGATGATTCAAATAGGAGGACATAATTTGGAGTGGGTCGAATCTTTCACACAATTGACAATGGTATTAAGCAAAAATGGATTCGTTGGAAAGGGAATGAAAAGAAAAATTATGTTCGGTAGCCAAGCTTTCACCAAGGATTTCATAAAACGGACCTTGAACACTTAACTCTGCAGGAAATGCACTTATATGTATGCATTGGCGAAACGTTCTTCTGAGTTAGACTGCCTTCAAGGGTCCTTTCTTATATTTGCTGCTCGAAGTCTTTCTTTCCAAGAAAGGGTCGATTCAGTCCTCTCCGAAAACTAGTTCCTCCAAACTCATCAATATTTTCAATCCGCCGTCTTCAAGTGTTACAACTCCTTACAACTCTTTACATCACTCAAGAATTAAACACTGCGTGGCCGAAAATCCACGGGTTAAAATGCCGTTTGGTGTCCAATTGATCAAACAATCGCCTAAAAAAATACCTAATGCATTTTCTACAACTTTTCACAGTTTTAAAAATCAATTCATAGAGTATTAAGCCCCCTGTTAATTTATTGAGTCGCACTCAAAATACACCATAAAAGGTACTCGATGGACTTCATTCCTCACCACAATGCGATCGCGATCCTTTCGTCAAATGGCTATCAGGAGTGTTACATCATCGACCATTTAATTACCTGTATAATTAAGAGTTACATTGAATTTCTGTTGACGCAAAACACAAACTAAAAGGTGATTTGTCGCCGAGTTCCCAAGGAAGCATACTCCGGAGGAATGACGCACAATACGAGCACCGCGCCTGGATTCGGCGCAACACACATCACCTGCGAATGAGAAACTTCTGCTCATCTCAAGGATATGAAGACAGCTTACATAAGATAAAGATCTTAATGGATATCCAGAATGATGTACACTCTCGACGCCGTTTTCTGTTTGTTTAAGGGCTATGCAGACGACCGCATGTCACACCAGCTCATCTCATTTTTGCAATCGCCTTAAATGTCTCGGTTTATGTACTTATACTAACAGAGCAAACATGATAATAATAGTTTTATTTACCGAAGCAAAATCATTGAAATATCGAGTCTTTTCGCACTTTTCTATGAACGACGTTCCTATAATATTCTTTTTTCACACATGATGAAAATCTTCCTGGGATTTTGCAATAAAAAAACAAAATAATATACCATCGAGATTAGGAGTTATGCTGACCAAAAAATTCGTAACATACATACTTTATTAATAGCCTCAACTAAAAATTACGGTAAAAGATGTCTCTTGGAAAATATTTAACATGGGAAGCTTTTTAGAGAGGTATGAAAATTCAGTACAAAATAGAAAGTAAAGTGCTGCTCAGAAGAAAATAGGAATATGTATTCCGACATTATTCGGCAACACGACAACAAGACAACTAGAAACGCCACAATGCAATTAACCCTTCTTCAATTCCGCATGCTTTCTTTCTCCCTTCATTCCAGAAAACAGCCCTATTCTATTCCTGCCCCTTCCTCGTTTGCTAACACTCTCCCTTCTATCTGTCGCAACTAAGCGACATGGTATTCCTTCCCTGGCTCCTAAGTTGGGTATAGAAGCCCTGGTCGCGGGGCGCAAAGCAGTCAGTTGGTCATTTAGCGGTGACCGGTAGGACGCGAGGCTTCGGCTGCGTTGCGCTTGTCGCGACAGCGTGTCCTATTGCTGACTCTCTAACGGACGAGGTTCCTGCCTAGGTAACGAGTTTCGTGACCGCGTCTATCCTGCCTCTACCCCGTTCCAGTTAATGTTCCACCATGCATGAATGTCCGTTCTCGCGTTGGGATACCAAGGGTCCAGCCATTCATAATAGTCGATTGCCTAAAGTTACGTAAATGGTGTAATATGACTGACGTTGTATAATACACGATTGTTTTTGGTAAGACTCGGCGTAGTTAATGTGACTTTCTCCGATACCCTTTGTGTCGCACAAGAAACGCCCCTCGCGAAATACCTAGCACTTCCCTTCCAGATGACTTCACCTTCTCCATCCTGCTCCACACCCACGTCCCTCAAAAGCCTCCAATCTACGCCTATCGTCTTCCTTCAACTATTATGTTTACATTCCGAAAAAACCACGCCCTATTTCGAAGTTTTAATACGGCGATTCTCACTCAACGTCCCTGTCATCAGTGCCGTCCAACCTTGTAAAATTGCAAACACAGCAACACTTAACCAGCTTTGTTCCAACGATATTAATTAATTTGTCGGCCAAAAAAGGTGGAATCGCAGATTTTCTAAATTAGGTGTATGTGGTGCCACGGGCACAGTTCAAATGTATTGACATATTTCTACACTACTGATCCAAAAACAACCAAGTATTAGTATTTTACATCTGACTGGAAAAGTGAAATAACAACGACGGCCATAAACATCTAAGGCCTAGGTGAGGAAACTCCAACAAGGCGGGAATCGAGCCCGTCCTCCCCTGCTCACTTCCTCAACCTCCTCGTCATCACAGCCGTCGTTTATTATTACCTGGGAACAGAGATGAAAACAGAAAAGGCTTGCGATCTACTATAACGAAGAGGACCTACTAACTTTTCATGTTTTGCAAATAAATTTCCGATGTACATACATGTGTATATATAAACACAGGATTAAATTTTTAAAACATAGAAACACATAGAAAGGACACTCGCATTTGTAATTTTGACGCTTCGATGGCTTGACCATCGCTCTCCCTTCCTGCGCTCTCCCTTCCTTGGGGAATATTTATGCCTGAGAAAAGAGAAATTCGCACCGATAAGATTAACAATCTCCTTTTCGAGGAGACTGTTGATAAAATTTGCAGCTACCATATTTCTTCGCAGCGAGGGTTGGAAAAGCAAACAAAGTTTAATCAGCAGAATTGGCCACATCAAAATAATCTCCAATCGCACTCGGGGCTGACAATCAAGAAGAGATCTGAGAAAAACTGATTGCCTAAATAGAATGCCATTAATCCGGAAACGTCTCAATTGGACTGAAGCATTTGAACGGAGGCAATTATCTTCGTTAATGAGAGGACGTGCTAAGCCACAGTTTAAGCAATATTTCTGTTTCAATGGCTAAACACATCGCTTTCGAGGAAAGTCCATGTGCATGCAGAACTTTCCGAAAGTGAATGGGTAATTACTCGCAAGGAGGGTCAAGCCTATCCTAGAGACGATATGACGAAGGAAATAGTCCACTAAAATGACATCAACATCACCAGTATTTCAAACTTCAGATAAATTCACGAAAGCCCTTGATTCTTGTCCATTTACTGTTCATTAACTCACGTCATTTTCGGAAAAGAAAATACATTGTTCTTCCACATATATTTTTGTATTTTGCACGACCTAGGTTTAAAAAGTCATCATCAGGTGTTCAAGTACAGAGGAAACGCACCTTTATATACTAGACAGAGAAGAGGAGGGGGGTTTTCTCTGCCTAGTATATAAAGGTGCGTGTCCTCTGTACTTGAACACCTGATGATGACTTTTTAAACCTAGGTCGTGCAAAATACAAAAATTTATGTGGAAGAACAATGTACGCAGAACTTTCCGATATGCATCGTTTCCACTAAGTAACGCCTCAAACCATTCTATTCATCACGTCATATTCCCTCCAATTTTCCCTCCTACTATGTTTAGTTACCAAAAAAGTGTTACTAAAATTTGTGCAGCAAAGAGATTTTCATCCCGTCACTTCTTTTGACTGATTACAAAAATGTCTATGATTACAGGTGGAATGGGATAATTCATACATGCTCTTAATCTTCCATAAATCACTGTGACATTCGTTACATCGGCCTTTGATTATTATTAGCCCATATATGGAAACAGTTCCAAAGTGTTTTCATGACTTCTATTGAAAAACCGGATGCTAGGATAGAGGGACTGCGAAAGAATTTGAGATTCTTAATTTATTATTGGTATTCTTTCGGTTAAGTTGGGTTTTGGAAGGACAGAGTCTATAAAAATGGCAACAATTTATTCGATTGCCTTTCCTAACAAATACATAACCCAACGTTCAAATCCACACCAAGCCCATCTTCAATACGACATTTTTCTATTCTCCCTTCATTCCGTCCAACATGCTTATCCTAGTCCTGGTCCTTCCTCATTTGTCTAAAATTCTCTCTTCTATCATAGTCTTCAATATCTCATTGTCAATCAAATAGCCCCGAATCCTCCTCTACCGCCCCCTTTTGATGTCTTCCAGCAATCATCTCTCCTCTCCCACCATGCCTAGAACTTCATCGTTTGATTTTCTTTCTGCCCATTCCATCTTTCCCATCTTATAACACTCTTTAGATTACATCTGGGGGATTGATGGAAAAAAGGAACACTAGGGTTGGATGCTGAAAAAATGGATGGGAATTTGGATGGGTCATTACGCTCCGTTTATCCCTTAACACTACTGTTACAGGAAAAAATATCCCGATGGGATCACCAAACGATCTGCGTCAATGATTGGTTTTATTTTATTGCTTTTACTGAAATGTACCCTGAAAGCCACCGCCAGGGTGTGTGGTAGGGGGTGAATACACACCAGACTAATTTTACCTGAACATGACCCCACCGCGTTCCAAAAATGTTATTATGATCCCATATAGTTCGTGGCAGAAATGACATCTTAAATCTATCTGTTCTACACTCAATATCTCTAATTTTACTGGCATGGTCTCTCCTACCGATGGGGGTAATAATGCATTTTCAACATCAATGCTGAATAGACACCCTTCCAATTTATGCAAGAGATTTAATCAGTAATTTAACCTTCGCTCAGTGAGTGATTTCCATCCTAGCCCCTCTAATATTTTGGATACGCTACTAAGGTTAGCATAACAACGTTTTACAAATCTGGCTCCTCTACGCTGCTCGTGATCCAATCCGCCAATAAATCCAACTTCGTGAGGATCCCATATACTTGCAGTATTTTCTAAATTAGACGTAACCAGTGAATAACATTTCTCTTTGACCTTTCCATTGCATTTACCAAGTACTCTTCTAATAAATCCTAATATTTTGTTAGCTTGTCCACATATTCCCCGTATGTTTTTCACCCGGGAGAGAGCGTGAGCGTGGGTAATTCCTAGGTATTTAATTCAGTCTCCACATGCCATTTCGGGTTTCCCGATGCAGCAGGCGTTCGGGAGGGAATCGCTCTTTTTTCCAAACATTTATCACTAAGCCTTTTTTAGTTTAATTCTAATTGCCTAATGTCGCAACAGCGTTGTATAGCATTAAAGGCAGTTGTTTAAGCTGCTGCGTCCTCAGGATCACGGATATCACGGTAAACCACAGCATTATCGGCAAATAAACGTATCTTACCCACGGATTCAATGTCGCCACCGTAAATTAGGAATAAAGGAGGTGCGATAACAATTCCCTGGGAACACCTGAACTAACTTAAACTGCATTTGAGCTAACTCCATCTATAACTACTCTTACTCACTGTACCCGACCTTTCAAAAAGTCTTTAATCCAACCGGGACATATTTTTATGAATGCAATATGCCTCTAGATTTGCGAGTAGTTTTCTATGAGGTACTTTGTCGAAGACTGTCTTAAAATCTAGAAAACCGCTTTCACTGGAACAATGATTTCTCTCTAAATAAGAATATCATGACGAAAAAGCGTAATTTTAGTCTCGCAAGACCTACCTTTTCGGAAACCGTGTTTATTTGTCATTAATAACTTCTGATTTTCGAGGTGTCTCACGATCAAACTAGCAACTATACGTTTTTTCCATAACCTTGCACGAAATGAATGCGAGGGAAATATGTCTGTAATTGCTCGGTTCTTCCTTGTCTGCGTTTTTAAACATTAGTGTTGCGTTAGGCGTTTTCCAATCTCTCGGGACCTTCTCATCTATCAGTGACTAATTAAATATTATTTCTAGATACGGCGCAATTTCCGAAGCTAGATCCTTAAACATAGGAGCGGATGTTTCATCGGGCCCGGAGAATTTATTAGGATTAATATTTTTCAGAAAATGTTCTATGCCATTAAATTAGATTTTGGGTATCGGCTGACCGGCACGATTTGGCAAACTATCGGGGGCATTCTGTAAGATATTAGTGAAGAAACTTTGAAAAAAGGAATTTAACAAATTAGCCTTTTCCAAGCTGCTGGTTACTCTTTTGCTTTTATAATTTTTGAGCGAATTAACAGATGGCTTATTTTCTTAAACTTCTCTGACCTTTAACCAAAATGCTTTTTGATTCTCTTTCTAAACTTATCCTTTTCAATTCGCTTTACACTTTTCGAAATTCATTCTTGGCATTCGCCCTATATATCTTGTAACCAATCTTTTGTCGCTAGAGATATCATTCCGAATATTTTTCATTTTGGCATGCCATAGCCTTCGACGTCGCAATGCCTTTTTAATATCCGCTTTGTATCATCTAGGTTCCCTTCTATCTTGAACAAATTTGCTGGGAATAAACTTGTTGACTGCTGAGCGCGTGATCTCAAGAAAGTGATTCCACGCATCCTCAGTAGTTCCGTGATTACTATCTTTCTTAAAACTTGCAAATTTGTTCTGTGGCACGCACTTCTGGCCATCGTTATCCCCTTCTTTAAACAAGTAACTTTTCCTTTTAGGCTTCTTATTTCGGACTCCATGAAGTGAAAACTGTGGTAACTAATTCGTACAATTATTTCTATAGTTAAGACTTTTTCGAGAATATTCGTTGCTAACGTATTGAGAATATCATCACCCCTGGTTAGTGAAGAGATAAGTTGATGAAAGGAGTTCAATTTTAAAGACTTCCATAGCGATTCGCAGATATCTTTCTCTTTAGCGCCCGTTTTAAAACTATACATATGTGCTACAGTCAATAGATGGGGCATTGAAATCTCCACCTATTATAACGTTACGATCATTGTGTTGGGATGAGAAACCCTTGAATTGCTGATCTCATTCTAGTATCGAATTGCCTCTATCGACAGGCGGTCATTAAAATGCGCATGCATAAATTCCTTTGGACTGAGGACTTCAACTGAGCACCAAACGCTTTCCAAACAATTACCCGGAATCACCTCAGCCCTCAGGGTAGATGATGGGACGATGCACGAGTCGGTCATCGAAACGTCGGCCAGCATGGAACCCCTTACCCGGTGGAAGACCCGAGAAAACTTCATCAAGAAAATATGCCGGGAAAGCAGCACAAGATCTTACTTCACCTCAGCCCTGCCGACACAAGAATTTTTAACTGAAATAAAGACACCACCCCGATTCTATTTGCTCCGTCATTTCTGCAAATGGAAAAGGATTTTGGGAAAATTTGCTGTCGATAATATCAGTGGATAACCAGTTTTCTGACCCAATAGTTATATCTGCGCCTGTGCTTTGAATAAGGTGATGATATTCTGCGACTTTGTTTTTGGACTTTGGCAATTGACTATCAATACAGATAATGATTCCTTGGCATTACGTTTTTTTTTAATTTTTGACGAGGATCATCTTCTTATTAATATTGAACTCCTTACAAAATTTTCCATCCGAAGATATCTGATTCGTATTAAATGAACTATTGCCAGCACTGACCCTCAGTTCATTTAAAGCTACATAATTTGGCAAAGACTTTAGAGACCCGCTCATTGACCCACAAGCATGAAGGAATGGAGGATTGCGGTCCGATTATCTTCGGATAGAAATAAAATAAATTAATTTCAATATAGACATCTTAAGGCCCTACCATATTTGGGAGAAAGAAACCCCGGAAAATAGAATTTGAAGTTGAATAGTTGAAGAATACGGCAGAAGGAACCTCAGTGGAGAATAATAACAAAAGACAGAGATTGGACGATATGCAGCAGGTGATGGAAGGTGTGTTATTGCGAAATCGACAACAGAATGGCAAGGTGAAAGAGAATATTAACTAGAGACAGTATACAAATTAAACCATAGCACTGATAGCCCATGATGACGAGGATGCCACTGAAGGTCTGCTCCTTATTTTCATGATTTGATGGTCGTTCCGTTGGCAAGCGATCTCAATGCATTGAGTATCACATTCGAGCATATCAACTCAAGATCTTGAGTCATCGCATCATTTATGCAGTAACGATATCCATCACAAGAAATTGATATGGTAGCTTCACCCAGTACTCTCTCCCTAGCCTCCCTATTTCCATCGCAAACATCACATATCTCATTTCTCTCTCTCTATGTTTCCGGGCGGAATGAGCCGTGTTTTAACAATTCAGTGAAGATGCACATAGTGAATTCGAATCCTAACCACGAATTTAATAAAATTTGTTGTCTCAGGCGTAACTTTGTGGAATTTGCATAACATATTGAAATGTAATGAAATAATTGACTTTGTAATTCCACACACTTTCCTGAAAGTGTGTGGAATTTTAAAGTCAATTATTTCATTACATTTCAACACGAATTTAATGTTTCAATTTGCTAGGAGCTGAGCTTCCAATTTGCGCAGCCTGATTGAAAAGCAATCAATGTTGGGAAACAAGGGGCAGTTCTCCTAAACACGAATACGTACAGCAATGTTCTATCAAAGAATAATTATCAGGGGCTGTCCAAATATTACAATTAAAAAGGCAAAATCCCTTAAGTAATACAACGTCCCTAAGATAAAATAAGGCAAAGCGGACATCATCTTAATGGCTTGCTAAAAATATGTGAGACAATGGAACTCTGTCACTAGTGACAGCAAAGGGACAAGGAAGCTTATTGGTATGAAAATACCGTGACAGAGATTAAAAATGGAAATAACACAAGATGAATCAAAAACGAAAAAATTCTGCGAAGAGTTTTGAGGAGGGATTATAAGATAAGGAGACAGGAAATGCGAATAATCCGAAAAATCGTGTTCGCTTCCAGATTCCTCAATTCATGATATGACGATGCAAGGAAAGTATTTCGATATTTGGTCACGCCGGTAGTCAGGATAACTTTAAGGGATCGATACATGGACGGATGAAGTGGCAGTTCGGGGAGTGGCACATTCGACTATTCCCTTGAAGGCTTAAACCACTTTTGAGCACAGAGCAATTCAAGCCGTACTCTTTTTCAGGGGCTTGGATTTCATGGAGAGCCGAATGGCGTCACTGGAATAAGAAATGGCCACCTTTATTAGTCCGTTAAAGTTAATACTTAATACGCTTCATATATTTCGTACTCTTTCCCCACTTATCAAAACATACCAGGTCGATTACAGAGAAGATGACATATCGAGGGTTGGCAATTATCGTCGACATGCGATAGGGAAGATATTGCCGATATCAACTATGCAAATAAATTGAGCGACGTTCTACACTGAAAAGGGTTATCCGATAATTTTCAATTTGATGACAATAAAGATATATATATATATATATATATATATATATATATATATATATATATATATATATATATATATATATATATATATATATATATATATATATATATATATATATATATATATTTTAAAGGTAATCTACCGGTTAAGGTAGGTTTTTGGATGGACACAACTACCAAACAAATATTTTATTACTCTTAACAAAACACAAAATCCATCATCCTACTCTATATAAGGTCCCTCTTCATCTCTGCGTACTTTATTCCTCTCTTCATTCCGTCCAACATCCCTATCCTGTTCCTTCCCTTTCCTCTTTTGCCCAATATTCTACCATCTATCACAGTCTTCAACATCCCACTGCCAGTCAACACCCCCTTCATCCACTTTTCCTGCCTCCATAGGATTGCTCCAAACGAACCCCTCTCTTCACCCACCATAACAAGTACTTCCTCATTTGTTTTCTTCTCTGTCCATTTCACCTTCTCCATTCTTCTCCACACCCTAATTTCAAAAGCTTCCAGTCTACGTCTATCCTCCTGCTTCAATGACCACGTTTCCGCACCGTACATAGCTACGCTCCATATCAAAGTTTGTACGAGTCTTTTCTTAACATCCTTACTCAACGTCCCCGTCATCAACTCCCTCCTCCTTGTGAAAGCCTCTTTGCCTAGCGCAATTCTTCTCCTTACGTCCCAACTACTTTGACCGTGTTGTTCCAAAACACTACCGAGATACGTTAACTGTTTTACCTGCTCTAGTATTTGCCCTCCTATTCTAATGTTAAGCTTGGCCTTTTTCTTTCTAGAAAATCGCATAACCTTTGTTTTATTAATATTGATTCTCATCCCATACCTGTCGCACTGAATTTCCAATTCACTCAGCAATGCTTGCAACCCCTTGGCTGACTGACAAACTAAAGCTTGGTCATCAATACACCCAACTGATTTTACAAATTCATCGCCCACTTTCATTTCTACCTCCAGTCTTCCCATGCCTCTTTAAACATTTCCTCTGCATACAGGTTGAATAGCAGTGGTGGTAACTGGCAACCCTGCCTTACGCCTCATCCTGACACTGCCTATCCGGACTCTCCGTTTCCCACCCGCACCTGAGCAGTCTGAGATATGTACAGGTTGCGGATTAGCCTCCTTTCCCTCCTATCTATTCCTATTTTCTGCAGAATACTCATTAGTTTTTCCCAATTCACTCTATCATAAGCTTTTTCGAAATTTATGAAAACAGACAAATACCTCCTGGTTGTGTTCTATATTCCTCTCGATTAATAATCTCATTACTTCAATGGCATCACGCGTATCTCTCCCCTTCATAAACCCAAACTGATCATCCCCTAAGTAATCATTTGCCCTACTCTCTATCATTTTGTTTATTATCCGGAGAACAACCTTAGCTGCGTGGGATATCAAACTTATCGTCCTGTAGTCCTCACATGATGTAGCCTTTACCTTTTTCGGAATAGGAACTAAAACTGATCTCACAGTCTTCTGGCCAGATTCCTTCCTCATAAATACTATGGATGAGCCCATATAGCCTCTTCCTCCCACATTTTCCTAAGCATTTTAAAAGTTCCGCGGCAATGTTATCCACCCCCACGGCCTAATTTAGGTTCATCTCCTTTAATGCCCTTTCTATCTCATTGTCTAGCATGCCTAAACCTAAGCTTACATGCACGACACACGGCCGATTGGGCCGAGGCCCGTGGTTGCCAGGACTCAAAATACTATATCTCTATTGCCCATCATATTTTTCTTGGGAATGATAATTGAGGTGGTTTCGCGTTGCCTTCCACAATAGTGTTTTTAACGTGACACCATCACTTACTGGCCGCCCCACTGGGGTCAGACGCCATTACAGCCGCCTCACTGAGGAACAGACGCTGCGTGGACTACCTTTCGTCTGGCTCCTAACCTTCGACCTATCTGGCATGGGTGACCCTACCAGGAGCAATTTTTATTACTCCCGCCAGCGCAGCGCTAAGGGTCATCGGAACGCACAAGCCCTTCCACCACGTCAAGGTTGTAGTCCGGGGAGGGGATATATATATATATATATATATATATATATATATATATATGTATAATTTAAAATATTTATATGCAGAAAACAGACAAATGATCCTCACATATCTATGTAGTTGACGTTTTGACGGAACGGCCGTCTTCTTCAGAACCTCGGTCCTGCCCTAGAAACGTCAACTAGATGTGTGAGTGTCCTTTCTCTGTGTATAAATGTTTTAATCACAGTTTTAATGTAATAAACTCAATAATATACACACACACACACATACACACACACACACACACACACATATATATATATATATATATATATATATATATATATATATTATATCGTCACCTCCAACTCAGTTTTTCTCTAGTATCGGTGGATAGGAATATCTCACATTTATAATTGCAATTTTGAACACGGCGATGAAATAAAATTGGCCTTCTAAAAGCTGCTACCCCTTAGGAAACTCAACCGCCTGGAAAATTCAATGTAATTACTTCAATATTTACCAAAGAAGAAAGATATCTGAATCGTTGTCAAAAATAAAAGGGGTACTTCAAAAGATAAAATTCTGAAAAAAGAATGCAGGAAATAGAATTATTTGGATAACTTTTTTTTGGACTTTATCCTCTGGAAATAAAAATTTGACTTATCGACAAGAAAAAATGTAAAAAATTAAACTAATTTTACCATTCAAAGGCTTTATGAACTTCATTTTTTTGTGCCCGAGGTGGTTGCAGTCTGCTTAGAATTATAGTTATGGCAATCCGACGGCCAGGGTTGTCATTACAAAATGCCTTACACATGCCTCAACGTACGCTCACATTGGTGACATGGCATGATATTTGTTTCCCTTTTTAAAAAAATTGACAAAAAACACACATTTTGAAACGCGTGCAGGACCTGTAAGTATGAAAAAATAAAACGGGGCTGCAAAATTCAAGCTTGTGGAAAACTTGAATGATCCTGAGAGTCGGCGTTTCGAATTTATATGGACAAAAATAACGTTTAAGAAGCGATTAAAACATTCGCGGAAACCCAGGAGAAACCCACGAGGATGCTCAGAAACAATTGAAGCAATAACGAATCAGTGATTTGAATCAGGTGATGGGATATATGCGCCATGTCATAAATAATACATTGCCCATTGAAGCAATGGCGCTGACTGGATTCTTCTTATAGCAAGGAGACTGAAGCCTAAGAAGCAGCAGCCGAAAATCCATCCCGACCACATTTCGAATTCCCGAAAAGGAAACTGATTGATTCCATGAATTTCTATCATTTTTCATTTTTGAAGGTGCGTCTGCTAGAAAAAGAAATACTCATGGCCGAGAGAAAGCCAAGACTTGGGACGATCTGTGTCATAAAAGGAAAATGATACATAAATTAGAGAATTGAAATAATTCATATTAAGCATTCAATCATTTTTTGATCTTTCAACAGATCAGACAAAAACGTTGACTTAGTGAATCTATGTATTGCCCCTTCAGGATAAAATGCCAAACAAACACGATGCAAAATAATCTCCATTATTTTTTTATACCTTTTCCAAAAAAGATAATCATTACATAAAGCATAGCATTAATTATTCCATTCGTCAAAGACGATTGTGTTCCATGATGATAGCCCGGTTTCACCGACAGCAATCAGTGCTTGAACGCCAATCATTTCCTGATACCATTGTTTCTTTAACACTGAAGAAGACGAATGGCAATTTGCAGTGCACTCGTTGAGTTTAATATTATAAAGGTAATCAAGCTATCAAGCCAACAATCACCGAGTGTTGGTGGTGACTGTCATTAAAACATTTAAATATTAACTTGCTGACGAAAGGAAAGCCAATAAAGTGATTTGAGTATCAACAAATGTTGGATGAAAATGAATAATCGCACAGTACCTTCAACACTCATGGTATCTGAAAGTCTTCCAAATTTACTCGGAGCCGAAGAAGAGGTAATCCGGTCCAATTCACCGAAGAGAATCCTCAACAAGTATCAACGTCTCGCGACCTTAAAGAGTTATCTTCCAAGAAGACCCTTGCTTCGATCCAAGTCCGTGAGAATTAAAAAGAAAACAATATATCCGAAGACAGAGCGGGTCTCGCGGGAAATGAAGAGGTCCGCTAATCTCGGAATGCAAACAGCACAGTAAAATAAGGCGGTCGTGTCAGCTGCAAGGCAAGCGCAGGTTGGTGGAGAGTGAGGACGCGGAGATGTGAGGCATGGATTTAAGGGTTTCCCCTTCCCAAAGCTGGATCCGCTTTATCTGCACAACTACCAGTGTGTTATCTCATTAGTGCGAGCTGTCCGATTCAGATGGAGTAAAGAGTCCTTGACAAAAAGGAGGACTTAATCTCCCTCCTTGCAAGCCAATCTATTAATTTCCTTTTATCTTTAGTGAGACGTGTGTCTCTTGAGGCGCGCAAAAACAACTTTGACCCATCCTGAAGAAGCTCTCTTACGATGCCAATTACCTTGTTCAGGATTGCACTCCTACGTTTTTTCCTTCAGGGTGTGCGTGTATATATATATATATATATATATATATATATATATATATATATATATATATATATATATATATATACATATATATATGGTTGATGTGCATATGTAATATATATTAAAAGGACACTCACTCTCATTGTTTGAGCTTTCAGCCTTCTCTGAGGCCTTCTTCAGATCGGACTGGAAGATCTCATAGGGGTAAAATATGGGGTCTGGGGGGAAGAAGGTGAGTGGCATGCTGGGAAGAGGATTAAGGGTGCCGGTTAAGGGTGGGAATTTTAAAAAATCGCAAAGCTAATATACATGTGGGTTCTCGTCTTCTCCTCTCCATATTGGTTGCTGAATCGGGTAGAGATTCTAGGATGTTAACGGAGAAACACTGATCGAATGAAAGGTTGTGGGAACTTGCGTGTGAAGGGATAAGAAGAGAAGGGAGTGAGGCAGAATTGCAGGAGTACCGGTGATTGTTCATTCAAATGGATAAGGGGGTAATGTATTCGCTTATGTAAAATAAAGTGCATTGTTTGCATGACAGAAGATAAATAATGTTTTTTGAGAAGCAATTAGCTCGGGAACGAGGTGAGGGGGCAATGAGGGGATGTGGGGAGAGGGGAGCAGATCTGATAAGCAGACATGTTTTACATTGGAGGTGGTTGCAGGTAGGAGAACTATGAGGAAATTTGTCGGGAGTGGGCGCCAGAGGGTAGGTGGATGCCAAAAGGTTTTTGAGATTGGCGGGTCGTCTGTATGCGAGAGATGGGCATTGGGGTAGTAAGTATGAGGCTGCGTCATTGTAGTGGCAAATAGGAAAAGGTTCTTTTAGAAAGGGTTTCAATCCGGGGAAATAGGTGGTGCAAAGATTGAGTTTAGTTTCAGATGTGGGGTTGTTCTTTTGAGGTGTGTGATGTCGGGTGGAGCGGTGGATTTTATCCTGCAGGAGCTTTTCTGGGTAACCGCGTTTATATCCCCCTTCCAGTTGCGACTTGGCTCCGTGCGACTTTTTTTTGTTTCCCCGATTGAAGAGAGAGCTTAAAGATAAGCATTGGGAGACCGTGGAAAACATTCAAAAGCATTTTACTCAACGTTCCTGAGAGAGACAGTACCGTCAAGAGGAGTTTCAGGTGCCTACCAGAGGCGTGGCAGACACGTCTCCACGCAAGTGTATCATTTAGGCAGGGGGGAGAGAGGATTTTGAAGATTTCTAGTCATTTGTAGAAGCGCGATTAATGAATCTTTCTTTCCCCAAGATCCGCATTACTTTTATAGTAATCGCAGTACAAATGAAGGTAATCCCAGAAGTCCCCGATGTAACAAAGGAAACAAAAAATTTTGGAAAAAAAATGTATATATTTTCCAACATAATCTCCTTTCAGCTCTATACTTTTCCCAGCGGTGTTCAATAAGTTTGATACACTTTTCATAATAAGAACTGTCTTGCTCCTCAAATAGCCATTATCTACCGACATCATTTCTTCACGGCTCAAAAATCTTTGACCAACGCGCCATTTTTCCAAGTTTTTGAACGGATAATAATCCAAGGGGGCTAAATTTGGCAAATAGGGTGCATGAGGTAGCAATTCAACCTTTAATTCGTGAATTTTGGCCATGGCAATGACGGATTTGTGAGCTGGTGATTTAACTTGATGAAACAACACTCTCTTCTTAGCCAAATGCGACCGCTTTTGCTTGATTTCGTCGTCCAAACGTTGCAATAAGTTCGCACAATACTCGTCGTTGATTTTTTCCTTTTTCAAGATAGTCAATGAAAATTAATCAATAATAATTAATGAAAATTATCCCACGCGCATCCCAAAAAACCGACGCTATGACAATGACTGCAGATGAAACGGTTTTTACCTCCTTGTGAACGGTTCTCCCTTTTGAATCAATTGTTTCGATTATTCTTTTGTCTCTGGTGTGAAGTAATGGGCCCATATTTCATCCACGGTTATGAAATGGCGCGAAAAGCCTGCTTTGCTGCTTAAAAACCTTGCTAAGCATTCAATTGAAACATCTTCACGACACCGGGTTTGCAAACGCGGCGCCCATCTTGCACACATCTTTATATTTTCAGTTAATATGTGACGTATTGCACTTTTTGAAATGCCTACTACGTCTGCTAGCTCGCATACTTTCAGTCGAAGATCATCCAGGATCACTTTGTGGATTTTCTTCACCGTTTCTGGAGTCGTCACCTTACTTGGTTGACCAATGCGAGCTCATATACACAGCTCGCACGGCCTCGTTTAAACTCTGCCACCCTATACTTTACTGCTGTATACGAAGGAGCAGACTCACCCAGAGTAGAATTCAGTTTAGCATACATATTGGTTGGGCTGAGGCTTTCAAATAAAAGTATTGCGTCACATAACGATGACCAATTTCCTCCATTTCACAAATTTACTGAAAACGTTCACTATTGATGGCTGCCAAGCAAATAGCTAACAACGTGGCGTCCTCTAACTTGAAACATAAGCTTCAAAGATTGCATATATTCTAATACAGTGATATTTTTCAAACAACTACCGTCATCTCTAGGCCAGAAAGGATACTTTTGGGCCTTTCCATGTATATGTTAACCCTATCACTCAGGGTTATAAGTCAAGCACAGGGGAAGTGACCAGGATTAATCGTCAGGTATATCCAGAAAACTATTGCGATGTTTCAGCGATTCTTAATTTTATCTTATTTGCATTTCATGCAAACCAATGAATAAGAAGAAAAAAGTAAAGGCAACCCTAAATATTGCATTACACTTAGAAAATTTAAAAAGGCATAAAACACAAAGTCACACAGCAAAACACTATTTGCATTTCCGTCATCGTGTTCTATATTTTGGAATAAATTTCGGATGACGTAACGAAAATTTTAAAATAAACTCCAAAATGGAGGTGCTTCTCCTTTTATCTATGAAACCATGTTAAATAAAAAAAATTAACTGATATGCAACATAACTTAAAAACACAATAAAAAAATAATTCAAGTTTTTCAATAAAAACCACTTCTACATATGCCGCTATTATTGCTGAGTTTTACTGAATAAACGCAGTATTAGAACACGAAATTAAAATCCTCCTTTTTCATGCGGACGGCAAAAGGATTTTTCATGCGCACGTTTCGTATTCCCTTATCTCGAGTGATATCTCAACCAGGGTTATAAAATACTTTGGTCATAATTTTGAATAAGATTATTTTTTCTATAGTTACGTCAGCTATTGAATAGAGAGAGGGAAGTAATGGATGTTTAATGATATATATATATATACATATATATTTATATATATATGTGTGTGTGTGTGTATGTGTGTATGTGTGTGTGTATCCCTCCCCGGACTACCACCATGACCTGGTGGAAGGGCTTTTGCGTTCCGCTGACCCTTAGCGCTGCGCTGGCGGAAGTGATAATAATTGTTCCTGGTAGGGTCACCCATGCCAGATAGGTCGAAGGTTAGGAGCCAGACGAAAGGTAGTCCACGCAGCGTCTGTTCCTCAGTGAGGCGGCTGTAATAGCGTCTGACCCCAGTGGGGCGGCCAGTAAGTGATGGTGTCACGTTAAAAACACTATTGAGGAAGTCAACGCGAAACCACCTCAATTATCATTCCCAAGAAAAATATGATGGGCAATAGAGATATTTTGAGTCCTGACAACCACGGGGCTCGGCCCAATCGGCCGTGCCCGGCAGCGGGGGAGGCAAGGCTTCCGCGGTAGTCATCCCACGAAACCCTTGCAAGGGAAAACCAGCAGCAGCAGGACAGAAGACGCAGGAGAAGAAGACCAAATTAGTTACAATAGGCACGTGGAATGTAAGAAAATTGATGAGAATAGGGAAATTGGAGAACAGTAAGCGAAATGGGAAGGGGAAATATAGATGTATTAGGTCTATACGAGGTGAGATGGAAGGATAGCGGCGATTACTGGAGTAATAATTATAGAATAATATACAACGTCGGGGACGAGAGCCAACGAGGGGTTGCCTTAGTATTAAATGAAGAGGTAGGGAAAAGCGTAGTAAACATAGAGGAGGTAACGGATAGAATATTACTAGTAGAGATAAAAGCAGAACCGACGAACTTGGCTATTATTCAGGTATTCATGCCACCGAGCAACCACACGGAGGAAAAGGTCGATAGGATATACGATCAGTTGGAGGACATAATCGCGTGTGTTCCTGCAGGGAAACATTTGAGAGTGATGGGAGATTGGAATGCGACGGCAGGTGAAGGAAGAGATGGTGATGAGGTCGGGGACTAAGGTTTAGGCACGAGGAATGGCCGCGGGGAGAAGGCAGTTGAGTTCTGCAGGAGACAGTGCTTAGCCATCACCAACATTTGGTTTAGACACCACAAAAGACGCAGGTATACATGGAAAATGACAGGTGACTCATAAATGTATCAGCTTGATTAGATTCTGGTTAGGCACAGGTTTACGAACAGTTTGATAAATTTACACAGCTTCCCGGGAGCGGATGCGGACTCTGACCACAATTTAGTTGCTATGAAATGTAGAGTGCGTTTCAAAAAGATAAGGCAGAGGCGGCGGGTTAGAAAATGGAATGTAGAAGCATTAAATGGTTTGAAAAGGAAGGAATACAAACATTCGGTAGAGGAAATCATGGATGATGGTAAAGAGCTAAATACTATTAAAGAAAAATGGGGAAGTTTCAAGAAATGATTATCGAAAGCCGCAAGAGACACTATTGAACCGTTAATGCGAAATGGATTACGAAACTATGGATCACGGATGAGGTGATTACAAAGATGGATGAGAGGAGAAATTGGAAGAATGTAAACACATAGTTAGGCAAAATGAAGTACAAGGAATTAAACAATAAACTGAGGCAGGCAACAAAAAAAGCAAAAGAAGCATGGTGGATGACGTAGTGTGAGGATATGGAAAGTTTGCAGAGGAAGGGTGAAATTGGTGCGCTGTACAGCAAATTTAATCTTTATCGTGAAGTAACAAAAGTAGATCTATACTGACAGTTAGAGATAAGGTTGGGTAAGATAACAGTTAACACAGGAAAGGTCCAAGAGAGATGGAAGGAATATATAGAAGAACTGTATACCTGTAGTAAAGAACTTAGAAAAAACTTTGGACATAGGAAAGACGCATGAGGTA
This sequence comes from Hetaerina americana, assembly GCF_022747635.1. Classification (NCBI taxonomy): domain Eukaryota; kingdom Metazoa; phylum Arthropoda; class Insecta; order Odonata; family Calopterygidae; genus Hetaerina; species Hetaerina americana. Next base: position 1,374,416 of record NW_027287194.1, read on the forward strand.
GAGGAAGATAGGTTAGGTCCAGGCATAGATGTGACAGAAAGGGCATTAAGGGAGATGAAACTAAATAAGGCAATGGCGGTGGATAGCATTCCTACGGAACTAATGAAATGTTAAGGAAAATGTGGGAGGAAGAGGCTATATGGGCTGATTCGTAGTATTTATCAGGTGGGAATCTGGCCGAAAGACTTTTTGAGATCAGTTTTAGTTCCTATACCGAAAAAGGTGAAAGGTACATCATGTCAGGACTACAGGAGTTTAAGCTTGATATCCCACGCAGCTAAAGTTGTTCTCACCAAGCTTTAGGTTGTCAGTCAGCCAAGGGGTTGCAAGCATTGCTAAGTGAATTGGAAATTCAGTGCGACAGGTATGGGATGAGAATCAATATTAATCAAACAAAGGTTACGCGAATTTCTTGAAAGAAATAGGCTAAGCTTAACATTAAAATAGCTTAACGCTTAAGTAGGAGGGCAAAAACTAGAGCAGGTGGAACAGTTTACGTATCTCGGTAGTGTTTTGGACCAACACGGTCAAAGTAGTAGGGACGTAAGGAGAAGAATTGCGCTAGGCAAAGAGGCTTTCACAAGGAGGAGGGAGTTGAAGACGGGGACGTTGAGTAAGGATGTTAAGAAAAGACTCGTAAAAACTTTGATATGGAGCGTAGCTATGTACGGTGCGGAAACGTGGTCATTGAAGCAGGAGGACAGACGTAGACTGGAGGCTTATGAAATGTGGGTATTGGGAACAATGGTAAAGGTGAAATGGACAGAGAAGAAAACAAATGAGTAAGTACTTGGTATGGTGGGGGAAAAGAGGGGTTTGTTGGGAGAAATCCTATGGAGGCAATAAAAGTGGATGAAGGGGGGATGGATATATATATATATATCTATATATATAAAGGAGAGTGTTTGTTTGTATGTATGTAATTTGTTTACTTTTTTGCTGTCATAGAAACAGCATTTTTCCAACTATGCCAGCAGGATACTTTTGCAAGAACACTATTGTATTCAGAATTGCCGAGATATTATACGTGGAATACATCAGGGAAAGTCTTTTGTAGAAGAAAAATGGGCAAATTTGATCCTGAGAATAATATTTATTCATATGACGCATTGGGCCGAGTCTACACAGTCCATCCTAACAACGCCGAATGTTATTTTTTAAGAATGCTTCTACATACCATTAGAGGACCTCGCTCATTTGCAGAATTAAGAACGGTAAACGGAGAAATATGTGAGACATTCAGAGAAGCTTGCTAGAATTTAGGGTTGCTAGAAGGAGATCAACACTGGGATGACTCATTGCGAGAGGCCAGTTTGATTTCTCTTCCAGGACAAATCTGAATTTTGTTTGCCATCATAATAACCTCCTGTAATCCATCTAACACAAAAACATTATGGGAAAAATATACAGAATAAATGAGTGAGGATATACTGGCTAAAGTTCGAAGTGAAAATCCTACATTGGATATTACGTTTAACTCCGACATTTTTAATAAAACTTTGATTATTTTGGAGGAAAAGTGTATCACCATGGTTAACATGACTTTAGTGGAACTCGGTCTTTTTGCACCTGTACAAGATCAACAGGGTGTATTTTATCCAGATTATATACGTGAAACTAGCTACAATGTCTTAGACTTAGAAGCATACATCGCGGATAAAAAGCCACTTCTTAATGAAGATCAGAAATTCGCGTACGAAACAATAATGGATCAAGTAGATAAATAAGAAGGAGGTATCATTTTTCTTGATGCTGCTGGTGGCACGGGAAAAATATTTTTAATTAATTTAGTTCTCGCTGAAATCAGGCTTCATGGAGAAATTGCTCTAGCCGTTGCATCTTCAGGTATTGCAGAGAAATTAATGGAAGGAGTAAGAACAGCCCACTCTGCCCTTAAGTTGCCACGTAATATTTCCCGACAAGAAAATCCCACATGTCATATAAATAAAACAAGCGGCCTGGCACAAGTTCTTATAGAATGTAAATTGATAGTATGGGATGAGTGTACGATGGCTCATAAAAAATCTCTTGAGGCCCTCAACGCAACACTTCAAGATCTTAGAGGAAACTGCATTAATGGGAGGAGCTCTGGTACTCCTGTGTGGAGACTTCCATCAAACTCTGCCTGTCATTCCAAAATCGACTCCAGCCGATGAAATTTATGCCTGTTTAAAACATTCTGTTCCTCGGAATCATGTCCAAGAAATTAGCCTTAAACAAAACATGCGAATCCTCTTAAGAGATGGGAATGCTCAAAATTTTGCAAATAAACTTTTGGAGACTGGAGAAGATAGATTAGTTATTGAAGCATCTGGTATGATAAAATTGTCATCAGATTCATGTGTATCGGTGAAAACTGTCCGCGATATGATACAAGCAGTCTATCCTAACGTTAATCAAAATTATAAAAATTTAGAACGGTTGCGAGAAAGAGCCATTCTTGCTCCTAAGAACGATGATGTTAACGAAATTAACAAGGAGATACTAGCCATGCTGCCAGGAGACGTGATTGAATATAAATCGGTTGATACCGTAGTGGATGCTGACGAAGCCGTCAATTATCCAACGGAATTCCTAAATTCACTTCATCCAGCTGGATTGCCACAACATCGCCTTATACTTAAAGTAGGATCTCCAATCATTTTATTGCGAAATTTAGATCCACCAAAACTCTGCAATGGGACACGATTGTGTGTGACAAAATTAATGAAAAATATAATCCAGGCAGTCATTTTAACTGGAAAAGGAAAAGGTGAAATAATTTTTATTCCACGGATACCTCTAATCCCAACTGATCTTCCCTTCAACTTTAAAAGATTACAGTTTCCAGTCCAGCTAGCTTTTACAATTACCATTGATAAATCACAGGGACAGTCTTTAAATTTTTGTGGTGTTGATCTAAGATCGCCATGTTTTAGCCACGGGCAACTTTATGTTGCTTGCTCCAGAGTAGGTTCGCCTAAAAATTTATATATTCTTTCTCCTGGATATGAAACAAAAAATGTAGTTTATAAACAGGTGTTAAATAAAAAAGATTCTTAAATTTATATGAAGTAGTGTATTATTGTACTTTATAATTTGTTGTTTTTATTTATGTAGTATATTTATATTATTGTTTCTCCCTAACCCGTGCAAAGCCGGGTATTCAGCTAGTATATATATATATATATATATATATATATATATATATATATATATATATATATATATATATAACTTTTAAAAGTCTCACGCATGTGAATAATAATGTATAACACTTAGCACTACTGGACACAGACAAGAACACAAAACACACTGACTAACTTTCGAATTTTCGGCGGCCGCAGCCACCTTCATGAAGGAAGAGATCGATAGAACTGAAGGGAATACGAGAGATGAAGCGTTGAATGGAAGGGGAAGATGGAAAGAGAATTCGGAGGGGAAGGTTTTGGAGGGGAGCGTTTGAAAAGTGGGGAAAATGTTGAAGGTGATGGGGTTGGTGGGGGAATGAAAATGTGTTTGGAGCAGGGTAATTAATGCCTAATATTGATTCCTGGGCAATTCCAGGGCTCCAAGATCCTGATGAATGATTACTCTAATGTTTTGAGTTTCAGTTGAGGATCAGAGGGTGGGAGGGATGCCTATATGGATACACTATAATATTTATTAAAGGGAGTGTTGTGCTCGGAGGCGTGTTTGGAGAGAGGGAACATAGCAATTAGGGAATAATTCTTGCATGAGGCCCGGCGGTTGGTAATTTTGATATAAAGGGGTGTGTTACACTGTCCAATACAATAGGCGGGGGAAATTTGGCAATATTTTTTCTTAAAACTGCATCAGAATATCGTATCGTAAAATATCGTATCGCTTAATCGAAGATTTTACAACGTCGGAAGCAAGGCCACGTGGTTCCTGGTCGTCCGGGGGTTGGTTCTTTAGATGCTCTTGGCCCTATTGATTCAGTTCATCCGAAGAATGATGAATGCTATTACTGGTGAATGTTCAAGTGGCAGCGTCGTTCGAATCGCAACGCACCATTAATGGTAAAGTGGATCAAACATTTCGTTCTGCATGTAAAGAGCTTAATTTGCTTGAAAACAATAATCATTGGGATACGACAATGGCTGAAGTACAAACTATTTCAGCATCTCCAAGACAGATACGCACATTATTTGCTAACATCCATTCGACATACTTCCCATCCAATCCACGTGACCTATGTAAGCAATACAAGGATATCATCTCGGAGACATTTCACATAGAATCCGTGTAAGTTTAAAAAATCTCGATATTGAGGTAATAGAGGAGATGCATAACCAGGCTTTGCTGCTGATTGAAGACATGTGTTACCTCATATACGGCAGTTTATTTGTGAAGTTAGGAATGCCAGCCCCAAATCGTGGAATGAACCACGCGTTTAATCGAGAATTGGAACGTGAACGTGAATATGATCGACATGAATTAGACCAATCAGTTTAAACGAATGTATCCCAGCTGAACCCCCAACAGAAAGAAGTATATCATACAATAATGAAGGCAATTGAAGATGGAAATGGTGGCTTATTTTTCCTGGATGCCCCTGGTGGAACTAAGAAGACCTTCCTCATAATATTGCTTTTGAACACTGTTCGTGCAAGATCGGACATTATGGTAGCAGTTTCTTCTTCTGGCGTAGCGGCCATATTGTTGGAAGGACGCCGCACGGCACATTCAGCGTTAAAGTTGCCGTTTAAGCTTCAAAATTCTGAAATAACTACATGTAATATTTCGAAACAGTTCGCAATGGCCAACATATCGTAGCATTTAAAATCATATGAGGTGAATGCACGATGGCGCTCAAACGCGCATTGGAAGAACTTGACCGGATATTGAAACTGCGCAAATACTCGAGATGCTTTGATGGCAAAATGATTTTACTGTCTGGCAATTTCCATCAAACACTCTAGACATTCCAATATCTACTGCTCACTATATACGCTCGCCTCAAATCATCATATCTGTGGCACTATGTGAAGAAAATTAAACTGACAACAAACATGAGAGTTGCATTGCCTGACAATCCATTAGCTGAGGATTTCTCCAAGCAAAAGTTTACTATCGGTAATGGCCGTGTTCTTGTCGACAAATCGACTGGATTAATATCATTTCCTCTAAATGTTTTACGAAATATGAGTTCAATAACAAAGTATTCCCGAACATCATTGATAACCACAAAAACACAAATGTTCGAGTGAGCGAGCAGTTATGGGGGCTAAGCACAGTGATGTGGATGACTTACATTTCGTAATTCAGAATGACATCGTTGGTACGCTGCATTCGTTCAAATCTATTAATCGAGGAACAAACGAAGACGAAGTCACTAACCATCCACCTGAATTTTTTCACTCCTTGGATGTGCCTGCTTACCACAACACAATACAACTGAAGGTTGGCTAGGTGGTCATGATGCTTCTAAATCCAACCCAGCCAAAACTGTGCAATGGAAAGCCGTTGGTGATAAAAAAACTGATGATCAATGTGATTCACGCAACCATACTCAAAGGAAAATTTAAAGATAAGCAAGTTCTTACTCCGAGGATTCCCATGACTCCAATTTCTATGCCCCTTGCGTTTAAACGAATTCAATTTCCAATTCGTGTTGCATTCACGATGACGATGAATAAATTCACAAGGCCAATCGTTGAGTGCTTGTGGTCTGAATCTAGAAAACCAATATACTAGTATTTCTCATGGTTAATTATATGTGGCATTATCACGTGTTGGTAAACCATTCCCTTTATTTGTTCTTGCAACAGATAACAAAGACATAAATGTTGTGTTTAGAAGGTGCTTCACTCAACAGAATAAGCCCGAATGTATATATGTGTAGTGTGGGTTTCTCGGAAACCCCCACTATTGGTTAACTCTCCCAAGGAGTGCCCCCCCCCCCAGCATACCAGACAATGTATGGTGATGCAGTGCGGGGTTTCTCGGAAATCAAGACAAGACGATGTCCGCTACACAATTCCCTTGTTGCTACAATGTAGCTACCATGTAGCTACTTTGAAGTCCCTCCTCCCGAAGGCGCGATGTTAAATTAAGCCAGATGCTCCTGGAGCAGGACCAATTCCTTACCCCTTCCACACCCGATACCCTGCCTCTGACCCGTCTGTGGAACCTACAACCACACCAGAGACAACCCATTCCCTTCCCCATTCCTCACCTACTAATCTGTCTCTGAGTCCATTGTCGTACGACCACACCAGAGATGCCCACCCAGCCTTGCCCCGCTCGCTCGCCCCTACTCCCCGGTGCCTGAGACCCATTGCTTGATAAGGGTTAAATAAAAGACCCATTAACTGAATACGACTCTCTTATTCTGTGCCATGATCCATCCAATGATGTCGCGGCCGACAACCACGAGACATTATTCTGGTGTCAAGTGGGGGTAGCACAGAAATTTGAGTCTCGAACCCAAAACGTAAAACTCAAGCCCCTAAATGGTTCATTAAAAGTAAAAAGGGAATGCGGGTCCCAGCACACCTCTAACTTGGATTTAACGCCGCCATCTTGGATTTATTTCCCTGCTACCTGGTGGTAAACAGCGTAACTCTAAACAAATGAATGTCAAACCAAACGAAGCACACAGTACGGCGAACAATTGAAACATGCAATTCGGAGAAAAACACGCAATACGGGGGGCCTACCCTGCCACCTGGTATTAAAAGCGGAATTAAAAACAAATGAATGTCGAAAAAAGAAGCACGAAATGCGGTGAACAATTAAAACACGCAATTCGGGCGCAACGCCCCGGGTTCCAATCCCGCAATGCGGGATTAGAACGCAGGGGGTTGTGCCCGCATTTCGGAGCACAATTGAGACACGCGAGGCAGGTGACAGTTGAAAAACGCAATGCGGAGAACGATTGAAACACGGAGAAAGTGCGGAGAACGATTGGTTGTGTCAAACAGTTGAAAAACGCAATGCGGAGACCAACTGAAACGCGGAGAGGGCGATACGAACGTTCGTGACGGAGCGGGGCCACTCTTGATCAAATGCATTCTGGCGGACGTCTCTGCCCGAACAAGTCGGGACAGGTCATGCGGACGTCATGATGTTGATCGCATGCGCAGAGGTGTATAAAAAGCTCAGCTCATTCGCGCAATTCACTCAGAGTCAAAATGGCCATTTATATTCAGTTACTGCCCAGCACCGAGGCGAGCATTCACTCGTTGTTCGCAAAGTGAACGATCGTGTGAACTCAGTGCACTATATTATTTCCCTCTACCACTCTTGATCGAAAACGAAAAGACTGATCTCATTCTGGAAGTGGAATTAGTGAAAAGGTGCATTGCAGAATTCAGGCATATGGACATATCCATTTCTCTCGTGGCACGGAAGGTGAATTTCTCAGGTTTAAAAAATCCTGTCACGCAAGAGGTCGAAAGCTTCAACTTCTCCACGATAAGAAACCTCAAATTGGGAGGGGAGATGTTGGAAAAGGTCGAGTGACAAGATCCATCCATAACGGGCCACGTTTACGGATTAAGGGAGAGACAAAGAGTGCTAGCTACTTCTTAGGGTATACGGACGGAAACGGACTGTGGGAAGGGAGCTTTCGCTCCCCCAGTGACTTTCACCAGTGATAAAAAATCAAAAAGGACTATGGCGTGTGCTCAGAAGAACGTGATAGACTATTGGGAATATTTTTGTCCGGAATGAAAGTTGTTGAATCGCCTGAGATTCTACTTTTTAAATTTTCATATGATATAAACTCGAGTAGTAGTAGTAGTTTTGAGGGGAGGCGACCGACAGCTAAGGTCATTTGCGCCATAGGGGATGGATAGGAAAGGATGAAGGGTGGAGAGAAACCCGGCGTCGGCATTAGCCTACTCTTTACGAAAGGCGCCAAGGGGTCCGCAGTTTAACGTCCCATCCGACGGACGGCGTACTCACTCAAAGTGCCCTCCACAAAGCACCTCAAGTAGGGATCGAGATACCTCTGAAAAATATTCAACACCGCCGGGATTTGAACCCGCGCCCTCATGGTGGGAAGCCAGTACGTTAGCCCCCGCACCATCTCGATCCCCTATAAACTCGATAGATATAATAAATGTGATGAGATTTTGAATTAGTAAACAGGTAATTTTCGTATTAACATTTATTTTTACAATTAAATACGTATTTTTCCCGAAAACTACATATTTATACCAGATAACAGAAATGTCTCGGTTGAGAGAAATATTCGTCAGCATCTTCAAAGATAGTGTTGGTGCTGGTTTCATTCAGGCTCGTTGAGCAGGGATATCATCTCATCCCGGCTTTACGTTTCAAGTTCCTCCCTGTCCCAGTTCTTGAAACATCCTTGACAGCTGCTTTGGAAACTCCCATGACAATCCAATATCAAAAATAATGATTGCCAACAGTTTGAATGTGGCTTCACATAATATGCCCCACATTCATCAAAGTGGATGGTGGTGTACCCACCGGAGAGGGAAGAAAAGGCCATCGAGGTTGGTGGTAGTATGACGCCACCCGTATCTCATTTGCTAACTGTTGACATGCGACGACTCTACGTTCAGCAGCTTTGTAAGTGCAGCCCGTAACAGACTCTGATATGGCTGTTGAGGCAGCGGTTGTGGCATTGATCGCCTGGACATGTGGAGGGGTTGACCTTCCATCTGGATAGCGCTACAGGATATCGAGTCATGAGATAATGGCGGCAGGTAAGGAGGAGTGATGGTAATCTTCACCGCAGAGGACCCTCCGTACATTCCGCAAGCACTAACTGCTGAACACTACAGTTCACAGCATGCATTGAGCAAACATGTTGAATCTCCCTCACTTCAATATCCTTCCCCAAAGAGCAGGTGCCACAGAGGAGGAGCGCTTACCTGACGTAGTAAACTTCTATATGAAGACAGGAATTCCATGATGTAGAACGATGACTATTTCCGCCAAGCCGTATTTATAAGAGAATGAGCGAAAGAGCCACGCTGCAGTTTGCGGAAGCGACATAAACCGTTCCCAGCCGAGAAACCCGGAGCATTGCATTGAAAAACTGGTGCTAATTTGCATACGGTATGCAAATTAGCGCCAGTTGTGCGTTTCCACAAGCACACGTGCGTGGGCACCTTCATGCCACACCATTCCAACCAGAGCGCGTATTATGGCATGCATATTAGCACCAGTTGAGCGTTTCCGCGAGCACACGCGCGTAGGCGCCTTAATACCAAGCCATTCCCCCCGAAGCGCGCCAAATGCTATGCAATTTGGCACCAGGTGTGCGTTTCCGTGAGCACACGCGCGTGGGCGCGTATATACCATGCCATTCCCACCGGAGCGCACCATATGGTTTGTAAATAATCAGCATCTGTTCAACGCTCGTGGGCGCGTTAATACCACATCGTTCCCACCCGAGGGCGTCACATGGTATGCAAATTAGCACCAGTTGTGCGTTTTCGCGAGCACTCGCGCGTGCAAGCGTTAATACCACGCCATTCCCACTGGAGCGCGCCATATGTTATCCTGCAAAATGAGTCAAGTGTTAAAGAGGGATGAGGGATACCGTATATGTATATCTGAGCATGCATAACACATTTACAGACGAATGTGCAGAGAGCAGTCGATCACAGGGACGCAGTTGGACCACAAAGATTCGCATGATCACAGTTTGACCACAGTGATCCGCAAGAGACAGGTTTGACCTCAAATAAACTCTCATCACATCAATACCGTAAGAACACTCCCTTTGAATTAAATATAATCATTTATAAAAGGCATCCACATTCATTCATGGAAACTCACCAATTTTTTCTTTTCTTAAAGATTGACTCAGTTAAGTCATTCATGCTGCGTCAGCAGGCGGACTTCGAGACACTGAAGCGGGATGATTTGAAGGATAATGTGGAGTACGAGGTGGAAAATTACAACAAAATACCCCCAAATACGGAGATGTCATACTGGCCACCATTATCTGCGAGGGATTACCAAGAAAGGTATACTTGCCAAAATATTTTCGCTTGTCTGCAGAAATTATGAAGAAATTAAATGAAATGGCGTGGGATCAAAAATGAAATTAAAAAAACAATGCAATAATATGAAATAAATATGTAATAATTTGAATTTTGTACAATTTCATAGACCCTATAGTTAAAGAATAGCCTTGAGAAAAAATATTAGCTTGAAAGATGGGTCGATTGTTTCCATTACGTTTTTCGATTGTTTTAATCGAAGGAAATGGACGTAGCATTTCAAATAAAAGCTGGTATTTCTCGAGGAGAATTTTACTTGGCAATTTCATCACGATAGTGGAAATTGTTCTATGTGAAACGTGTTGCGTGTATTACAACCCAAATTACTTGGCTGCCCACGAGATGCCAGAGGTTCATCACCGTCATGCTCTTCGTAGAGCTCAGCGGAGAAGTGTCGACTTTGTGTGAAACGCGTTGGGTGTATTACATTCCGATATACTCGGCTGCCCACGAGATATCGGAGGTTGATCACCGTATGTTGTTCGTGGAGATCATATTGGAGGACTCACTATCCTGGAGTTAGTCTGCAGGTCGCAACCGTCTGAAAACCTACTGATTAATTGTTGGAGAAAGTCATTCAGACCTAGTTACTTTTTTGAATATGGTTAAAAACTTACTGAATGAAATAAGTCACAATAATTTGGAAAACATGGCCCTTAAAAATAAATATTTTGGTGAAGGTTAAATTTCAAAAAGAAGTGGCTGTCTTGGAGGAACAGAATAGGTGTTTAAAGACGAAAAAACGTTTAACGAGTTTTGCAGGCGGACGATGTGAATGGGACTTTAGATAGGTTGTTGGCTAAGCTATTGGAGGAAAAATCTGAAAGCTCTGCAAAAGGGTCGGGTTGGTTTCTTAGAGAAATCCTAGGATTGAAACTGAGGATAAATCGATATTATCCACTTAGAGCTCCTACATACAAGGTCCTACCCAAAAGTGGTAGGATTGATTTTTTTACAAGAATTTTATTGACGATATACATACATCGACTTAATAATCTTCAAAGTATGCTCCTTGAGCTGCTACACACTTAGTATAACGTTGCTCTCATTCCCCGAACGCCCGCTGGAAATTTTCTTTGGGGATGACGTTGACGACCCTCGTCGAAGCCTTTTGAACGGCCTTTATCGAGTCAAAACGTCGTCCCTTGAGCTATCTTTACATCAGGGGGGAGAAGAAGACGTCCGGTGGTGCCAGATCGGGAGAATAGGGCGGGTGCGGCAACGTAGCAACGCCGTATTTGGCCAGGAGCTGTCGGTCGACACTCAGAATTTTCGGCACCATCTTGGCGCACACACACCTTGCGCATGGCCAATTCCTGTAAAATAATGCGTTGGACGTTGGATGCAGACAGACCCAACTGGTCTGCCATTTCTTCACTGGTTAAGCGTCAGTCTGTGTTCAGCAGTGTCCTCACTCTGCCCACATTCGTGTCGGTTCTTGCCGTCGACGGGCGTCCGGAGCGATGGTCGTCTTCAACGAGCTCCCTACCCTCTTTAAACAAATTGTGCTAATCAAATACTGTGGAACGGCTTAAGGCAGTGTCCCCATAAGCCTGTTTGATCATATCGAGGGTCTCAGCTGCCGTCTTCCCGAGTTTCGCCCAAAACTTCGCGGAATAACGTTGCTCTAAATTCAGATTCATTTTATTTTTCGACGCGGAAAGAAAACTTGCTTCACTAAAAACGTTGTCCTCTTTCAACGACAGCCCGCAGGCGACTGAGGTTGGTGTCGGTCTGTTGCTAAGAGCCTCCTCCACCTTACCCTGCCAAAAAGACCCCCCTCCACCGCTCCGTTCGCGCCAGAGAAAATCAGTTCTACCACTTTTTGGTGCGACCCTGTAGGTCTACCGTCATAAAATTGCATGAACAAATAGTGCAATAAATGTGAAAAATTATGATAATTTCTGTTTTATATATGCCATATGGGCGAAACAAATCAATCAAAACCCTCAACTTGTTTCTAAATACGATACTGAAACGCTTCATCCGGTTACGATTGGGGTGGCATCAGTTACCCGGTAGAAATTTCCCAAATTGCAACATTTGAACGAAAAAATAATATTACAATCAATGCTACCGGCTTGGATAAAAATAATGTTTACCCCATCAAAATTGTCAATGAGGAGCTCGAGGATCACCATGGTCTTCTTTATCTAGTTGAGGGAAATAAGTCGCATTACTCCTACATCAAAAACTAATAAATTGGTTGGAATTCAGATGACTATACATAAATCAAAATTATATTTTTGCAAACGTTGTTTAAATCACTGCTACAAAGGGGATCTCTTGATGGACATGAAGAGGAATGAGCTAGAAATTAATCAAGCAAAATAATTCTTCCCGAAGGTAATGAGTCAGCATTCGTATACTCAAGCACGTCAGCAGCACGAAGTGATGTCTTTCTGTATTCTCTTGGTGGCAAACACAGGCGAGGTTTTCGAGCCTATTCTATACAGGGGTGAAAATGAAGTGCAAGTCTTCCTAGAAAAACTCATAGAAATGTCACTTTGTCACTATGAGGCGTGTATAAAATGCTGTACCGATGCATACATTGACTGATGAGGAAAATCTCGCATTTAACCAAGCTTCTCTTTGCCACATCTGCGGCTTTAAGTTGGGTGAAGATCGTGTGAGGGATCATGATCACCTTTCGGGTAACTTCAGAGGTGCAGAAAACACGGCATGCACCGTAAATTACAAAATCGCCAACTTTCTTCCAGTCATCATTCACAAATTATCAAAATATGACGCTCACCTCATTGTACCACTCTTAGGATCTTAAGACATGAGGATAACTAGAATTCCGAACAACGAGGAAAAGTATATTTCTTTCTCAAATGACGTATATTCCTACTTTTCCTACCGCTTCGTCAGCATTTTTAGATTTTTATTAACCTCTTTTAAAATTGGTAGACTCCCCAAGGATGCATTCCAACATATGTTCTCCATTTCTAGAGATAAACTCGATCTCATCACGCGTAAGGGTGTTTTCCCATATGAATACGTAAATTCTTGGGAAAAATTAAATGATTTTAGTCTTCCTTCCATTGAACAATTCTTTAGCACTCTGAGAGTTGATATCATTACAAGAAATAATAATGAATTTGCTAAAAAGGTATGGAGTAAATTCGATAGCATAACTTTGGGTGTATCATCAGATATTTATTTGAATACAGATGTTCTTCTTTTGGCAGATGTTTTTGAAAATTTTCGCTCGTTAATTTAAGTTCGTTTACCTTATGGGTTAGACCTTGTATGGTACTTCACGATACTAGGGCATTCTTTCGACGCAATGCTTAAGCATGCAGCGATAACGCTCGAACTTTCGAACGACTATGATAGAGTCATGTTTGAAAAGGGCATCCGAGGGGGAATCAGTCAGTGTGTGAAACGATATGCTGAGGCCAACAAGAAGTAAATGGAAGGTTATGATTCAAAAGAGGAATTTACATATTTAACGTATGCAGACGCGAATCATTTATATGTATTGCTATTGACAGTTTTCCTCCAGACCAGATTTACATGGATGGAACATGTTGATGTTATGACTATCTCGGTCAATTCTCCCAAGGGTTACTTGTTGGAAGTTGATTAAGAATACCTGACGGAGATGCACCACTTAAACTTAGACTTACCTTTTTGTGGTGCGACAAAGACCCTTCCGGGCGGAAAACATTCAAAATTATTGACTACTCTAGATAATAAGGAGCGTTATGTCATCCATTACAGAACACTGAAACAGGCAATGACAGCCGGTCTCAAATTGAAAAAGATCCATAGAGTAATCGAGTTTGATCAATATCCATGGATTCATTGGCCACAATTTGGGAAAGCGAAAATTGGCAAAGTTCGATTTTCATAAGGAAATGTACAAGCTAATGAAAAATGTAGTATTTGGCAAGACCATGGAGAATTTACGTAATCGAATCAATATCGAACTCGTCAATAATGAAAAAAACGGATAAATTAATCGCTAGCTCCTTATTTCTTGATCGCACTATTTTCGCCGGGAATCTCGTTGCTGTTCACAGCAGACGTAGTTCCATCAAAATGAACAAGCCATTATACATTGGTCAAGCAGTTTTGGACATTTCCAAAGGTTTAATGTGTGACTTCATCTATAAAAATATGAAGAACAAGGGTGCATCACTACTTTACATGGATACTGACAGCTTCATACTCGAAATGCGCGAAGATTTCTTTGAGGACTTGAAAATTAAAGTTCATTATACGATGCCTCAAGCTATCCAACTTACCACCCGCGCTATTCAAAACCCTATGCTAAAGTCATAGGAAAAGATAAAAGATGAAAGTGGGGGAAAGTTCATGACCCACTGTCAGACTGCGAAGCAAACTTTATTCTTATCGCGTGCAAGGTGGAGTGGTAGGTAAACGCGCAAAAGGTGTAAAAAAGGTCGTGGTTGGTAAAACTATTATTTGATGACGATATCACCTGGGTGTGAGAATACTCTCGCCAATAGAAAGATGACTCTATTTCGATCACAGAAACATCAGTTGCACAGTGGAGATAAATAAAATTGCTTTGAGCTCTACCTATGACAAACGCTACGTCTGTGAAAATGGAATGAACACCCTAGCGTGAGGTAACTTCAAACCTTGCAGGTTAAGAACGTGGGATGAAGCGCTTTCTCTTGAATTACTTGAAAGCGTCAAATTTGAGTCAGTTGACATTTGTTCATCGCGTGGTGAGCACTGAAGTGAGGTATTTTGCCGATCCTCTTTGCTCTGATTTCGTTTCTCGACCCAATCAGGGGTGACGTAGACTTAAGTGTTGCTAATTATTTACAACAATACGGTTATCTACACGTGAGCGATAACAATATTAGCAATATTGTTATCGCTCACGTGTAGGTAAGAAAGGATAGGTTTAAGAAATAACTCAGATAATGTCAGGAATATTTTAATTTGAAGGCCGATGGAATTTTGAATGAGAAAACATTGAATTTGACGAAAATTCCAAGATGTGGGGTTCAGGATGATACCAGTTTGGCCGTTTATAACCACAAATTGGAAAAGAAGGAAATTTTCTGGCACTATCCAATGGTGAGCAATGTACATGTGCAGTTTGCCGAAACCACTCTTAATGTTTGGAGTGCCCTAAATACGCTAATTTAGAGTTCAGGCAGGATTTCCATAATCCAGACACAGTAATCATTAACGCTCGGGATAAGCATAGATATTATGCTAAATCTGGAATATGCCCATCTCCGCTGGATGGGCTAAGAAAGGTTTTGGCCCATGCAGATATCCCACCTCCCGGAAATCATCCCTTAGAGATTTACATCGATATCGAGGAAAATTGGTATTTAGGCAAAGATGCGAATCACTCATATAAATTCTCAAATTTATACAAGGTTCTGCTTCACGAAATCTGGCTCACTCTCGAAATATCACATTCCCGAGATCCCGATCTAGTATGTATTCGCTTTACTTACACAGTGGTCCATTTGCCTTGCAAGAGGATGACATAATGACATTACAAAGCTTACATGGGGTACCAGAAAAATCTAAAGGAAATAGCGATGATAAGGAGGAAGCAGAGGAGGGAGAGGCCGAAGACGAGGAAGTGGAAAGTGCACAGAAACAGCACTCGATTTTCGTGTGCGACGTTGTATATATTGATAACTTTCTCATTTTGATCATATGTTGTTTTTGTTTGGCGGTAAATAATTTTGGATGATCTATTTAAAGAACAGGAATATGTCATCACTGAATTCGCAAGTCATCACGGACTGGATCCCTTTCCTCCCATCGAAAAAGAACAATTGATGCCATTTACCGCAGACCTTCAGGAGAAATCGTAATTTTAAGAGGATATCGAATATATATAATCGATTATCCAAGTTTGGCACCCATCCACGGATATCCAAAGAGTACCAAGGACGTTCGTATCCCTCTCAATTCAAATATTCAGGCGGCAATAAACACGTATTCTGGTGGAACATATATTTTTTCGGCGATGTTTTCGTCGTTGAGATGGATGAATGTAGGTGCGAGCCGAAAGAATATAAATATGTAAGTACTCAATTTCCTCCCATTCCCATGAATATTAATTCAGCTTTCAGGTACACAAGTGGGCTAATATACTTTTTCAAATGGGAAAATTATTATGAATATTGCGAATTCAATAACATTTTACTAAGAGCCACCCCGATGAGCCTATCACTCTACGAAATTCATTGCTCGAATGCATCGATTCTATCGAATTTAGTAGATGAGTTAAAAGGAGTAGTTTCCAAGCTGGAGAATATCGTATAAACTCAGCTGAAAGTCGGCTAATATTTAATGATGTCCGCACAATTGATTTGGAAACATCCATTTACTTGCATTTGTGCCGGACCCTCCTGTTGTGGAAAATGGACTTTCGTTGTAAAATTCCTACAGATCAAAAGCAATGGAGTCGATGGAAAATTCGACTCTAAATCACGACAAGTACTACTTTCCTCTCCATTGCTGGTGGCGGTCTTTCTTCATATCTTCTTCTTCAGTGGACTCGGTGGCGGATAATGATTCACCCTCCTCAGATTCCACAGGTCAACAAAAAGGTTATGTGCTCATTACAGCATACTCCGCCTTGTTAGGAATAATTTTCGAACACCTTTTGCATTAATGAGCAGGTCTCCAATCCACGGGGACTTGACGGTAACACAGGCGGCAGAAGGTAAATTCCGGATAGATCGCACAATTGTTCACAGTCTCGTGTGTATAATACACTGACATGAAAGGCGCGTTTAACGTATGAAAACATTGGCTGAAGACGTCTTGAAATCTATTTCACGGTATTATATAATTTTTCCTTAGGAATCTACCGTACACTCCGTATGTGGCGGACCTCACGCAGGAGTATAGCGGTTGCTCCGTTGGATAAATTGCAGTACAAATGTGTGTAACGGTGAAAGAGCAACGGGGTGTTTTATAGGTCCACTGTGCTCTCAGATAACATCTGACAGCTAACAGTTACCATACCACATCTGGTTGCCGTTCCTCGTGCGTGAGAACCATGCTCGGCACAGCTGAATGGTAACATCTGGTTTAAAAAAATCACCAGCCGTTCAATCGTGGGAAGCGCAAAGGAAGATAAAGAGCTCGGAGTCTACTCCACCCTGTCCTGTGTTATGGTGAACGCAATATTGAAATGTCGTAGCTTCCAGGCTCTATTGTTTCTATTCTTTATTCCCGTGAAATTGGAAAGAGATACTCTTGGAAGAATAAGACCATCAAAGCTCTGCTCCTAGAGCGTAAGGAATTGAGCATAAAGAAAAGTGGTGGCATTTGGGGTCCCCGCGAAATATTTGTGCAGGTTATCTACGACGAATGCATCTTTATTCAACATTCTCGTCATCGCAGTTGGCTAGAAGTTGGGAGCTGCCCGAATTGTAAAGAATTTATCACTTGAAAACGCTATCGGGTAGATTTCCTTGTTCAGCCCGAGCGACGTTCGCAAGTTTTGGAGTAAATATTAATCAGCAAAGTCCCGAGAGAGCTTTTATGGAATGCCCTTCTTCTGCAATTTTTTTTGAATGATGGACCTAATGCGTACTGAAATGAATAAACATTTTGAAATCTAATGACATTTCTTTTATTTATACACCTCTGAAAGTTTGCGCAAAACATCGTGACGTTAGCGAGAAAGAGACATGTCCCGGCAGGGTGCATTGCGCTTTTCAATTGTTACCTAATAGTAGATAAGAAAAGCCGCTCCTTAAACACGCCATCTTGGATTTTCTAGAAGCCATCCTGTTACCAATATGATGCTAAGATGAGCCCCGCCCCGTCACGAACGTTCGCATTGCCCTCTCCGCGTTTTAAATTGCTCTCCGCATTGTGTATTTCAATTGTTCTCCGCATTGCTTTTTTAAACTGTTTGACACAACCAATCATTCTCCGCACTTTCTCCGTGTTTCAATTGTTCTCTGCATTGCGTTTTTCAACTGTCACACGCCTCGCGTGTCTCAATTGTTCTCCGTAATACAGGCACCTGCAGCTCCACCCAAGTTATGTGATTTGATTTTTCGGGTGCCAGTTCTTCCTGGGAAACCATAACCGGCAAAGGGAAAGGAACTGCCCCCCCTACCCTGATGTGTGAATTTCACACGCTGTATAGGGCTTAGTACTGGGTGAACTCTACCATCACCTAACAAACGTAACTTCTGGTTGATTACTGTGTTTATGGTTATGGTTTATGTACAAATATGCATATACATGAAATATTAAAAAAATGTCTATCAAATAGAGAGAATGCAAGGACACTCACAAATCAGAAATTTTAAACTTTCCCGTGTTCTCTATTTATAATTTTGTGTTCCATTGTGTCGTACAAATGTTACATTGCTCTCGTAAATACTTCCACATCATATATATATATATATATATATATATATATATATATATATATATATATATATATATATATATATACATAATATGTATATGTATGTATATATATATATATATATATATATATATATGTATATATATCATATATATGTATATATATCATATATATATATATCATATATATATATATACATAATATGTATATGTATATATATTTATATATATATATATATATATTTATATATATATATATTTATATATTTATATATATATATATATATATATATATATATATATATATATATATATATATATATATATATATATGCTTTCATAGACGTAACATGGAAGTGCCGAATAGTACAATACACAGTAACACATAATATAGAAACACAAAAAAAGAGAACACTCACACGTATTTTCTTGATATTTCGACGGAAACAATCCGTCTTCCTCTGAAGATATAGAAGTAATAATGATTATTACTTCTACGTATATCTTCAGAGGAAGACGGATTGTTTCCGTCGAAATATCAAGAAAATACGTGTGAGTGTTCTCTTTTTTTGTGTTTCTCTATTATGTGTTACTGTGTATTATATACTATATATATATATATATATATATATATATATATATGTATATATATATATCATATATATGTGTATATATATATATACATCATATATATATGTATATATATTGATGTTCGAGTCTGACTTGAAGAAGGCCTCAGATAAAGTCAAAAGCTAAAACTTTCTGAAATGTGTGTTCTTTTTCATGATATCTATTTAATTTTTTGTTCTAATCTGCCGTCCAAATGTTACACTTTATACTCGCATAAATGCTCGATGCACATACAAAGTTAAAAGAAAAAATATTTATTAAAACGCAAATAATGAGTCGCGCACCCTGATGACGTCGGCCTGGAACATCAAAATGTTAAAGAGTTTTTTTTTGAAAAAGTGGCTGGGAGAGAAACAACAGTTTCCTTCCCAGCCCTTTGTCTAGTGACTACCTTATACTCTGTACTCAATATATTTGATGAAAAGGTCTCAAACATCTCTCCAGGTAGCTGATTCCATTCCATAAGACATCTATTTAAACATGAAAACTTTTTCATATTTTTTTGGAGGCCTTATCTTTATTTTCAAACTTAATGATATTTTGTCAAGTCTTCCACCGGGTCAGGGGTTCCATGTAGCCGACGTTTCGATGCCCGACTCGTGTATCGTCTACCTCATCTACCCTGAGGACGATGCTCGAGTCGGGCATCGAAACGTCAGCCAATTAGGAACCCCTGACCCAATGGAAGACCCGAGGAAACTTCACGAAGCAAATACGCCAGGAAAGCACCAGATCTTATTTTGAAACTGTTTTCGTTTTTCCTCTAAGGCTTGATTTTCCTATTTCCTTCCTTGAATCTTCCCACACTTTGTTATATTTAACTAATCTATGCATCGCACCTAACCTACTCCTATTTCTTCCATTTGTACCACAATCTCACGAAGTACCTAGAGCCATGGTTGTGTCTGGCTAACAAGATCCTAAGGTTAAACCGACAGAATGTTGAGTTTTACGCTTATGGAATACGGAGAACTTAAGGGTAGTTTGTAAGATTGCAAATAGGGCCCTTGATTGTATTCCGGAAAGTTTAGGACATTTTTCCTCTCTTTTATGCCACAGTTGATTCCCTCAATTTAAACTTAAAATGAACGTTCCTACGGTCATGAAACAACGGAAAACGAAAAATGTCCAAGACCATAAACTCTATTTGCACTGGGTTCGTTTAAGGGGGGTCGGTAAAAACTAGGCGACAAGTCAGGGGAAAATGGAAAACACACAGACTCGATCACTTGGGTGTGTTTGGTAAACAGTGACCCTCGTGTATTTCAATCACACACAAACAATGCATGAATAAACAAAAGAAAACAGACTTACAACCACTCGATCACTAGGGTGTGTTAAGGAATAACAGTCACTCTCGTGAATCGCATTCACACACACTTTTGGGGTTTGCAGGGATATATCCCATACCAGGGACCCGTTGACCTCACTCATGAAAGAAAATTAGTTTTAAAAAATGAAAAAATCAAAAAGAAAGGACCCCAGTTCAGGTTTGTAGTCACTCAATCACTCGGGTGTGTTTGGAAACAGGGGCCTTTGTGAATCACAGGTACTTGGGGTTGTAAGGATTTTTCCTATGCCAATGACCCTGATTCCCTGAAGTGCTATCAGTCCTTGGAGATGCTCTAAAACGTTCCAAACTTAACCATTTGTAACCTCCGGAAGATCATACAATTGAAGGAATGATCGACGGAATATGCGCGATCGGGATCAACTGAAATAATTCAACCTAGGTAAACATGTGAAGACCTTCGAGAAGGAAACCCGGCATCTTGGACAGCACACAATCCCGAGGAGCCTCCCGCAATCGGAATGCCGAATTTAAACTGCGAAAGCGCCAAAATAAGCTCTGCCAGCTCCAGTAAAAACAGACTCCCATCCATTCATCAGAACTCACTCGAGAACTTTGCACGGGGAGCACTCTTCTCCCGATTCCTTCCGCGAACCGTGAGGATCCCTAGTTTTCTTAATCTCGACTTAAATCAATTCTACCACAATATCCGATGAGGGAGGATTGGACATGCAGAGGGGGAATGTTGGAAAAACAGCCAACATATCATATTGATGAAAAACAAATGTGATAACTCATAGTTTAATTCCCAGGAAGGGAATCAAAGAAAAGACACCCAGAGTCAATTGGTGCTATGCACCAGACAATGAAACTTAATTGGGCATCCTCTCAGACAATCCACATTGCTATCACCACTGCGTGGTTTATAAACTATGTATTCCGCAAGGCAGGCTTAAATCTTCGTTAATCTTTCTGATCCATATTGTGAAAATATGGCTGTCAAGACATTATGAGCACTGCTCTTTTCTTCCCTCTGGATGAAAACTAATAACGTCATATATTGGCCGAAGAACTTTCAAAAAACCGTAAGATTATTGAGGATTCTGATTGAAAAAGGTGTAGAAAAAGTTTTGAAGCAAGTTATTACTTTATTATTGTGTATAAGAGTATCGGATGATCACCGGAAAACATATCGCAAAATCGTTAATCTTACTCCCAGGGATTGATCAGTCACGTTTTATCATCGCAAATTTGCGATGATAAAACGTGACTGATCAATCCCTTGGAATGGCATTATGCTCTTTTTCTACATAGCGCAAGCCACTATCTCTCCTTTGGGAGTAAGATTAACCATATAGGTGAATGGGATACTCAGGATAATGATTTCAAGGTGAAAATTTTTACGTAAAATACTTAATAAATGAAAACCTACCCTTGCAAGGAATGTCACAAGTGTTCAATTTTAAGGTATTTCAGGAAAGCTAATCTCTTTTCCTAATTTTTCACATGCTTTTCTCTCCTTTTATTATTTTTACATTTTCATATTCATACCTTCTTTCATGCAAACCTTATCCTACAGGACATTCATTATATTCCTTATCTTGAGAGCCTCTTCAATCACACTCACTCGTAACTTTCTTGCTCTCTCCTTTACTCTCAAACCATTTTATTTAATTTATTAATATTTTGGTGCTTTCTCTTCAACTCTCACAATGACAAAATCAGCAAAGTAATGCACGTTTAGATACTGTATGTCTTTTAGCAATATGCCCAATGCACCACAACCCACTCATTCATTGTGCTATATCATCCATTTCTGGCACATACCTATGCTTTTCAATTACCTGGCTCATACCAGGTGAATTCCACCACATCAAATGGCATGGGGGATCAAGATGGTGCGGGGGCTAACGTACTGGCTTCCCTCCCAGAGGGCCCAGGTTCAAGTCCCGGAGGTGTTGAATATTTTTCCGAGGTATCTCGATCCCCACTTGAGGTGCTTTGTGGAGGGCACTTTGAGTGAGTATGCCGTCCGTCGGATGGGACGTTAAGCTGCGGACCCCTTGGCGCCTTTCGTGGTTTCTCTCCACCCTTCATCCTGTCCTGTCCATCCCCTATGGCGCAAATGACCTCAGCTGTCGGTCGCCTCCCCTAAATACTACTACTACTACAAAGTGCTCTGTCATTAACCATTACTAAATGTGTTGTCAATGATTTCCCAATGACACTATAGCTAGGAAACAATCCCAAATACTACAAAACTGATGATGCCATCCTGTGTTCCATGATGAGGGATCCCTAATTTAATTAAAGAATTCCAAGAAAGCACAAGAGATGCCGCAAAAGCAACCTGTAATGGAGTCATCCACTAAATATGTGTAACAATGCTACAGTTTCATAGAGTAAAAATCATTCTCCTTGACTGGGATTCAAACCCAGATCCCTCGATGTCTGGTCAAGTGCTTCAGCCAGTCAAAGCTATCCCAGTCAAAGCGAATGATTTTTACACTCAGAAATTGTTGCATCAATTGAAGAAGACTGCAGGTCAATTTCAGTCCTCAAAAAATTATGAAAATTCTAAAGGCAATGAAAGGATAATGCAAGTCAATCTCATAATTAATTTACCTACCATGGTGTCAACATAGCATTATGATCAAGGTATGTTATAACAATGATAATGGTATACTCAGTTCAAACTGAGATCAGTACATTAAAATGTAAAAATTGTCTCATTTATAATTTTATTTTTACTATAATCAAAAAATGTCTGCAACATTAAACCTGAGACAATATCTCTATTAGCGAAATATTAGGGTGAAAACATTAGGGAAATTCACGCACGCACTTATCAATGATGAATTTGAAGGTAAAAAACATTGTCACTCGAACAGTTTGAATCTATAATTCCATGTCCACTGCTCAAAAAGTCAAAAGAATGTTAGGATTTGTATGGGAGATGCAGGGCAAAAATATTCACATCATTATGGATCTTTTTCCTGGCAATTACAAGGTTAATTACAAAATTGTAGTGGATCAAATGAGGGTTGCAGAAGGCATGAAGTAACCTGAGGAAGATACGTATGTACATACGTACATGTAATGAACCAACATCCTGAAGATAATAGTAGCCCTCATGAAATGCAAATTCAAAAGCCATCCCATGGACTATGATCTTGACATAGCACAAGAAATCCCGGGCACCAATGACCCCTAGAGCTGTATATACTGGGAGGACTAATGAAAATTCCTTCTGCTAAGGTCACCCATAAGTCGAGCAAAAGAAAAAAAGTGGTCCATGCAGCATCTGCTAGTCAATTGGGGCCTGGTGACACCACTGAGGTCAAATTAATGAAAATGCATTTTGGACTGCATGGTCTTTGTCAAATTTAGGGCACAATTTAATAATTATTATTGAAATTTGCTTATGACATATTATCTTTCAGCTTATCTCTGTGAATTCATGAGTGTACATTCTATAAAGCTACTCAAACACTAGGGAACAAATTCTATCAATGTTCCTCAATCGCAACCAATAAGCAAAGAAAGTGGAAAACAAAAGAATTAAACAAGTCTACCAATTATGAAAATTCTTTTAACAAATTTTCATAAAAAGCATCCTGCCTCACACCATAATAAGTATTGTATAGAATAAGTTGTAGGATTACCCTCAAAAATCTCTTTGCTGTCATAATAGCCACAAATTTTTATTGTCATATTCTTCCCAAAATGAAATATATGGGCCAATTCCGTCCCATAGTAATAAATATTGCAACAAATAACAAAAAAATGAGCAGACATGCCTCGAATTACTAATAAAAGTGTGTTTAAATGTGAAATCATCTCCATATCATCACATGGCTATCGGAAATTCCCTAAAAACATATC
The DNA here is from genome assembly GCF_022747635.1 of Hetaerina americana. Lineage (NCBI taxonomy): Eukaryota > Metazoa > Arthropoda > Insecta > Odonata > Calopterygidae > Hetaerina > Hetaerina americana. The sequence goes on from NW_027287194.1 coordinate 1,398,566, forward strand.
TCATTCCATTATTTTCACCTTATGCAGATATGCATTTCCTATACATCTGCCAAACAGTAAGTACTTTGGGTAATTAAAGATCACCAGCTGATGAGAGAAGAATCAAAAATTAAAAATTCTTGTGCCGAATCTTAAATATTTTGGCACATTCATGATTAACCTATGCAAAAATGAGTGTGTAATTAGTGCAAAATAACACCTAATCTTGATTTTCTGTCACAATTATTACCCTATAACAAAGTTCTGCAGCTGATGTGTTGTGTACAAATTATTTCAAATCCTTTTTAACTCCCAGTTTAGGCACATTTCAACGCAAATTTTTAATGCCAATGTTTTTAAATATGCCAATTTCAATAGAAATGTCTTTAAATATGCATTATATCGGCAAAAATTTAAAAAATTTCTTAAAAATAAAAATTTGAAAAATAAAGAACTATCAAAGAAATGCTAAATTAAAAATATTAGAACATCTCTATTTCTGTATTAAATTGCTGAGAAGGCAACTTGGTTTGCAAAGGAACCCAGATATGATCCCATCAACCTTGCTCAGCTTAGGTCATATGGATAAGCACACTCAAAATAATGAGAAAAGGATCGGAGGCATCCAATGACTGCATGTGAAAAAATAGTAGTCCAGCAATAAAGAGAGACGATGTATGTGCAAATAGTCCACAGAAAAATAAATTACACAGCACCGCAGCCTGCTGCCATAAGATTTGAACATGAATTAAAATGGTAATATTACAAATATGATATCAAGAAATCATAGATTATGAAAGTGATATGTGCAGCAAATGACAAAAGGCAAAAGAAAATTAATTATCAGATATGTAAACAAGGCAATTTAAACAAACAAACTTATGTACCAACAAGGTGAGAATTATTGTCATCCATATGCCGCTGGTTAAAGCAGCTCAGGAGATGTAATGAATAGTTTCAGGCGTAACTTTGTAGAATTGTTCCATAATGAATAATGTTAAAGCAAAACTTTGTCAATCAACATGAAAATAAGCTTTATTGCAACCTAGGTTTCACTTTAGTGTGAAATCTTCAGGCAAAGAAGTTATACCCTCTGTGAATACAACTTCTTTGCCAGAAGACGCTGCTGTACTGCAGTGATGAAACCTAGTTTGCAATAAAGCTCATTTTCATGTGGAGTTACAAAGGTTTGTTTTAACATTATTCATTAGCTCAGTAGCTGTTGGGACAAATTCACCATTTTATAATGGAATGTGAAAGATGACATTCTTTTATTTTTAATTGCTTGAGCTTAGTGTTTTCCAAAACTGAGAGAAGAAAAAAACGGATTCCTGATGCGGACTCCTATCATTTCCAAAGAGAGTCAGTTTTCCCTTGATTAATCACTGTATTCACTACACAGTGAGCAGAGCACATGAATATACCAGTGAAATTTCCTGCCAAAAACTATAGGGAAGAAAAATTGTAAAAAGAAGAGACAAAATCATGCCGAAAAGGGGGTTGCGAGATTAAATATGCGTGTATTTGAAGCAGATCCCTTTCCTCCCAATGTCAACGATAAGTGACAAATGCCATAGTATAATCATCATAGATGGGGTCATCAATTAAAGATTAGAGAGATGGGCAGTGCATGGGAACATGTTCAAAATGTTTTCTTTTTCATGGAGCATTAAGGACCTAGAAAAGATGCCATCCAAATATCTCAATAGGTTCACTAGTTATCCTGGTTTGTGGAATTTTTCTTATTTCATATCAACTACTAGGTATCATTTCAATGGTGATTGATAGAATATTAGTTAAAAGTTAAATATGTATTGATGAAATACCCATAGGGCCCAGTTACTTTCACTGACATGAACATAATACTTCTTTATCATGCTAAAACTTTTCCAATTAGATGCAAGGGACCAATGACTATTGTTCTTATTAGCAGTTAATTGTTTAATCCATAACGTTAACGTGTCAATGCGTGATATCAATCACAGCTCTTTCACATATATTTCTACATACTTCTCAGTCTCACACACAGGCGCACACAAACACTGATTCCCACAAAAAATATTTATCTTGGAGACCCAAAGCAGAAAAGACTTCTTGACTGGGACTTGAACCTTTGACTTACTAAGCCGATGCATGTAGCATCAAGAATTTCATATTACAGTTGCAGCTGACTAGCTCCAAGTCACAAATGATGACCCAGGTTTTCTTAAAAAGGCTGTAACTGGAGAGGAGTCATGAGTCTACAGTTATAACCCTAAAACAAAAGCCCAATATTCCCAACAGTCGGTTGACAATATATTGGAAAATGCCACAAGCTAGCTGGTGACCAAAGACCAATTGGTTAAGTCCTTTTTTTCCAAAAAAGGACTTGGCCAATTGTTTTGAAAAGTGGAAGAGAGGCCCAGATATATATGTGAAGTCCCAAGGGGAGTACTTTGAAGGAGATCAATGCCTCATTGTTCTAGGCAGGCTACTTTTCTCAAGTAAAATAATGGGGCAAAACAATAAGACCTTAGATCTTGGTCAGAAGATCTTAAGTCTTTAATTTTTTTCACAAAAAGCTTTCCTCATTATATCTCAGCAATACTCACTGCCTAAGAGGTAGTAGTAGATTTAGGGGAAGCATCTGACAGCTAAGGTCGTTTGTGTCATTGGAGAGAATCCAAGCATCGGCTTACTCTAATCAAAAGGCACCAAGGGGTCCACAGTTTTACATCCCATCCGACAGATGTCATACTCACTCAAAGTTCTCTACACAGCACCTCAAGTGGAGATCGGGATGCCACTGAAAAAGATCTGCCAGCTCCAGGATTCGAACCCAGCCCTCTTATGTGTGGGAAGCCAGCTAGCCACCATGCCATCCCAATCCCCACCCACTGCTTAAATTTTGATGCTATAAGCATGACTTGAAGCTCATCAAGTTCATCTTGTCTAATTGACCCAGCATGTTCAAAATTAGCAATATCACGCTATACCTGCATAGCATTCATGAATGAGCTTGAATATAATAATTTAAATTACAGTTATACATTATGCTTATTCCAATGAGTATTTTTGAGATTTGGGTGTAAAGAATGACAAAAAAGGCGAAATAGCTGGAAATGAAAACAAACGAAGATGTATAAGGCATGGTGAGGGAGGAGAGAGAGGAAGTTGGAAGCAATACAAAGAGTGTGAAACATTTTGATAGGCAATGGTATATTGAAGAGTATTATAGAGGGGAGAATGATAAGCAAATGAGGAAGGGGTAGGGAAACGATAGGGATATTAGACAAGAGAAGAAAGGAGATAGAATGAATGAGGAATTGAAAAACAGTTTATTGATTGTGGTGGGTGTTGTCTTGTTGAAAGAAGCTAAGATATGTAGCGTTGCTTGTCCAGGCTGTGCCCATTCAAAGCCTACCGCAAAGAGTTGACTGCCTATGAATGACTGATTACCTGGTATGGAAGAATGAGCCGCAGGCGGATACTCCAGCGAGCGACAGGAGAATCTGCAACCTCCGCGGCCCTTCTCGCACGAAAGCACACCTCCGCACCTCGTGGTCACCGAACGAGGGAGGTCCAGGTCTGCGCGAGGGAGAAGCGCCCGGGGCAGAGTGAGGACGGCGGCGCTTGGGGTGGGTGGGAACCTAACGTGCTCTCAGTTCGCCGCCGAGGGGACTTCTTCTTCCTTGAGCCAACTGCCGTGGAAAGGAAGGCGGCGGAGGGCTCGATAGGAGAGAGAGTGGGGGGGCGGAAGAACGAGGGCGGGAGGAGGGAATATCAGGAGTACGAAAATGGGAGAGAGGGTTGCGTAAACATAAAAAAGCGAGGCTTCATGCTTGAGGTGTCACGTACCCGAGCATGGCCGGTCGCTTTGCAAAAGAGACCTAAATATAATAATAGTATTAACTCACCCGTCTTCAATAGATGGATTCGAGTGTTCCAGAGTCAATTATTATAATGATTAGCAGTAGTCTATGTGTGTGCATATGCATGAAATTATTCGTGTGTACACACACACACACACACATATATTTATTTATATATATATATATTTATTTATATATATATATATATATATATATATATATATATACATATATATATATATACATATATATATGTATATATATATATACATATATATATACATATATATACATATATATATATACATATATATATATATATACATATATATATATTACTAATTTATATAGAAAGAGATAGATTCTCCGCATTCCTTGACCACCACCTACAACCACTTGTACTCTCCTTGCCCTCCTTCATGAAAGACACATACCACTTCCTCAACCATCTAAATTCTGTCTCTATTCCCTCCACACCCAACTTACTTATGGCCACCATCGACGTTACCTCACTTTATACTTCTATTGCCAATGCAGAAGGTTTATCCTCCCTCCGGTATTATCTTTCTCTACGCCCCCTACCCCACCGCCCCTCGACTGAATTTCTCCTCAATCTTGCCACTTTCGTCCTTACTATAAATGCATTCTCTTTCCAAAATTGTTTTTACCTACAGACAAAAGGCACAGCGATGAGAACGAGGAAGACACCATCATACGCCAATCTCTTCATGGGCCATCTCGAAGAGACTTTCCTGTCACAGCAACCCTTCCAACCTAGTTTCTGGGTCCGCTACATAGACGACATTTTTATTCTCTGGACACATGGCTCTGATTCTCTCGACAATTTCTTATCCGCCTTAAATTCATCTTTAACTGTTAAGTTCACCTCTTTCATTTCAGACTTCACCATCACCTTTCGTGACACAGACATCTCACTTCAAAACAACAAATTCACTACTTGAGTACACATCAAAGCCACTAACCATCAGCAATACCTGCACCACACAAGCTGTCATCCTCAACACACGAAACGCTCGATTCCTAACTCTCTCTCTATCCGCGGACACCGAATTTGCAACACCATATCCACTCTCAATAAATACCTTGACAATCTACATCTTACACTCCTCAAACGCGGTTACCCAGAAAAGCTACTACAAAATAAAATCCACCGCTCCACCCGACCACACACACCACATAAAAACAAGCCCACATCTGACGCAGGACTCAACCTTTGCACCACCTATTTCCCCGGATCACAGACTGAAAACCCTCCTTAAAAAACTGTTTCCAATTTTACATGACAATGATGCGACCCCATCCTTACTACCCCAATGCCCATCTATCGCATACAGACGACCCGCCAATCTCAAAAACCTTCTGAGATCCATCAACCCTTTGGCGCCCCCCCGTGACAAATTTCCTAATATTTCCCCTACTTGCAACTGTCCCCGATGTAAAACCTGTCTTCTTATTAGGTCTACTCCCCTCTCCCTACATCTCCTCATTGCCCCCTCACCTCGTTCTCACGCTAATTGCCTCTCAAAACACATTATTTATCTTTTGTCTTGCTAACATTGCCCTTCCTTTTGCATAGGCGAATGCATTACCCCCTGTCCATTCGAATGAATAATCACCGGTACTCCTGCAATTCTGCCTCACTCTCTTCTCTTCCTATTCCTCCACAAGCCAATTCCCACAACCTTTCATTCAACCAGTGTTTTGCTCTCAGCATCCTAGAATCCCTACCTGATTCAGCCACCAACATAGAGGTGAGAACTCGTGAATCCGACTACATATTAGCTTTCCGTTCTTTCAAATTTCCCACCCTTAACCGCCATCTTTAATTTCACTCCCAGCATTCCCTCCACACCTCCCCCCCCCCCAACCATGCCCCTTTCCCCTCTCTAGTATATTTTCAGTCTCTCTTGAAGAAGGCCTCTGAGAGGGCCGAAAGCTCGAACAATTTACCGTGTGAATGTCCTTTTAAATGCTGCTATTCTTTTCTATTTGTGTTATACTGTGTCAGCCCATTATTGTGCCGCTCGTGTGAGTTTTTCCGTACAATCGATATATATACACACACACATACGTGGTCTGTATAGTAAATGCGCGAACTGGTGCAGTCTGGGGGCCATGACGCGGACTACAGCCCCGTCTACTAGAGGTACTAGTTGCCTATTAACCCAATGAGGAGCCATGTCTGTGCTTGGTGGATCGTTGAGCTGGTTATGCATATGGTGTGCAAGTTATGTTAGTGTCTGTTGTCCTTGTTTTTACTGTATCTCGAAAATGGAAACTGACAAAATCCCAGATCAACGAATCAAGATCAAGTTTTTGGTGAAGTGCGGTAAAAGTTATCAAGAAATTACTGAAATGTTGACCGCTGTTTGCGATGATGATGTTCTGAAGAAAACATCCGTTTCCAAGTGGATTAAGCGTTTTAAAGATGTCCGATGAGACGCCACTGATGATGCAAGGCCGGGACGACGACCTCCAACCACCTGTGTTGACGACAACATTGATCGTGTGCGGTACCTATTCCTTACCGATCGTCGAAAAACTGTCCGAATGATATCTAATGAACTGAATTTAGGAAAATCAACAGTGCACACTATTTTAACATTACATTTCGGTACAAAAAAAGTGTGCAAAACTCGTGCCCAAGCTGCATTGATTGTTCGCCAGTTTCTGGCAATAAACTCAATCACCTTGATCCTTGATCATCCTCCTTATTCGCCAGATATCTCCCCCTGCGACGTTTTCCTATTCCCAAAATGCAGAAATATGACAAGGGGACATCACTGGGAAGATGTGGACACAATGAAGCAAGAAACGATGGGAAAACTAAAAAGCCTAACTGCCGAGGACTTCCAAGGGTGCTTTAAAAAGTGGAAAAGAAGATGGAATGAGTGCATAGCAACGAATGGAGAGTACAAAACAAACAACTTCGAAGAGGACAAAATCGATGTAGACTAAATTTTGCAAAATAAAGTTTTTAAAGGCCTCAATTCGCGTATTTATTGGACAGACCTCGTATGTATGCATATGTTTATATAAATTTATACATGTGGGTCGCGGTAGTCCAAGTGCAGAGCATTGGATGAATGACCGGAGAGAGCGGGTTCGATTTCCGGGCAAGCCTCTCAGGGCACCTGCAGCTCCACCCAAGCTGTGTGATTTTTCGGGTAGCAGATCTTCCTGGGAGACCATAACAGGGACAGGGATAGGAACTGGCTCCCCCTTCCCTGATTTGTGAATTTTACACGCCGTCGGGCTTAGTACTGGGTGAACTCTACCATCAACTACCAAAACGACCTTATGGTTGATTACTGTATTTATGGTTTTATAAATGGTCAAATACACATATAAATAGTTTGTTTAAAAAGTATCAGGATAAGTTTCGAAAAAAATGTATTTCAAATATTTCCGCAATGTCTTTCAAAATTCTTCAAAGTACATAGACACATTTTTTCCCTCGCAGTTTTCCCACGAATCGATGGCTCCCTGGTTGGCGGATTCCGGAAGGTATTTAAGGGTACGCGTGCAAGCTTCTTTCACGGCACTTAGGGTCCCATGGTGGCGTCCTTTGAGGGAGGATTTCTATTTTAGGGATAGGAAATAGTCTGATGGTGCCAAGTCCGGACTGCAAGGGGGACGGGGAATCGCCGCGATGTCCTTGCAGAAGGTCTTCGCAAGCAGACACACTCGACTCTGCTCTTGGTCGTCCATCAAGACCTTCGGGAGGACGAGTTCAGCGCAGCTCAATCTTGTCACCAAATTTTCAGTAATAATGGTGTACAGTGTCATCTTATCAATGTCAATATACGATCTGCGATCATGCACGCACTTAACCCGACGGTCTGAATTCAGCACTTTACGCACACGTCTGGAAAAAATTACTAACGATACTTTTTATACAAACTTTGTATAGGGTTGGAAAGGTTTTGGATGAATCCATGCAAAGCGCCTTGCGATATCGTACATCCCTAAGTCCCAAAAAAGACGAGAGAAAATATTCAGAAAACCTATACTACATTTTTAAAAGTCATCTTGAGAGCTCAGCGTATTCTCCACCTCCCTTTATTCAATCCAAAATGCCAATTCCACCCGTTTGAGATTACTCCTCCATCCACCTTTCCCACAATTCTCGTCTCTATTACCATTTTCAAAACCCATCGCCGATTGAAAAGGTTTTCATTCATTATTTTCCCTACTCCAACTCACTCTCGTCCCCTTATGCACTGCTAAGGGCATTTTCCTTTTTATTCCTTTCCGTTCAAATTAATGCATCCATCCGTCGACACTGTCACATCTTAAAACCATCCTATCCACGCTCGCCTCAACGAACAAGTTCATGGAACATGCGAAGCTATGCTGCATATAATTTTTTTTTTCTGTTTGGGATACGCGTAACATCTCCCGAAAACGATGAGGATATTTTCTAAGGTTTCTTATGATAGATTACCTAGTTCCTTAAACGGAATTCAACCGATATAACATCGCTGAGTTTTTCTGGTGGAGGAGGGGTGTGGGCGCCCCTGCGTATGGAATATACTATGTGAATACCGTGTAAATGGCACTCGCCCAAAGTCTTAGTTTTGAGAGTACCTCTACTCTCGCCCGTCAAAATCAACCGAGGGTTGATTACTGTCGATGGTGGGCATGAAACATTTGTTTCAGTGTGGATTCCGGTGGTGGAATATCGTGCAAATTATGTCCTGCTCGCATATGTGAAGGGGGTTTACGAGATGTCGTTTACGAAGTTCCCGTCTCTGGAACGGCATGGAACTGAAGTTCTTCCTTCCCCCACCCTCCCCTTCCAAATCGCCTCGTCACACAGCAGCGAACCGAGGACTGCGCTCGAGAACGCTATTGGCTAACTAAAGGATCAGCCCATATATGTACTCACAAGGCCATCACGGTGGCACTCTTCCTCTGCCCGGAGTCCCGATGAATCCTGATAGGACAAAAAAAATAAATCACCTAATGCAAAGCATACGCAGGAGCGAAGAAATCCTATTTTAAAATTTCAACCCTAGAAAACTCACATATATAAAAATAAATATAAATGTGTGTGTGTATAAATATATATATATATATATATATATATATATATATATATATATATATATATATATATATATATATATATATATATATATATATATATATGGGATTGATAGACCAAACGGCTGGACCAACAGAATCAAGGCCAATGTGGTAGCAAGCTTCCTGTCAGAGGAATCGAAATGAATCCCTAGCAGATCAAAGAGAAAAAATATACCTATGAGGAAACAATAAAAAAAAGGCATGGTCTTAACTTGTGCGAAGAAATCCTATTTTAAATATTCCACCCCGAATTGTTCGAAAAAATATATGATCCAACGGATTTCGATACTCAGTCATTATAAACCCACCTCGTATATTTTCTGCGACGGCTCCATTCGATGTTTTTCAAGGTGCTCCCGTTGCATCCCCACTGCTATCACAAACCGTAGTTCCCGGCAGAACACACACATCAAACATCCGGAAAATCTCACGGCATTGTCTTGGCGAACGTTGAATTCAAGTCATTGTCGTCCCGCGGAGGGAGGCAAGAATGAACCCTTGAATCGTCAAAGAGCTCTAATCTTGATCTACGTACCGCGGAGTGTCTAATTTACGATCGATAAACAAGTCCTTAGAGACCAAGAGACCGTGTATGGCGATTATATCGAAGGGAAACGACGAAGGATTCCATGTTTCCCTTACTTCACACGGTCACTCGTGAAAAATAATGCTGGGGCGAATAAATAACTACCCGGTGACAGTAGGACATCATGGAGAATTACATTTGGAGCACGGAGGAATATTATCTGTGCTCTTCGATATCGTTTACTCTAAATCAATGTGCACTGCTGAGAAGTGGACGCGGAGAAAACTATCAGCACACGGTGGTTGTCACCCAACAGAATGGTTTGTCAAGAATTGGAGCGGGAAATAACACAGTCATCATAACTATTAGAAACGAGTTACGAGTATTTGAGGAAACCGACATATTTTTTATCATGCGTTATATTATCAATTGCGATAACTAGACCGAGTCTACCCCAGTAAAAAGTATTGCTATGCTCATCGTCTTTTTCGACTCATAACGCGTAATCCACAAAGACTTTTTGTCTCGGGGACATACAGTGAACAATAAGTTCCACGTCCTCGATCGGTTGCGGAAAAGATTGTAATGCGTCAGTAGGAAGAAGGAGATCTTTGCTAATTGCAGGCTGCGTAACCATGACAATGCGCCTTCCTAGACCGCCTTCCTCGCGCAGTACCGAGGAGGACCTGGCCAAGCACAAAGTGGGTCCAAGCTCCCCCACTTGCCCTCTGTGGCACCGTCAAGCTTCTTTTTGTCTCAAAGAATAAACCGGAGCTTGAAAGAACACCATTTTGGAACTCTGGACAACGTCATAGATGCCGTGACAAGTTGCTTGAGTAAGAGGTTCCCGTCGCCGCCTTCCAGGAAACATAACGCGACTGGCAGGGGCGTTGACATCGGTTTGGTAATGCACAAGTGGGCTATTTTGAAAATATTTAGTACTTCGTTCTTCGATTTGAAATAATTTTGCTCCCGGATTTTTGCTACTTATTTTTGCGACAGGTCATGTATATCGACTGAGGAAGTATTCAAGTATGATTTTTCCATGTACCAGACGAGAGGTTTACAGAGTACATACATACCCATGCCCGCGAGGACATTTAGGGATGACTAAAGTATTATATCGCAGGTCATTCGAAACCTCGCCCTTCGTTTTCGACTTGTTTACCTTTGAAATGGCAAAACCCTCAAATCGTTCTGTTTACGATAGAAAAAAGTTCTAGGCCGCCGTTCTAGTAGAGCCACATTTACGCCCACACAGTTGCCGACAAGTAGGATATGCAGAAAGCAAAGAAACGGCTCGGTCGAGAGGACCTCGTTAATTAATTTTTCGAATCAATCTCTTAAGAGCCCAGCCATTCGGAAAACAAACAAGGCTGACCTATTCATGTGCACTCACGCCTTCAAATTCTCTCTCCCGTGCACTTTTAACTGTTAAAAATATGCATTTCTGCGCTCGGATCAAGTGCATCTGAAAACGAAACTTCTCGAGACTTCCAGGGTTTCCACTGAGCATAAGCGAAACCTTGAACCAGTTACTCAGTGAACGACTGGCCTCGAAGATAATTACTCAGATATCCAAAGTCTGATAACCACGAGAGTCGCGTTGCACGATTCGGAGGTAACTCTTGGAAGTGTGGTATGACCCTTATTTCCATTGAGGAGGGGGGGTGCATTGCCGGGGCCTCAGCCCAAAGAGGGTGGGGGGAGGAGATAGGAAGCATGCAATCAAAAGAACGCATTAGTGTACTAGGAAGCACATCTTGCGCCTCCGTTCTACCCAACAACAGTTGGGGAGCGCACATCGCTCAAAGCGCACGTGAGACGGGAGTCTTAGGCGACTGTCTCATACACAGAGTATATTCGTAGTCATTGTCTTCAAGACTCGATCGTCAGTGAAGCTTATATTATTGCTGAAGGTGGACTTACGAGAGCATAGGTTTCATATTTGACAAATAAGAAGATTCCAAATATACGGCGGTGTTGATTCGAGATTATCTTATGCTAGTACATGTAGTTTATTAAGGGGAAGCGACTGACGTTTGGTACAGAGCACTTTGATATTTTAGCACCCTGCAAGCAACCGCCAGGGAGTGTGGCAGGGGTTGAATACACACCAGACTAATTTTGACCCGAATATGACCCTATCGCGGTCGGACTATGGTATTCTGATCCCTTATCGTTCGTGGAAAAAATTACATTTTAAATCTATCTGTTCTACCCTTAATCTCTCTTATTTTATTGACATGATTTCTCCTACTGTAGTATGACGGGATTAATAATACATTTTCAACACCACTGGTAAAGAGATTCTTCTAATTTGAGCAAGAGCTTCAATCTGTTATTTAACCATCGCTCCTTGAGTGATTCCCACCCTAGCTGCTCTAATATTTTGAATAAGCTTCTAAGCTTACCATAAACACGTTTCACAAATCTAGCTCCTCTGCGCTGCACGCGATCCAATTCGGCAATCAATCCAACTTCGTGAGGATCTATACGATTTCGTGAGTACTAGAAGTATATTCTAAATGAGGCCTAACCAGCGGAAGATAACATTTCTCTTGGATATTTTCATCACATTTACCGAGGTCACTTAGGCCATATGGCATATATGTGGGTGATTCGGTAGGATTTTCAAGGATTGCGTGGATGAAGTGAAACATGGGGCCGGCATTAACCTAAATAAGCCAACGGGTCACATAATTTAATGCCCCGTCCGACGGGTGACGTAATCGACCTTAGAGGGCACATTCCGCTTGGCGCCCCAAGCAGGGATTCCTCTGAAAATTTAAACCACAAATGTAAAGCTAATGAGGCCATCTTGGCCCAGTACTCAAAGACGAATGTTAACCGTTTTCTTGATCAAGTTCGCTTTGAATCTGATCTTGACGACTCTTTGCTTGTTTCCAAAGAGATATAGCTCCCAGAAGAGGCTATGCTCGCCTTGAAGTAAGTTTTAGGTAATCTGGATGGTGTGGTGACTAATGTACTGACTTCATATCCCGAGAGCACTGAATTGAACCCCGGAGGTAATAGGATATATCAGTGGTATCCTGATCCCCCTAGGAATGAAACATGAAGAGAGCATTTCAAGTGGAGTACATCGTCCGTCGGATAGGACGTTACACTGTGTTACCTCTTGTTAAGAGCTTTGCGCTTATTGTTAAGAGGATGATAATAACGATGTCGGGTTTCCCTACCCCTCCCCTCATTCCCTGAAAACCTTGGGAAACATGAGTAGCACATACAAACTGCCTTTCTGGAAAATTAAGCTCGGCATGTTTCCTCCAAAGAACTTTGAAGAAAACAATGAGCAGATACATGCTACTAATGCTTTACCATGGCCTTATCTACTCCTATACTACTTATGGCGTCATTCTCTGGGGCTCATCTCCATTCTCCCAAGTCATATTTTAACTGCATAAGAAAGATATTCACACCACTGCATCCAATCTTCCAATTTCATCTGCCCGTCCAATCTTTCAAGATCTTGGACTTATAGCTTTCCCATCCATATATGCCTATTAACTGTAACATACATGCAACAAAATCTGTAAGATTTGCATGCAAATTCTAAAAACTACAGTCACCATTCCAGAACCCAGTTGAACCTGCATGTCAAATATAATCGAACCAAAGCTGCAAGCCTAGGACCAAAGTCAATAGGACTAAACCTATACATACAAAAGATTGCCCAGTAATACAAAGACATAAGAGACATAAATATTATTTATTATCATGTAATCTACTGGTAAAAGTAGGTTTTGAATGGATACAACTTTCAAATAAATAATCATGTGGTCTTGGAAATGATATTTGAGGTGGTATGCAATTGCCTTCCTCAATGGTGTTTTAAATGCGACACCATCACTTACTGGCTGCCCCACTGGGCTCAAATGCCTTTGCAGCCACCTCACTGAGGAACAGACGCTGTGTGAACTACCTTTCGTCTGGCTCCTAACCTTATAACTATCTAGTGGGTGGGTGCCCCTGGGGTTTATCGGAATGCAAAAGCCTTTCCACCACGTAAAGTTGTAGTCCATAGAAGGATAACAGACATAACACATTTAAAAGGACACCACAAAGAAAAATTTACTACAGAATATTTATTGCTGTGTCTGAATTTGCAAGTGATAAAAAATGACATATGTAAAAATAAAACATATGAAAACACACATGTACGTATGTATGTACATATTTCATTACTTCTCTATCTTCCAATAATGACAGCCGAATTCCATCAAAATGATCAAGAAATAACGTGTGAGTGATCTTTCTATGGGTTTTTATTTTGTTTGTAGCTGTCCAATTTATTATTAAACACTTCCGAGTTACATTGATGAAATCATCTATATAATTATACACACACATATATATATATATATATATATATATATATATATATATATATATATATATATATATATATATACTAGCTGAATACCCGGCTTTGCACGGGTTAGGGAGAAACAATAATATAAATATACTACATAAATAAAAACAACACATTATAAAGTACAATAATACACTACTTCATACAAATTTAAGAATCTTTTTTATTTAACACCTGTTTATAAACTACATTTTTTGTTTCATATCCAGGAGAAAGAATATATAAATTTTTAGGCGAACCTACTCTGGAGCAAGCAACATAAAGTTGCCCGTGGCTAAAACATGGCGATCTTAGATCAACACCACAAAACTTTAAAGACTGTCCCTGTGATTTATTAATGGTAATTGAAAAAGCTAGCCGGACTGGAAACTGTAATCTTTTAAAGTTGAAGGGAAGATCAGTTAGGATTAGAGGTAGCCGTGAAATAAAAATTATTTCACCTTTTCCTTTTCCAGCTAAAATGACTGCCTGGATTATATTTTTCATTAATTTTGTCACACACAATCGTGTCCCATTGCAGAGTTTTGGTGGATCTAAATTTCGCAATAAAATGATTGGAGATACTACTTTAAGTATAAGGCGATGTTGTGGCAATCCAGCTGGATCAAGTGAATTTAGGAATTCCGTTGGATAATTGACGGCTTCGTCAGCATCCACTACGGTATCCACCGATTTATATTCAATCACGTCTCCTGGCAGCATGGCTAGTATCTCCTTGTTAATTTCATTAACATCATCGTTCTTAGGAGCAAGAATGGCTCTTTCTCGCAACCATTCTAAATTTTTATAATTTTGATTAACGTTAGGATAGACTGCTTGTATCATATCGCGGACAGTTTTCACCGATACACATAAATCTGATGACAATTTTATCATACCAGATGCTTCAATAACTAATCTATCTTCTCCAATCTCCAAAAGTTTATATGCAAAATTTTGAGCATTCCCATCTCTTAAGAGGATTCGCATGTTTTGTTTAAGGCTAATTTCTTGGACATGATTCCGAGGAACAGAATGTTTTAAACAGGCATAAATTTCATCGGCTGGAGTCGATTTTGGAATGACAGGCAGAGTTTGATGGAAGTCTCCACACAGGAGTACCAGAGCTCCTCCCATTAATGCAGTTTCCTCTAAGATCTTGAAGTGCTGCGTTGAGGGCCTCAAGAGATTTTTTATGAGCCATCGTACACTCATCCCATACTATCAATTTACATTCTATAAGAACTTGTGCCAGGCCGCTTGTTTTATTTATATGACATGTGGGATTTTCTTGTCGGGAAATATTACGTGGCAACTTAAGGGCAGAGTGGGCTGTTCTTACTCCTTCCATTAATTTCTCTGCAATACCTGAAGATGCAACGGCTAGAGCAATTTCTCCATGAACCCTGATTTCAGCGAGAACTAAATTAATTAAAAATGTTTTTCCCGTGCCACCAGCAGCATCAAGAAAAATGATACCTCCTTCTTATTTATCTACTTGATCCATTATTGTTTCGTACGCGAATTTCTGATCTTCATTAAGAAGTGGCTTTTTATCCGCGATGTATGCTTCTAAGTCTAAGACATTGTAGCTAGTTTCACGTATATAATCTGGATAAAATACACCCTGTTGATCTTGTACAGGTGCAAAAAGACCGAGTTCCACTAAAGTCATGTTAACCATGGTGATACACTTTTCCTCCAAAATAATCAAAGTTTTATTAAAAATGATTTCCACATTTTTCGGGCTGCGTCCGCGTATGTCGTTTAAATGTACAACAGTTTCGCCAGCTATCCTGCTGGCGTCCTCAGGTCAAGGATGAAAAGAAGCTTGTTGTCCCGTCTTATATAGGAAAAATCCGGCGCCAATACCGGGAAATTTCTTGGCCAATCAGGGAACGTCCTCATATTTGCGCGGAATTATTCGTTTCCACGCACTGTGGAGTGGATATCCATCCTCTCTGTTAAAATTTTTTGGCCTTTTAACGATTTCAATGGCCTCTCTGATTATTCTCTGGAAGTATTTTCCTTCTTTCGCTATTATTTTAGCGTCGTCGAAGAGAATAGAGTGTCCAGGTTCACTCCAGGCGTGCTCAGCGATGGCCGATGCTCTAAACTGCTTGGCCTTGGTTGCCCTCTGGTGTTCACTCATGCGTGTTTTCAGCGCTCTGCACGTTTCACCGATGTACCATTTGCCACAGGAGCATGGCACTTGGTACACGCCTTCTGATATTAACGGTGAAATTCCATCCTTGGGTCCGGGTAGGGTGTCAGCTATCTTGGTGACGCAGTTGAATCTGGTCACCACATCATGTTTCCTTAAAGCCCTTTCTCTTCGACGACGCTAAAATAATAGCGAAAGAAGGAAAATACTTCCAGAGAATAATCAGAGAGGCCATTGAAATCGTTAAAAGGCCAAAAAATTTTAACAGAGAGGATGGATATCCACTCCACAGTGCGTGGAAACGAATAATTCCGCGCAAATATGAGGACGTTCCCTGATTGGCCAAGAAATTTCCCGGTATTGGCGCCGGATTTTTCCTATATAAGACGGGACAACAAGCTTCTTTTCATCCTTGACCTGAGGACGCCAGCAGGATAGCTGGCGAAACTGTTGTACATTTAAACGACATACGCGGACGCAGCCCGAAAAATGTGGAAATCACCTACTCATCGCCGCGGAAACCTTCGAACGAACATTACTCACCTCTACGGGGAGGAGATTCACAGGAAGATAAGGAGATTCGAGAAGCTCAGAACGAGGAAGGAGAGACTTTTGACATCGTTAGCGTTCCTTCAACGATGCAGAGACACGGAGACGATTCCTACCTGCGTAGAAGTCAAACACCACCTGAACACACCCAAGGCTAAGAAGATCCTCCGCCGCTGCAGCGAAGACCTTCTGAGAGAGAGAATTCACGATAAACGTTGGAACCTCGACCGCCTCTCCGAAGAATTGTACTATATTCATTTGGAGCTGGCTGCCACCCTACAAGCTGACGATTGGGACACAACCGAGCGGATTACGTACGACTCTTCCCGAGCCAGTCTAATGGCGACGCGGGAAAAGCAAGTCAACAAATTCAACAAACTTCATTGTAAGCAGCATCCACTGACCTCGATTAATGGGGCTGACAATGGCCAATCGGTTGTGAACTTGACGGACCTTCATTTAGATGAAGCCACCCTCGCAGTCTTATCTAAGGGTCTGAACTTCGCTTTGACCCCAAGGACGATACCACTTGAGATGATCATCGCGGAGGTAGAGTCATCGATCCGGAGACTTCCGAAGGCGGCCGCCGACGAAATCCGAGAAGATGTCGCACGTATCCTCCATGGCGCAAAACCACCAAGATCAAACACCATCGGCAAAGAAAGGAGAGCACTGAAGGAGCTAAGGGACAACGAGAGTATAATCATTTTACCAGCTGACAAAGGCAACGCAACAGTCCTGATAAATAGAGAGGATTACGAAGGGAAAATATCGCTCATCCTCAGCAGTCCGACTTATAGGAAATTGAAAAGCGATCCGACTGCCAAGACGGAGAGAAGCACAAGGGCTATCATTAAACGATCGCTTATTCCAAAAGAAGAGCAACGACGCCTGCTTCCGACTGCACCGAAACCACCAAGACTGTACGGCCTGCCCAAAATTCACAAGAAGGATGTACCTCTCCGACCGATTGTGAGCCAGATTGACGCTCCGACTTACCAACTCGCCAAGTACTTGGCGCGGTCTCTGCAGGACCACGTCGGACAGACACCCAGCTTCGTAAAAAACTCGACGCATTTCATTGACGTAATAAGAAACATCACCATCCACGACAACGATCTCATGGTCAGCTTCGATGTTGAATCGCTTTTCACCAGCGTCCCTATTGAGGAATCGCTGAATATCATCAAGGAACTCACCTCCCGCGGAATCCCTAAGGACTTTCCAGGATTGGTGGAGCATTGCCTCCGCAATTCCTTCTTCCTGTGGAATGGTGACCATTACGAGCAGATGGAAGGAGCTGCGATGGGCTCACCCCTCTCCCCGGTTGTGGCCAACCTCTACATGGAGAGCTTCGAAAAGAAAGCACTGGAATCCTGCGACAAGCGGCCCTCACTGTGGCTAAGATATGTCGACGACACTTTTGTCATTTGGTCACACGGAGAGGAAGAATTAAAAAAGTTCCTGAAACATCTGAACTCACAGCATCAAGCCATCCACTTCACTATGGAGGTGGAAAAGGATCATCAACTGCCCTTCTTGGACGTCATGGTGAAGAGAAATACAGGGAATGGGAGGCTTGGACACAGAGTATACAGGAAGCCTACTCACACCGACCGCTACCTTAATGCTGCATCGCACCACCATCCCAGTCAGAAGACCTCACTGGTAGACACACTTGTCAACCGAGCATATAAAATATGTGACTCCGATTCTATTGCCAACGAGAAGAAACACTTGACAAATGCCCTGCAAAGGAATGGATACAGCGCTCATATGATCCAAAAAAGGGCCGAGAAGGAAGAAAAGAAGAGACAAACCACCGCTGTTCCTGACAGAGAGGAAGACTCCAGACCACGTCCGAAGGCTTACGTCACCATCCCCTTCATCGCAGGGACTTCGGAAAGAATCGCGAGGGCTTTAAGGAAACATGATGTGGTGACCAGATTCAACTGCGTCACCAAGATAGCTGACACCCTACCCGGACCCAAGGATGGAATTTCACCGTTAATATCAGAAGGCGTGTACCAAGTGCCATGCTCCTGTGGCAAATGGTACATCGGTGAAACGTGCAGAGCGCTGAAAACACGCATGAGTGAACACCAGAGGGCAACCAAGGCCAAGCAGTTTAGAGCATCGGCCATCGCTGAGCACGCCTGGAGTGAACCTGGACACTCTATTCTCTTCGACGACGCTAAAATAATAGCGAAAGAAGGAAAATACTTCCAGAGAATAATCAGAGAGGCCATTGAAATCGTTAAAAGGCCAAAAAATTTTAACAGAGAGGATGGATATCCACTCCACAGTGCGTGGAAACGAATAATTCCGCGCAAATATGAGGACGTTCCCTGATTGGCCAAGAAATTTCCCGGTATTGGCGCCGGATTTTTCCTATATAAGACGGGACAACAAGCTTCTTTTCATCCTTGACCTGAGGACGCCAGCAGGATAGCTGGCGAAACTGTTGTACATTTAAACGACATACGCGGACGCAGCCCGAAAAATGTGGAAATCACCTACTCATCGCCGCGGAAACCTTCGAACGAACATTTTATTAAAAATGTCGGAGTTAAACGTAATATCCAATGTAGGATTTTCACTTCGAACTTTAGCCAGCATATCCTCACTCATTGATAATTTATATTTTTCCCATATTGTTTTTGGGTTAGATGGATTACAGGAGGTTATTATGATGGCAAACAAAATTCGGATTTGTCCTGGAAGAGAAATCAAACTGGCCTCTCGCAATGAGTCATCCCAGTGTTGATCTCCTTCTAGCAACCCTAAATTCTGGCAAGCTTCTCGGAATGTCTCACATATTTCTCCGTTTACCGTTCTTAATTCTGCAAATGAGCGAGGTCCTCTAATGGTATGTAGAAGCATTCTTAAAAAATAACATTCGGCGTTGTTAGGATGGACTGTGTAGACTCAGCCCAATGCGTCACATGAATAAATATTATTCTCAGGATCAAAGTTGCCCATTTTTCTTCTACAAAAGACTTTCCTTGATGTATTCCACATATAATATCTCGGTAATTCTGAATACAACAGTGTTCTTGCAAAAGTATCCTGCTGGCATAGTTGGAAAAATGCTGTTTCTATGACAGCAAAAAAGTAAACAAATTACATACATACAAACAAACACTCTCCTTTATATATATAGATATAGTAAAGAACTTAGACCAACAAAGCTAGACATTGAAAAGGAACATGATGTAGAGGAAGATGGCTTAGCTCCAGGCATACTAGACAATGAGATAGAAAGGGCATTAATGGAGATAAAACTAAATAAGGCCATGGGGGCGGATAACATTCCCGTGGAACTTTTAAAATGCTTAGGAAAATGTGGGAGGAAGAGGCTATATGGGCTGATCCGTAGCATTTATGAGGAGGGAATCTGGCCGGAAGACTTTGTGAGATCAGTTTTAGTTCCTATTCCGAAAAAGGTAAAGGCCACGTCATGTGAGGACTACAGGACGATAAGTTTGATATCCCACGCAGCTAAAGTTGTTCTCAGGATCATAAACAAAAGGATACAGAGTAGGGCAAAATATTACTTAGGGGATAATCAGTTTGAGTTGAGGAAGGGGAGAGGTACCCGTGATGCCATTGCAATAATGGAATTATTAATCGAGAGGAATATAGAATACAACCAAGAGTTATTTGCCAGTTTCGTAGATTTCGAAAAAGCATTTGATAGAGTTAATTGGGAAAAACTAAGAGTAT
The DNA here is from genome assembly GCF_022747635.1 of Hetaerina americana. Taxonomy (NCBI): domain Eukaryota; kingdom Metazoa; phylum Arthropoda; class Insecta; order Odonata; family Calopterygidae; genus Hetaerina; species Hetaerina americana. Next base: position 1,418,845 of record NW_027287194.1, read on the forward strand.
ATTGCAAAAAATAGGAATAGATTGGAGGGAAAGGAGGCTAACCTGCAACCTGTACATGTTTCAGACTGCTCAGGAGCGAGTGCGGAACGGAGAGTCCGGCTGGGCAGTGTTAGGGAGAGGTGTAAGGCAGGGTTGCCAATTATCACCACTGCTGTTCAACCTGTATGCAGAGGAAATGATTAAAGAGGCATGGGAAGAACTGGAGGTAGAAATGAAAGTGGGCGGGGAATTCGTAAAATCAGTTAGGTTTGCTGATGACCAAGCTTTAGTTTGACAGTCAGCCAAGGGGTTGCAAGCATTACTGAGTGAATTGGAAATTCAGTGCGACAGGTATGGGATGAGAATCAATATTAATAAAACAAAGGTTATGCGATTTTCTAGAAAGAAAAAGGCCAAGCTTAACACTTAAGTAGGAGGGCAAATACTAGAGCAGGTAAAACAGTTTACGTATCTCGGTAGTGTTTTGGACCAACACGGTCAAAGTAGTAGGGACGTAAGGAGAAGAATTGCGCTAGGCAAAGAGGCTTTCACAAGGAGGAGGGAGTTGATGACAGGGACGTTGAGTAAGGATGTTAAGAAAAGACTCGTAAAAACTTTGATATGGAGCGTAGCTATGTGCGGCGCGGAAACGTGGTCATTGAAGCAGGAGGATAGACGTAGATTGGAGGCTTTTGAAATGTTGGTGTGGAGAAGAATGGAGAAGGTGAAATGGACAGAGAAAAAACAAACGAGGAAGTACTTGGTATGGTGGGCAAAGAGAGGGGTTTGTTGGGAGCAATCCTATTGAAGCAGGAAAAGTGGCTGAAGGGAGTATTGACCAGCAGCGGGATGTTGAAGGCTGTAATTGAGGGGAGAATGTTGGGCAAACGAGGAAAGGGAAGGAACAGGATAAGGATGTTTGACGGGATGAAGGGAGGAAGAAAGTACTCAGAGATGAAGAGGGACCTGATATAGAGTAGGATGATGGATTTTGTGTTTTGTTAGGAGTAATAAAATATTTGTTTTGTAGTTGTGTCCATCCAAAAACCTACCTTATCCGGTAGATTACCTTAAACAAATATTTTATTGGTATATATATTATATATGGTAATCACCGGTGGTTAAGGTAGGTTTTAGGATGGACACAGCTACTAAATAAATATTTTGTGATTCCAAGCAAAACACAAAATCCAGCATCCTACTGTACATCAGGTCCCTTTTCAGCTCTGAGTACTACCTTCCTCCCTTCATCCCGTCCAACATCCGTATCCTGTTCCTGCCCTTTCCTCGGTTGCCTAAGATTGTCCCATCTATTACAGTCTTCAACATTCCACTGCCGGTAAATACCCCCTTCATCCACTTTTCCTGCCTCCATAGGATTGCTCCCAACAAACCCCTCTCTTCGCCCACCATAACAAGTATTACTTGATTTGTTTTTTCTCTGTCCATTTCACCTTCTCCATTCTTCTCCACACCCAAATTTCAAAAGCCTCCAATCTACGTCTATCCTCCTGCTTCAATGACCACGTTTCCGCGCCGCACATAGCTACGCTCCATATCAAAGTTTTTACGAGACTTTTCTTAATATCCTTACTCAACGTCACTGTCATCAACTCCTTCATCCTTGTGAAAGCCACTTTGCCCAATTCAATTCTTCTCCTTACATCCCTATTTCTTTGACCGTGTTGATCCAAAACACTACCGAGATACGTAAACTGTTTTACCTGCTCTAGTATTTGCCCTCCTACTTAAGTGTTAAGCTTGGCCTTTTTCTTTCTAGAAAATCGCATAACCTTTGTTTTATTAATATTGATTCTCATCCCATACCTGTCTCACTGAATTTCCAATTCAATCAGCAATGCTTGCCACCCTTGGCTGACTGACAAACTAAAGCTTGGTCATCAATACACCCAACTGATTTTACGAATTCTCCACCCACTTTCATTCCTACCTCCAGCTCTTCCCATGCCTCTTTAATCATTTCCTCTGCATGCAGGTTGAACAGCAGTGGTGATAATTGGCAACCCTGTCTTACGCCTCATCCTAACACTGCCCAGCCGGACTCTCCGTTCCCCACTCGCTCCTGAGCAGTCTGAAAAATGTACAGGTTGCAGGTTAGCCTCCTTTCCCTCCAATCTATTCCTATTTCCTGCAATATACTCATTAGTTTTTCCCAATTAACTCTATCAAATGCTTTTTTGAAATCTACAAAACAGGCAAATACCTCCTGGTTGTACTCTATATTCCTCTCGATTAATAATTCCATTATTGCAATGGCATCACGGGTACCTCTCCCCTTCCTCAACCCAAACTGATTATCCCCCAAGTAATATTTTGCCCTATTCTCTAACCTTTTGTTTATGATCCTGAGAACAACTTTAGCTGCGTGGGATATCAAACTAATTGACCTGTAGTCCTCACAACATCTAGCCATTACCTTTTTCGGAACAGGAACTAAAACTGATCCCACAAAGTCTTCGGGCCAGATTTCTTGCTCATATATACTACGAATCAGCCCATATTCCTCCCACATTTTCCTAAACATTTCAATGGTTCCCCGGGAATGTTATCCACCCCAAAGGCCTTATTTAGTTTCATCTCCCTTAATACCCTTTCTATCTCATTGTCAAGTATGCCTGGACCTAAGCTATCTTCCTCAACGTCATGTTCCTTTTCCATGTCTAACTTTGTTGGTCGAGGTTCTTTACTATACAGTTCTTTTATATACTCCTTCCATCTCTCTTGGATCTTACCTGTGTCAACTATTATATTACCTACCTTATCACTAACTGTTAGCATAGGTCTCCCTTTCTTACTTCCTGATAAAGATTTAACTTTGCTATACAGCGCACCAATTTCACCCTTCCTCTGCAGACTTTCCATATCCTCGCACTGCATCTTCCACCATGCTTCTTTTGCTTTATTTGTTGGCCGCCTCAATTTATTGTTTAATTTTTTGTACTTCATTTTGCCTAACTCTGTATTTACATTCTTCCATTTTCTCCTCACATCCATCTTTGTAATCATCTCATCTGTGATCCATGGTTTCCTAGTCCTTTTAGCGTTAACGGTTCCAATATTGTCTTTTGAGGCTTACGATAACCCTTTCTTGATCCTTACCCATTTTTCTTCGATAGTACTTAGCTCTTTATTATCCTCCATCATGATTCCCTCTACCGCCTGTTAGTACTCCTTCCTTATCAAACCATTTAATGCTTCTACATTCCATTTCCTAACCCGCCGCCCGTGCCTTATCTTTTTAAACGGATCTACATTTCATAACAACTAAATTGTGGTCAGATTTCGCATCCGCTCCCGGGAAGCTGTGCAAATTTATCGCGTCATTCCTAAACCTGTGTCTAACCAGGATATAATCTAGCTGATACCTTTCTGGGTCACCTGGGATTTTCCATGAATACCTGCGTCTTTTGTGGTGTCTAAGCCAATTTTTGGTGATGGCTAACCCCTGTGTCCTGCAGAACTCAATTGCTTTCTCCTCATGGTCATTCCTCATGCCTATGCTGTAATCCCCAAGCTCAATACCATCTCTTTCTTCCCCTACCATCACATTCCAATCCCACATCACTATCAAATGTTTTCCTGCGGGAATACACGCGATTATGTCCTCTAACTGATCATATATCCTATTGACCTCTTCCTTTTGGTTGTTCGGTGGCATGTATACCTGAATAATAACCAAGTTCGTCGGTTTTGCTTTTATCTCTAGTATTGATAATCTATCCATCACCTACTCTATATTTACTACGCTTCTTCCTACCTTGTTATTTAATACTATGGCAATCCCTCGTTGGCTCTCGTCCCCGCCGCAGTATATTATTCTACGCTATCACATCAGTAATCCCCGCTATCCTTCCATTTCACCTTGCATAGACCTAAAATATCTATTTTTGCCCTTTCCATTTCTCGCTTTATATTCTCCAATTTCCCTGTCCTTATCACTATCCTAACATTTTACGTTCTTATTCTAACTAATTTAGTCTTCTTCTCCTGGGTCTTCTGTCCTGCTGCTACTGGTTTTCCCTTGCAAGGGTTTTGTGGGATGACAACCGTGAGAGCCTTGCCTCCCCCACTCCCAGGCACGACACACGGCCGATTGTGCCTAGCCCCATAGTTGCCAGGACTCAAAATCTCCGTAGTTTCCATCATTTAAATCTTGGGAATGACAATTGAGGTGGTTTCTCATTTCCTTCCTCAATAGTGTTTTTAACGTGACACCATCACTTACCGGCCACCCCACTGGGGTCAGATGCCATTGCAGCCGCCTCACTGAGGAACAGACACTGCGTGGACTACCTTTTTTCTGGCTCCTAACCTTTGACCTATTTGGCATGGGTGACCCTACCAGGAGCAATTATTATTGCTCCCGCTAGCACAGCTCTAGGGGTCATCGGAACGCACAAGCCCTTCCACTACGTCAAGGTTGTAATCCGGTGAGGGATATATATATATATATATATATATATATATATATATATATATATATATATATATATATATATATATATATATATACATTTTAATCAAATCTGTATATGAATGATCTGATTATCTATTCTTTTATGATGTGTCCTATATTGTTGTTGTACACCAATCCTTGGGCAAACACAATTATTATTATTATTACCTTCCTACCCCTACACGAATTGCTCACCGATTGCAAAGGGTACAAATTACCTCAGCTTTAACTTGCTTCCCTTAATAACTAGTACTATGACTCATATTTCAAATAAGATGTTCTTGACAAAGCTCATTGTATTCAACAACACTCAACCCCAACAACACTTTAAGTCTGTAAAACTAGATTACAGCATTTAGATAAAATTTAAGCTTATCTTGGCCAAGCTATTGCTTGAAGATTCAGCCATGAATACCGGCCTATGAGATCACCTTCAATATTCCCACCATGATATACAAGAGGGGGTCAATGAAGGGTCTTGAATAATTATCACATGGAGAGATGAGAGATGGAAATAGAATGCAATTACAAAATAAAATTGAATTTTAAATTTTGGTGAATAATATGCTCACTTTAAAATGATAAACACATCTACCTCAGGTTTCCAGTATCAGTACCCTGAACTCCTCAACAGCTGGAAACATGTAAGTAACATTAAAAGAAACTCAATTTAAGAATTATGACAGGGGAATACGGGAAAGCGATTGACAATTCAGCCATGACCTTCAATTAATTGCAATGAAAAGTGTTTTCAATTCAACTCAAAGCTTACGGGAATTAAAATAATGCCAGGTTTGATTTTGACAAGGATGCACACATTTTTCATGGAGTAAATTTAGAAGGCCTGTGCAGCAATAACTCTGCTGTGCCAATTCATGCACAGAATATTCAACCATTTGATGAATGAAAAATAGATTAAATCTATCCTGAAAAGTGAGCTAAAAAAATTAATTATTTGCAATTCTGAGTTATAGGACAATTCGCTGAGTTATTGCTTGCTGACATATTGGGGTCAAATTCATACATAACACATCAAACAAGGTTAATCACCTCACAGCAGAAATAACTGCGCTGTTCACCCATTTGCTATCCTTCATGTTACTCAATATACAGATTATCCAAAACTCCTCCCAATGGGCTATTCTGTCTGGTTGCCAACCATTCCCTACATTCATTGTGGTGTTTCACCTGCCAATAGGAAATAAAAATCAGGCACTTTCGTGGCCTATGCAAACATTTTGGGGATGATCCTAGGGAAAGTCTATTTAGAACATCTGTTACGATGTACTAAAGAAACAAGGGTTCAGGTTATAAATACAGGGAAGATACTCGGGAATGTATCTTTTGACATATTAAGACCTCATTTTGAATATTCCCTGAGGGTTGAAGACCATGTAGCAGAAGGACCTGATTCCAGAAATGAACTGGAGAAGGAAGAATATATTTAAGAAAGTGAGATGGAGGTAACCACCTCACAATGTTGCCTACAAACTGCATCACAAATGAATCATTCAAAGGTTCTCACAAGTATTAAAGAGTAAGTAGCACTGCCATATTAGGGTTTTCTTCTCGTATTCAAATGGACATCACTTGGAAAATGAAGGTTGAAATTAACAGAGGAGGAACAGAATGGAAAATCCTTCCACCTAAGAGGGATCCAAGTGGATAGAGGTATTATTTCTGTGGGTACGTGGGACATCAATGACCAAAGTATCAGTTCTGGTTATATAGGGGTGACATGAACCAAAGAGAGGTGGCCAATTAAGGTAGGGAGAGGAAAGGCATAATTATGTCCTGAAGGAAACTATGTCATGTCTGAAGTGAGGCAAAGTAGAATAATTTGAAAATGTGACTGAATTCATTACTAGGAGTCATTCACAGGAGAATGAGTGCCCATCACTTTTAACCATAAACCATGCTGATCAAGAGATGAAGGACTCTGGCTGTCCAGAATTAGGTGTCCCGTAGTAGCAGGAGTAATTCCAATGGACAAAAAAAATCAGGTTTTCTCAGGGTCTGCAAGGAGTTTTTCAATTCCCGGACAACATTATCATCACCATTACAAGGAATGAGGAGGACCATGCTGCAAATGCAAAAAAACAGTAATAAGAAGGATTGCATAGGTTGTGGTTTAACCCTTAAGTTGCAGGAAACGTACTGGTATATATGATAGGGTTAAGGTGGGAGAAGCATTTCTGTACATACCTCTGTCTTTTGGTCCAAGGACCCAGTGCCCCTTATTATCTTTATGACCTTAACTCTTTCTCATCAAGATGAGGTCAAACTCCCTCCTCTCCCCAAATTTGTTCTTCCCTCACTCATTAAGGGCTTGCATTCCCTCATTGTGAGCTGTGACCACTCTTTTCAACTGCTTACTACTTTAAGTAATAAAATGTTGCATGGCTGAAAACCAAAGGATTTACAAGCATTAAGGTGTAAGATCAATCAGACTATCAAAAGGTAGATATAAAAATCTTATTCAATTTCTAGAAATTCTAAAAATTAAAAACAAAATAAATGTTTGGAATTTTAAGCTCCACCAATGAACTGTGCTCTTCAGAGGCTATCCATAAGGATGCAAGGAAAGAGAGGGTACTCATGGGATTATAAAGGCTCTCTACTTACTCTTCTTTCTCATATTGGCTGCATGCATCCAGGGGAAGTGTGGGAGGTATGGTGGGATCCTCCTCCATCCACCTTGTGTGTTTGCCATGACTTACACCAGATTTAACTCCATAATATGAACTACTCAGGAAAGATGATAATGTTCAGAGGGAAAGTGACTCAGGCTTTCAAGACTTTAAAAGAGTCCAATAATAGTTATTATTTTAACCAATTACATTTACCCATGGACCATTGTCAACTGCATGTTGCATTCATAAAGAAAAATAGATATTACGGCAAAAGAGTAATATGCAGTCATATTGAAGATGAATCATACTAAGAATTGCATTTACATATTCACTTAATTAATTCCCTGTACAGCCATCAAAGAGTCACAAAAAAGGTCAGGGAAGAAAAATAAATCACACCACTTACCTGATTTGCCTTGTCTGTTTGACTTAAGTGATCACCAACCAACCATCATCTCCTCCTGTGCTGAATTAATTTCTGCATTGCCATTAAAACAATGGGGAGATAAGTACAGCATAAAATTAAAACTTAGAGGCTTTAAAACAGTTTTTGGGATATGCTCTTATTCAAAATAAAGCCACTAAGCCAAGATACACAACTAAAAACCCCTCTGTTATCAAAAAGGACTTGAATAAATGGAAACGTGTATGTTAAGTAGGTATTTATCATCCATTTCATTATAAAAATTCATAAAACAAAAAGCTCTAGTTGCAATGAGGTAATACCATCAGAATGGCAATATTTCTTCAAAATCAAAAAATATAAAATCTATCATTGAATCACATGGGTGTACATAAGAGTAAAATACTGAGAGGCATGCCCCTCTATGCATTTCTATATCATCAAGGACTGCATCAATTTCAAACATTACACTTACGCGATGGAAGAAAGAGAGATATACTCCATAATGTTATAAGTGGATGCCTAAGTGGTACTTGATTTTTCTATCCATCTCATGACTTGCAATTGACAGTAAGTACACCATTGGTCATCATTATTTTCAGGTAATTCTATTTGGCAATTTGGGTTGTCAACCTTCTCAAACTTAAAAAAACTTCATGCATTAAAAAATGAAAAATATTTGTTAAAAAAATATTAGAGCAACTTAGGTCAATTGGCAGGGCATTTCCTCATGGAAAATGAATGAATGGAACAATTTCAGAGTGTAAAAATCATTCGCCTTGACTGGGATCCCAGTCAAGGCGAATGATTTTTACACTCTGAAATTGTTGCATTGAAATGCACATTAGCGGATGACTTCGTTAAAAGTTACTGTTGCGGCATCTCCCGCAGTTTCTTTGGAATTTGGAAATGAATGAATGGGTTAAACATTTAATTTCAAGGTAATGCAAAGCAAATCCCAATGAAACAAGCTAATGAATTTTGCACTGTCGGTTTTATAACTAATCTCTCAACAACTACAGAGTCCTCTCAAAACTGCAAAACACTGTTTGCTCCAAGACTCTTTTTCACCCACCCTTCTGGTATAAAGTGTGTACTTATCATCCTTTAGGTAACTATTTCTAAGGTATATCAGCACTTTCTCTTGAAACATATAGAAGAAGTGTATTCTGAAAAATCAAGGGTAACATCGGGAGTCCGACAAGGAAGCGTACTTGGCCCGCTCTTGTTTTTAATCTATATAAATGATCTCCCAGTAAATATTAATTCTCAGATAAGACTTTTTGCAGACGACTGTATTATCAACAGGAAAGTCGCAAATGACAGAGACCGCGACATACTTCAAAGGGACATTAATAAAATGGCGGATTGGGTGACAAAAAATGGGATGGAAATTAATGTTAGCAAATCCATCACTTTTAGTAACAAGGTAAATGGGAACAATAGGGAATATAAATTCTCAAAAAATGTAATTCCTAGATGTGATACTTGCAAATACTTAGGTGTATATTTAACTAAGGACTTAGGGTGGGGGCTAAATGTGGAGTACATCTATAAGAAAGCTTTCAAAACTCTTCATTGGGTAATGAGAAACCTCAAAGGGAGCGCTAGAGCAACCAAGGAGTAGGCTTATCAGACCCTGGTAAGACCAATTTTAGAGTACGCTTCTCTTGTATGGGACCCTCATGAAGAAGGACAAATCAAAAAACTGGAAAAGATGCAAAGAAAGGCTGCCCGATATGTACTGGGGAAGCATAGGAGGATGGAGAGTGTGTCTGACATGCTAGAAACGCTGGGCTGGGAACCTCTACAAACTAGAAGGAAAGTAAGTAGACTTTGTGGAATGTTCCGCATTCTGAAGGGGGAGAAAGCTTGGGCAGATCTTGGGAAAGAGGCGGGGAATCCAAATTTTATCGGGAGAAATGATCACAAATTTAAGGTAAAATGCCGGGCACAGAGAACAAATAAAAAAAAATTTTCTTTTCTAAATAGAACAATTTTTGAGTGGAACACCTTACCTGCAAAAATATTCGAGCCCTTTCCTATCAGAGTGTATACTTTTAAGAATAGATACAAGGTATATATGTAATAATTTGATTGATGTGTGGTGTATGGTATTATATGTAATAGCTTAACTTTTTTAATTTATCTTTTTTTCTTGCTGATTAATGGTTGTAAATGGGATGGGGATTCGCTTGTTTTGTTAAAGAGATTTGTGTTTTGAAGTCTGGTTTTATGTATTATCTTTTGCGATTATTTGGGACTTGTGTGCCACCTGACACTGTCTATCAGCACATCTATATATTTTTAATAATAATAATATAATATTGTTATGTACTTACTATCATCTGTCTTAGCTTCCATGACTTATTCAACTTACGATCAAAGTTGAGAAATTCTGTAAATATCTCAAAATGGTGGTATAATAATAACAATATACTTTATTCCTCTCATGATCATATTCACATAAGGTAGATGTTGTCATTTTTCACATTTGTACAGTTTGTTACATATATTGTGACTTTTTATATGAACATACAGTTGTTCATAGATAATATACTATACAGCACAATATACAATCACATAAAATATTTGTATTAAAAATATTTGTATACATAGACCTAATATTCTACTCATGCTAGACCTTGTAGTTTTAGGCTAGTAAAGTCGAGCTCATAATACTCCTCTATTGAGTATAAAGGATTGGAGGTAAGCCAATCAGGCAGCACCCTGCGGAACACCACATTGAGGGCTGACTTTACAGATTTAGGAAGCATGTTAAACAATTTGATAGGTAGGCCTTCAACTTTGTAAGTCCTGTCTAGCCTACAGTATGGAAAATCCATATTAGACTTTGCTCTGGTGTTATGGCTGTGAACGTCAGCCCTAGTGGAGTACATACTCATATTTTCTTTTACATGAACTAATGAATAGAATATATATAAATTGTAGGCAATCATAATTTTTAAATTTAAAAAGAGAGGTCTACAGTGTTTAAGTGGACACGAATTAGATAAGGTACCGACTGCCTTTTTCTACATCACAAAGTTTAGCTTAATATCAATGCATGCCCCCAAAGTCTAATGCCATAAGTGATATGTGAGTGAAAGAATTCATAGTAGGCATTAATTAAGTATATATATATATACAATTTTTATTGCTCTGGGAGCAAAGTCCCTTGGAGCAGAATACAGGTTACATTAGGTTTCGAAACCTATGGAGTGAAAATGGTTCTAAACTAGTGAAACAAGACATAATTTAACATCAGTTGAATGAAACATATAGTACAATACATGCATACAAATACAAAGAACAATAGTTAAATATTTAGCCTGATAGAACAGTAATAAGGTCATTTTGGTAGTGTGGTAGACAGATATTCAAACATTTTCCTGTTGAATTGGGATGTGTTCCTGGATAATTTTACATTATTAGGCAAAGAGTTCCATAGTTTACTGGATGAAATACTGAATGACTTTTCATATATAGCCGTGCGGTATTTGGGAAGATGGAATGTTTTTGTGATGCGGGTTGATCTCTTTGTCGTAAGTGAATTGAATATAAAATTTTCATATAAATAAGAAGGGGTTTTTGAATTCAGAACTTTAAATAATTGTGAGGCCTTTTGAAGCATTCTCTTCTGATCGAGTTTTAGCCAATTCAACATTTTATAGTAAGGAGTTACACGTTCATTAAAACGCATATTAAAGATGAATCGTAGACAAGAATTTTGGAGCCTTTGTAATTTGGTACTTAGCTCCTTATTCATATCAGCGTAGACAACTGAGCAATAGTCGAGATGTGGTAATACTAACGTTTGAATAAGCTTCTGGCGTAACGTTATAGGGATTAGGTGTCTGAAATGCTTCATTGTGTAAAGAGTTTTGTGACCTTTATTAGAAATGGCATTTACTTGCTCGCGCCAGGTTAAGGTGCTGCTTAGATAAACTCCTAAGCTTTTCACTGTATTTGAGTAGTCAATTTGAATATTTAAAACACTTATTTTAGGGAGATCACTTGCGAGCAGCATATGTACATTGGCGGTGCTTCCAAAGATTATCGACTTGGTCTTTTTGGGATTTAGATTTAGCCGATTTTCAGTCAGCCATTCACAGATGAGTTGGATATCCTTGTTGACCAAGTCAATGGTATGGTTAAATTCAGAGGGGTAGGACTCAAGATATATCTGTAGATCGTCAGCATTAGAGTGATGTTTACAATGAGTTATTATGGTAGCTAGTTCTTTTATAAAAATAGTAAATAATAAAGGTCCGAGAATTGACCCCTGTGGAACTCCACATAGGACAGGTTGGAAAACAGATACATTCCCGTCTTCATCTTTAACACCTTGCTGATGATTAGAGCGATAGGAGCGAAACCAGCAAAGGACAGAGTAAGAGAACTTGAGTTTGCTCATACGTTCCAGTAGTATGCCGTGGTCTACTGAATCAAAAGCCTTGCTCAAATCGAATTGGACTAAAACTGTTACCTTTTTTGCGTCTATGGATCTGCGTATATCATCAGTTACCTTTATCAAAGCCGACTGAGTGCTATAGAGCTTACGAAAGCCCGACTGATACTCATCAAAGAAATTGTGCCGCATAAGATGCTCCACTGTAACCGTATGAACGATTCGCTCGAGAGGTTTGGAAATAGAGCAAAGAAGTGCAATAGGTCGGTAGTCAGACATTTCTTTCGGAGTTGTTATTTTCATTATTGGCTGAACTAGGACAGATTTCCACAGGGTAGGGAATATAGAGTAATTGAGTGAACAGTTATAGATGTTTAGTATCATTGGCATTACTACTGGGAGAATAGCGTTTAGCATTCTTGCACTGATTCCATCGACACCTGTTGAATTTGATTTTAAACTTTTCACTTGTATTATCAGCATTTCAGGTGTATAGTGGGGGAAATAAAGCCTTCCATCGTCAAAGTCAGAGAATAATGCATGATCTAATGAAGTGAGATTATTTTGGGTTTGAGTAGAATGGTTACCATCCTCGACATCATTTTCATCCTTGAAAGCAGACGTGAGAAAGTAGCTATTTAAATCATCCAAGGGGAAGTTCATTTTGAATGGGGGACGTCTAGGCTTTCCAAGTCCGAGGCGCCTCAGCTCCTGCCAAGTGGACTTTATGTCCCATTTATCGGAAAAGCACGAAACATAGTATTTTTGCTTAGCGGTACGGATTCGGTGCTGCACTTGATTGCGAGCTACTTTGTATTGTTCGTGAAGGTTCGGGAGTTGAGTTCTTCTGAAATTACGGCGAAGACGATCCCTAACGGCCATGAGGTTCCTAATTTCGGAGGTTAACCATGGAGCTGGATGATGTTTTGGCTGAATAACTTTTTTTGGCGCATGTGTATCAAAGAGTTGCATGAGTATTGTATTGAAGATATTAATTTTTTTATCCACCAGGTGGGTGTTGAAAAGTTCACTTAGGTTAGTTTCAAGTGAGTCTGCTGCAAATTTGTACAAATCAAAATTCTTGAAATCACGAAAACACATATAATTAGGTTTATAAGTTGGCAGTTAAAATCTATATTTAATGAAAACTAGGTCGTGTTCAGACAAAAAAGAGACAGGGAGCTGTCCATACTCTTCAACCTTGGACATGTCGTCGACAATAAAGAGGTCTAGGAGGGTACTGCTATTCACAAGATTATGGGTGGGCTGGTAGGGAATGAGGAATAGGTTACAACTAAATAATAGGTCACTGAGATAGGTGCTATTGTGCGTTTTCTTCATGATGTCAATGTTAAAGTCACCACACAGTAAAGTACCACAGTCACCACAAAGTAGTCCTTACTCACATATAATTTCAATTTCCTGAGCAGAAATAAGGCTCCTGCAAGTTTCTTCCTAATATGTAGAATATGAGCACTCCATGATCAGAAAGTCCTATCTCTTAGTCATCTCTATGCTGGTGATTGTATTTTGAGAAAGGTAAATCCATTTTTATATTCACTTCCAACTCATCAATAGTTCTCTGCTGGTACTTAATTGATTTTAATATTTTCGCAAGCAAATGATCAGCTGAAAAATCGATGTGGTATCAAGCTACTTTAAAATGGAACAAGACCATTTAGAAAGAAATACAAAGAATTTTCAAGAATGAGTGTGATATAACTTAAAGTGAAGTGGCCTTTCCAGTAAAGATAAAGACATGCTAGAAATTAAATCATTAACTGCAGGGATAGAGCTCCATCAACAGATTGGATGGGATTCATCATATGATCTTCATAAGTTTGGTGCCCAGAGTAGCAGGATACACATGACAGGTGCTGCAATTATCATTAAAAGAATACAAAACTAAATTAAGGTATACAGGCCACTATGATGGCCACTATTTGCGACGTTAAAATGTATGCAGGTATATACAATGGCTATCTTAGTCAATGCTATGCATTTAGAGGACAATACTTTAAATTGTCATTTCATCATTTTAATTGAACAAAATATTCGTATGAGCGGGTAATTTGTTACAATGACCACTTACTTAAAGGAAACGCATTTGAATCAGATGGTGAATGGTAAAATGCTGAATTGGCAGGCAACTATAAGGTTGAAGTTTGGATAAATATGCGAGCGTGGCACTTCAAAGTACTAAGATATCAAATGATAACTTTCGATTGCATCTGCATGTCTCCAGCAGACATCTTTGTTGTTATAATACACAATTCTGTTATTGAGGCTTGTACAATTGTCTATTATGTGTCCATTCAAAATCTACCTTAATCAGTAGAATACTAGTAATTTTGTTGTACGTATATCATAAAAAGTTTGTAAAATTGTTTCAATTTAATGTATTAGTCAGAAAAAGGCACTATTTAAACAACATGAAAAGGAGTCAGCCTTCAATTTTATTGAAAAACTGGTATTACCATCTTAGAAATCGAGAACTTTGATTTAATGTATTATGTGCGTCAACCAAGGCAAACAAAGGTTGTGGAATTAACGGTGACAAAAATACGCCAAAATATTTTTAATATGGCAGTCAGAAATTCATCTTAGTTGCAAATTGGTTGGGTATAAATCAATGGTTGTTAAAGTTTCAAAGCACACGTTACTCTTTGCTAGCCACAATTCGGATTGCTTGTAAAATGGTTAACGTATTACATTATAAATGGTTTAACTATTGGCAATGCCATTTTCTTATAAAATTAAATGAAGTACATTAAGGATATAAACTCTTAAAAAATAAACATTTAAAGTTAAATTGCTCAGTATTATTCAGTAACTTCACTACGATAGAGATGAGTATGTTTAAGTACCTAATGTTTTATTCTTTTACAACGGTACAGTTTGTCTTATTCCGTTAATCTTCCTCGGAGTGACTACTTAAATTCAGCCGATAGTAAAATCGAATATGAATTGGGCCATTAGATATTTTTTCAATAATGAATCACAATTTAAATGATAAAATCGAGAAAATTTCAAACAACTGCATCCGCACATACGCGCGTTTGTTTTAATTCAGACGAAATTCTCGTAAATTGAAAAATAAAGAAAACAGCTGAGAGCGATTATCCGTAATGTTTGGTAAACAAAAGTAAAACATGGCGGAAAGGCAAGTAAACGCTCCGGCTACCACTGTGACAAATAATGCTACTCCTGTTCCCTCTACGTTACCTTTACAAAATAATACTTCGCTAACAGATAAAGTTGTTCCTAAAGACATTTCTGATAAAAGTACCCTCGTGGCAGTCCTTCAACTCTTACGAAAATATAACCTCAAAGTAAGGCTATTTGCGGTAGTTCAGGAATTTATTAAGTTCATCCGTGAAAGGGTCATTCTTTCTAAAACTTGTTACCTCTACCTTTTTTATAGACCACAGAGGAAATTCTAAAGAAAGAGGCAAACCTAAGTGATATTCCTGACTCGGCTGATGGTGTCCAAACCGATTCCGAAGTTAGCAGTGTTCTTTCTGCCTACAAAAGTGAAGGAGATCCGGAAATATATGAAGCTGCGTACATGGATTTGAAGAAATTTGTTGAAGGTGCCCTTGATATGTATAAAGTAAGTGAATGACTAATTTTTCTGGTTTGAAGTAATTATAATTCATCATTTCACCACACTTAAGTGACCAGGTAAATCATTTAAAAATAATCAATATGGTCTTAATATTTTCCAAAAATAATACAATAATATAATTACATTGAAATTTATATGCGTTTCTATTGCTGTTTGCAGAATTTAAGAGGCAAATTACCGGCGGATAGATAAGTTGTTCTCAGAGTTATGCTCTTATCTCATATGGTTTGAGGACCATTATTTATTCTGTCCAGAGGGTATATTCGTTTGTAGTTATACATTGGGATAATAAAAGTAAGAATGTCAAATCTTAAAACAATGTATTGAGTGTAAAGGCAGTGATTCGTTCGCAAGCGCGGGTTTGTTTACTAATTGTTTATTTGTTTCAAAGTTTTCCTCAAAGTCAGAGGAAAACCTTTAGCAATTGAGAAAATACATATGATAGCTAATAAAATTATAAAGCAAAAGAAGAAAACCATCATTCAAAATACAAGTATCCAAAGTTTCAATTAAAATAAAGATTAAAATATTAAGCAAACAAATATTTAATATTTTCATGACTAAAAGCTGCGATTTGACTAAACGTTTTTGATATCCCTAATTGTAAAGCACAAGTTTTTTTTATTTTGATTTGGTTATATAATGAGTACCCATTTTGAAACTCTAGTAATCATCAATCAAATGTTAGCCACAGAACTTGGTATTTTAGTAGTGAACCATTGAAGCTGAAGCTCCAAATATGTAACCTTTTGATGCTGGAGTTTGACTTGTGACAATGCTCTTCAATGTTTAAAACAATAAAATAATTTAGCCACTCAACTAAAATATATTTTCAAAGATCTTAGAGAATATGACACTTGGAACTGATATGGTTCTGTAATTAGAAACATTACTTTTGCCACCACATATAAAGTTTAGACATACTTAAGACGTCTAAGTAGAAGTTCAGGTTTTCATTGATTGATTAAAAATCAAGTGCAGTGGCTCAAGTTGTATGCCACGACATGCCTTAACAGTATATTGTGGAATATTTTTGGGTCCCATCTCTCATCTCGGTCGTGAGTTTCTGGACTTCCAAGGAAATATATTATAATATTAATTACTTAAGTTTTCGTTATTAGTTGCAATAGTTTCATCCCATGAAATGATATCCCTTCTTGGAGAAAAGCTTATTGAAAATAATTATGAAATTCAGAAGCAATACTTTTGGTGGGTTGTTGAAGTTAAATCCGTTGAAGTTGACTGATTTGGGTCGTAATAATGATAGCACATTATATTTGTCCAGTGATCAAGTTGTTACAACTGTTACACTTGATATAAGATACGTCAGGGGAAAGGAACAAAATACATACAATGGATACAAGACACATTATTACACCAGGCATTATTAAGAAATTCAGCAATTGAATAAAACATTTTCAATTTCAAGAACCTAAGTAGATTAACTTTAAATGCAGCCACACTTTTTCGGGCCTTAATCTCAGCTGGGATTTTATTATAAAGTCGAAGGCCCTTCAAACTTGGATCAGTACCTGCATTTTTGTACGCACATATAAAACGTGCAGCTGCTCATTCTGCCTTGTAGAATACTTATGGATATTGCAATTTTTCACATACTCAGATTTCTTTTTGTATGTACTACTACATGAAAAATATAAATGCATGGCACTGGCAAAATTTTTAAACAGGGGACGGCAAGGGGCATTGTGTTTTGCAAAACTCATTAGCCGAATGGCTCTCTTTTGGACCCTGAAAATAGCCAAGGCCTTAGATGATGAACCCACCAGTAAAGGATACTATAGGCTATGTGAGAATAAAATTCACCATAGTATAGTGCACAGAGAATAGCCACTGAAACTGTGGGTCTAATGGACCTTATTAAAAGGCAGGCCGAGCTTAACTTACTGGTTAAAGTGCTTATGTGTTCATCCGAAGAGATTTGAGAAATGATTTGGAAACCCAAAAATTTGGTATTTTGTGCCTGTGGGATCACCTTCCCATCGACTTCAATAGAAAGTACTTCACCTGCTTTATTTTAATTTGCAAAATACATTAGGTGAGACTTTTCTGTATTCAAATCTAGGAAATTATTATGACACCAAGAAAGTAAGGTGTGACTAACCTGTTTGCACTTAACTATCAATTTATCAAAAGTAGGCAATACGAGAATAATGTTGCTCTCATCAGCATGTAACAAGGGGGTAGCACTGTTTATATGTTGAAAACTATCAACAAGGTCATTTATGTAAGAAAGAAACAAGACAGGCCCAAGAACAGAGCCTTGAGGAACACCTTGATTAAGGACCTTACTTGGAGAAACAAAAGATGTACCGTTTTTAGAAACAACCATGTGTTGTATTCTATCAAATAGGTAGGATTTAATGTAAGCATTAGGTATGCCACAAATACCCATCCTTTGGAGTTTCTTGAGAAGTAATTGGTGGTCAACACAATGGAATGCTTTCGAGAAATCGAAAAACATTGCAGCAAATTCCATTTTTTTATCTAGAGCATTTAAAGTCTGGGTTATTAACTGATAGTTAGCAGAAAATGTAGATTTATGTTCCCTAAAACCATGCTGAGATGGTGAAAGTAGATTGGGAACCTCTAGGCAAAAAATTAACCTAACATAAAATGCCTTCTGAAATATTTTCCTCAATTGGTTCAGCAAAGAAACTGGATGGTAGGAGTTGATGCCATGTCTATCTCCCTTGTTTTTATAAAGTGGAATGACTTTTGACACCTTCAGAGGACACAGAAACACTCCTAATCGGAAAGATTTCTTTAAGAGAAAATGAAGAGGCAAATAGAATAATTTCAATATTGATATCATATATAATGGAAGCCCTCCTCGGACTACAACCTTGACGTGGTGGAAGGGCTTGTGCGTTCCGATGACCCCTGGAGCTGTGCTGGCGGGAGTAAAAATTATTGCTCCTGGTAGGGTCACCCATGCCAGATAGGTCGAAGGTTAGGAGCCAGACGAAAGGTAGTCCATGCAGCATCTGTTCCTCAGTGAGGCGGCTGCAATGGCATCTGACCCCAGTGGGGCGGCCAGTAAGTGATGGTGTCACATTAAAAACACTATTGAGGAAGGCAACGGGAAACCACCTCAATTATCATTCCCAAGACAAATATGATGGACAATACAGAGATTTTGAGTCCTGGCAACCACGGGGCTCGGCCCAATCGGCCGTGTGTCGTGCCCGGCTGCTGGGGAAGCCAGGCTTCCGCGGTCGTCATCCCACGAAACCCTTGCAAGGGAAAACCAGCAGCAGCAGGACATAAGACGCAGGAGAAGAAGACCAAAGTAATTAGAATAGGAATGTGGAATGTTAGGACAATGATGAGGACAGAGAAATTGGAGAATGTTAAGCGAGAGATGGGAAGGGGAAATATCGATATTTTAGGTCTATGCGAGGTGAGATGGAAGGATAGCGGGGATTATTGGAGTGATAAAAATAGAATAATATACAGCGGCGGGGACGAGAGCCAACGAGGGATTGCCATAGTATTAAATAAAGAGGTAGGGAAAAGCGTAGTCAACATAAGGCAGGTAACGGATAGAATACTACTAGTAGAGATAAAAGCAGAACCGACGAACTTGGTTATTATTCAGGTATACATGCCACCGAGCAACCATAAAGAAGAATAGGTTGATAGGATATATGATCAGTTAGAGGACATAATCGCGTGTGTTCCTGCAGGGAAACATTTGATAGTGATGGGGGATTGGAATGCGACGGTAGGCGAAGGAAGAGATGGTGATGAGGTGGGGGACTATGGCTTAGGCATGAGGAATGACCGTGGGGAGAAAGCAGTTGAGTTCTGCAGGAGACAGGGGCTAGTCATCACCAACACTTGGTTTAGACACCACAAAAGACGCAGGTATACATGGAAAATGCCAGGTGACTCAGAAAGGTATCAGCTAGATTATATCCTTGTTAGACACAGGTTTAAGAACAGTGTGATAAATTCCCACAGCTTCCCGGGAGCGGATGCAGACTCTGACCACAATTTAGTTGTTATGAAATGTAGCGTACGCTTCAAAAAGATAAGGCAGGGGCAGCGAGTTAGAAGATGGAATGTAGAAGCATTAAATGGTTTGAAAAGGAAGGATTACAAACAGGCGATGGAGAAAATCATGGAGGATGGTAAAGAGCTTAGTAATATCGAAGAAAAATGGGAAAGTATCAAGAAAGGGTTGTCTAAAGCCGCAAAAGACACTATTGGAACCGTTAACACTAAAAGGACTAGGAAACCATGGATCACGGGTGAGATGATTACAAAGATGGATGAGCGGCGAAAATGGAAGAATGTAAATACAGAGTTAGGCAAAATGAAGTACAAAGAATTAAAAAAATGAATTGAGGTGGGAAACAAATTAAGCAAAAGAAGCATGGTGGAAGACGCAGTGCGAGGATATGGAAAGTCTGCAGAGGAAGGGTGAAATCGGTGCGCTGTACAGCAAAGTTAAATCGTTATCGGGAAGTAAGAAAGGAAGAGCTATGCTAACAGTTAGAGATAAGGCGGGTAAGGTAATAGTTGACGCAGGGAAGATCCAAGAGAGATGGAAGGAATATATAGAAAAACTGTATGGTAAAGAGCTTAGACCAACAAAGTTACACATAGAAAAGGAACATGACGTAGAGGAAGATAGCTTAGGTCCAGGCATACTAGACAATGAGATAGAAAGGGCATTAAGGGAGATGAAACTAAATAAGGCCGTGGGGGTGGATAACATTCCCGTGGAACTTTTAAAATGCTTAGGGAAAGGTGGGAGGAAGAGGCTAAATGGGCTTATTCGTAGTATTTATGAGGAAGGAATCTGGCCGGAAGACTTTGTGGGATCTGTTTTAGTTCCTGTTCCGAAAAAGGTAAAGGCCACGTCATGTGAGGACTATAGGACAATTAGTTTGATATCCCACGCAGCTAAAGTTGTTCTCAGGATCATAAACAAAAGGATAGAGAGTAGGGCAAAATATTACTTGGGGGATAATCAGTTTGGGTTGAGGAAGGGGAGAGGTGCCTGTGATACCATTGCAATAATGGAATTATTAATCGAGAGGAATATAGAGTACAACCAGGAGGTATTTGCCTGTTTTGTAGATTTCGAAAAAGCGTTTGATAGAGTGATTTGGGAAAATATAACGAGTATATTGCAGAAAATATGAATAGATTAGAGGGAAAGGAGGCTGATCCGCAACCTGTACATGTCTCAGACTGCTCAGGTGCGAGTGGGGAACGGGGAGTCCGGTTGGGCATTGTTAGGAAGAGGTGTAAGGCAGGGTTGCCCATTATCACCGTTGTTGTTCAACCTGTATGCAGAGGAAATTATTAAAGAGGCATGGGAAGAACTGGAGGTAGGAATGAAGGTGGGCGGGGAATTCGTAAAATCAGTTAGGTTTGCTGATGAACAAGCTTTAGTTTGTCAGTCAGCCAAGGGGTTGCAAGCATTGCTGAGTGAATTGGAAATTTAGTGCGACAGGTATGGGATGAGAATCAATATTAATAAAACAAAGGTTATGCGATTTTCTAGAAAGAAAAAGGCTAAGCTCAACTTTAAAGTAGGAGGGCAAAAACTAGAGCAGGTAGAACGGTTTACGTATCTCGGTAGTGCTTTTGACCAACACGGTCAAAGTAGTAGGTAGGTAGGGCGAAGAATATCACTAGGCAAAGAGGCTTTCACATGGAGGAGGGAGTTGATGACAGGGACTTTGAGTAAGGATGTTAAGAAAAGACTCGTAAAAACTGTGATATGGAGCTTAGCTATGTACGGAGCAGAAACGTGGTCATTGAAGTAGGAGGATAGACGTAGATTGGAGGCTTTTGAAATGTGGGTGTGGAGAAGAATGGAGAAGGTGAAATGGATGGAGAAGAAAACAAATGAGGAAGTACTTGGTATGGTTGGTGGTATGGTATGTTGGGAGCAATCATATGGTGGCAGGAAAAGTTGATGAAGGGGGCGTTGACCGGCAGTGGGATGTTGAAGACTGTGATAGAGGGGAAAATGTAGGGCAAACGAGGAAAGGGAAGGAACAGGATAGGGATGTTGGACGGGATGAAGGGAGGAAGAAAGTACTCAGAGATGAAGAGGGACTTGATGTAGAGTAGGATGATGGATTTTTTGTTTTGTTAGGAATAATAAAATGTTTGTTTGATAGTTGTGTCCATCCAAAAACCTACCTTAACCGGTAGATTACCTTAAAAAATATAATGGAAGCAATGCTAGGTTCCATTTTGATTAATGAATTAAAAGTTAAAAATTGATGCAGGTGATATAGGCAACCAGTATGTTTGGATAATTTGAGCGGTCTGTTTGGCTTTTTTAGAATTTTCAGAATATCATGCTGCCAGGAAATCTTAATATTCCTTTTATTATTTTCTAGCATGAACTTGGTCTTATTTTATACCCAGTGTTTGTACATATGTACCTAGAATTGGTTTATAATGGTCATGAAACCAGAGCGATTGAGTTCATGAACAAATTTGGTGAGGAGCAAGAGGAATGGTATGAAGAGGACCTCAAAAGCCTGGCCAGAGTCACAAAAAAAGAACACATGAAAGGAAATGAACTTACAGATACCTTCAAGTGAGTGGTTGATGGATTAGCTTTTTGAAGTAATTTAAGAAATAAAAAAAGTAATGACTTTTTTAAGCTTTTTTAGAGTTCTGCCATTTTATATCCCAGCTTTAATTTTTGGGTTTGTGAATTCCCATCTAGATCAAGCGAATTCATCATACGTATGTCTCGAGATACATTGTCATTGCTTAAAAGGCACCTTCAGCAGGAACGAAAGCACAGTATTCTTTTGAACATTGTTCAGGAGCATCTTTACTTTGACATGTATGAAGGAGTGGCGAGGAACCGTCAACAAATCCAGGCCACAGCTGGAGGAATGACTGGAGAAGCTTCTCGACAGGGTAAATATGGAACATCATTTACCGCCTTCATTTGGTAAAATTAGGGTACTTCCATTTTTTGGTGCAAAATTATTTTATGCCGCAGGATGGAAAAATTGAAAAGTGTTTGGTAAAATCTGCATGGTTTCGCCAAGTTGTTTGAGATTAAGTCAAGTAATATTTCATGGAAAATTTACAGATGGTGGAATTGAGTATTTTTGTGCATAGTTCAGCCTAATGCAGTTTTAAGTATGTACAAATATTTCTTATTTCTTATTACAATGCAATTTGGCAATCAGTGAGGTGGAAAGGCACAGTTAAACCAGTCAATAATTAGAAACAG
This sequence comes from Hetaerina americana, assembly GCF_022747635.1. Lineage (NCBI taxonomy): Eukaryota > Metazoa > Arthropoda > Insecta > Odonata > Calopterygidae > Hetaerina > Hetaerina americana. The sequence continues at coordinate 1,441,622 of NW_027287194.1, forward strand.
GTCAGGTACATGTACGAATGATCACGTAATGTTATCCATGAAATGTCCTGGTAAATGAATTTGATATAAACTGGATAAAGGCAGGAAAATAACAGCCATAGTTCTCCTGTGGTCATTTTAATGCTTTCCATCAGGAAAATGCCAAAATTACTTAAAATGACCTGCAATATTAGTGTCTGATATAAAAGCCGCATGGCAATGTAATTGGTTGCAAAAATTCCAGGGGGTTAGACGTGGCCACAACCCAAAAATTAGAGTATACTCTGCAGTTTCATGCTTCATGGAAAAGTACAAAAATTTTTAATAACAAAATATTAGAAACCATGCTGATTTGAAATTGTGAATCAAATTACTGTCATCATGATTCCCATCACATATTATGTTATCAAGATCAATTTTTCACTGTTATTGTGTTAGCAAACTCTCTTTCCTGTTTAATTAATTATATGGTATTCCTTGAGCTATTTTTTGGTCTTTGTTTCTTGTGGTTACTAAATATTAATTATGTAGATTTAGTAGAAGTTTATATTTGAGAGCACATTTGATTTGGCTGAGAAGTTATGAATGATGTATTCATGTTAGAAAAGTGGTTGTTTTGAAAATTATTTCAGGAGGCTCAAATAAATTAATTTTAAACTTTTGCCTTCTCAGAAATATGTTTTAATTTGAATTGCATTAGCTGTTTTAATGAAATCAAACAGTTCTGAGAATACATTTGTGAAATTTATCAAATTGTGCAATCCACGATTTCATTTTCATTTTTGCCCTATCATCTCTTTCAATGGGAAGTGTCGTTTTCACTCAAGTCGCATTTATTTCCTCCTTTGAAGACAACAAGGCAAAGGTGTACTATGGGCTTCTTAAGGAGCCGGACATACAATACGTGCCGGTGGAGGAGGAAGAAGAGGGAGAGGGGGGGGACGGGAGGGGGAACGGAAGGTGGGGGGGATCGGCCAAAGAAGAAGAAAGCCAAGAAAGATCCACTCTTCTCAAAGAAGACAAAGTCGGACCCAAATGCACCCTCCAATGACAGGATGCCACTCCCCGATCTGTGAGTTTCCAGTCTTTGAGCAAAATTCCTTTTCAAATGGTAGGATTTGGTACTTGATGGCACATTATGCAAAAGTGAAGTCTTCCCAAATGTGCCACTAGGCCAGGTATTTAGTTGCCAATGTTTTGATGGCTTTCGCTGATGAATGTCCTCATGAAATTCTATCTCCGATCAAATTCTTGTCAAGCCTTATACCCTTCAGTTGGAGTCAGGAATTTTTGAAGTGGCCGATGCCAGTTCTTCCCCTTTTTCTTCGGCTTTTTATTTTGCAGCACATGGGATTCCATGATTGGTTGAGCCCTAACAGCATGCCATTGTTCAAGTTCCTTATTTTTGATTGGATCTTTATAGCCTCCTTTCTCCTTCAGTCCCAATGTCCCCTGGGATCTTCTCAGTGGCTTAGTCGTCAAAAGAAATGAGTTGATCCAAATTGAGACAACATTCTGTGACTGATGATTTCTCAGGGTAGCCCAGCTCAATATTTCTACTATACTTTCTATTCATGTTAATATGGCACATGTGAGCCGTACACTGTAAGCTTACCAAGCTGGCAATGGATGCAATAAACACCGAGAACCCTGAGTCTCAAAGAGTCTCACCGCTGTAGAATGAGTTGACTTTTTATTGTGACTTGTGATTTATTCTAATGCTGTGTCATGAGCATTCTGGAGATGTTCAGGCTAAAGATTCAGGGATTTAATTTGCATAACCCAGTCAGAGAAGACATGACTCAAGTTACAGGGTATTCAAATACGACAGAATTTGATCTGCTACAAAGGCTATGTCATGGTCGGCCAAATGTTGACAACATGATGATCGATCTGGTGGGAGGGTTAAGGAGAAATCTTTTGAACTGTCTTAAAATCAATTTAGCATGTGGATATATTTTGGGGTGAAAGTGGTTGAGCTTCAGAGAGTGTGTGTGGATGACCAGAATGGTGTTAGCCATCAATCCACTTCTATAATAGCTGTCTGTGAATTGATTTGGGACTTATGGATCCTGATGCATTCCTTATCTTGCCTTTTTCATTGCCCTGCTCACTCAATAGTCATTGGTTGATCTGCTTCCAAATGTGCCTCTCGAATGATGTGTGATTTTTTTGCTGATTCATTCCAGGAAAGATGCTGATAAACTGGAAAGAATAAAAGCATTGCGTGAAGCATCCAAAAGAGTCGCCCTTGGGCCAGAAAACCTCCCGTCAATATGCTTCTACACCCTTTTGAACACTATTCAGACGTAAGTGCCTTTTAGGTTTTATTTCCTTGTGATCTCACTGACTCATTTTCACATTATGTGGTATTTAATCGTTAATCACTGAATAGTAAAATTCATTTAGTTATTTTGTGTGATAATCATACGTGATGGATCACTTGCTGCTCGGCAGGAATAACCCTGACCTGTGTTAACCCTACTTTTCTATGGTTACCACTGGTAGTTCAAATCAGTTTATTTTGAGCATTAAGATGCTTGAGCTGCATATTTATTCTTAAGATTTTAATGTCTGTGTTCTCTTCAGTGTCACCTGTGCTGAGATAGCTGAGGATACCAGTTTATTAGCTGTTGGTTTCTCGGATTCGGTTCTTAAGGTTTGGAGCCTTCTACCTCAAAAACTAAGGGCCATGAAGAGTGCTGACCAGCTTGCTGATATTGACAGGGAAGCTGGTAAGTGGATGAAAACTGAAATGGTTTCAGTTTGGTCAGGTATAACTTTCTCATTTTATCTTCTGAACATATTCCTTCAAATGTAAATCCCTCGGCTTTTTATCCAGATGATTTAGTAAGGAATCGCAAATTCCAAATGTCAATTCAATGGGAAAATGTAACTACCAATGACACAACCAAAATTATTGTTAAATTTAAAGGATCTGATAGCAGGGACGTGTTGTGGATGGCTCTCAAAGAGTTGATAGCATTTGTTGCTCCACCTTTGAGAACAATTATTGGTGATTGTTTGATGGAGTTTTCCCGTGCTTTTTAAAGTACAGCAGAGTAATGTCAGTTTTATGATTATAGTTTAAACTGTAGCTTTATTTGTATTAGCAACTTTATCATTGAAGTCATGTCTGGAGGGAATGGCAAAGTTGTGAGGAATTGAATTCTTAAGAATGTGTATTTTTCATGAAGGTGGTGTGGTAACTTGGATGGTGCACACATTTTCAACTCTGTAGTAATACAGGTATTTCGTTAAAAGTATTCATATGTAATTACATTTAGATTTTGAAGAGAATTATTCATTATCATAGCTCTGATTATCTTATCATTACATTTCTTTTGCTATAGTGTAACAGGTGGATCAAGTACTCACCTTTGATATGTTTGATATGAAGTCAGTTGTCGGCTCTGGGGAAGGTTGGATTTGCGCAAATTTTCGCTGAATTTTTCAATTATTTTGTCATTTTACTATCAAAATTAATGTCGATCCTTTACATGAGAGGTATATTCTTAGTACAAGTCTTTCTTTTTAGTATGGATATGAAAAAAAATGTTATTTGAGATGTGAGTTAACCCTAGAATGGCATCGGGGGTGATAAAACACCCGAGAGTGGGTTGAAATCTGGAACCAAATGAAAGTGGCTTATGTTTGTGACCCGGGACCTTTACCATAATTCACGTCAATCAATGTGTCATGTGATTCTACATTAAAAAATGAAGAAAATGAGACCCCCCATTGGACTCTCATAGTCATAATGGGGGGAGATATGAATTTTTGAAAATTGTCACCCCCCATTACCAGAGTAGGGTGAAAAAAATAGCATTACTGTTCTAGGGTTAAACATCATTAAGATCAAATTCTGAAATTTACTGCCATGTAATCATAATGTCACAGTTTTGACTTTTCTTACTGCAGAAATTACTGTCATTACAACTGATTTCTTGTGGCAGTACAGTGGTGCAAGTAAACAATTGTGAGCGGTACCGTTTGGACATTACTCACAGTACTGATGGTGAACACACACAAAATCACACTTTTTATGATAATCATCAATGCTGTCGATTCATTGAAATAATCTAAATTTCACTTGTTTACATTCAGATAACTACCATTAAAAGTTGTAAATTGTATTTATTTTGGCCATTACTACTTGAGAATATGCATTTAACAAAAGTTAAAAGGTAATAATTCAAATTGATTCCCGGGAATGGACACAGTAGAGTTTCTAAAATATGGAAAAAATTAGGGTCGACCTATGTATGAGATATGTAAAAAGATGGAAATTTAAAGCAAAAATTAGGGGGTTGATGTAAACATGATTATGTACAGTAAATTAGAAACCCTCATTAGTATGTGGACTTATATACGTATATACCTATTTGAATATACACCTATTTATATAAATATATAAGACAGTTTGTCGAAACATTCGTGTGAAGCATGGCACTCTACGGATTGGAGACATGGAATATTGGAAAAGTGGACCAAAGAAGAATAGAAGCATTTGAAACATGGTGCTGGAGGAGGATGCTGAAGATGACATGGACAGACAAAGTGAGGAACAAGGAAGTATATAGAAGAGGGAAGGACCATATGGAGAGCTCTACGGCAGTGAAGAACAAGATAGATTGGACATGCCTTTAGGCTCAATGGATTAGTTAGAAACATAATAGAAGGAAAAATTGAAGGAAAGATCCTGCAAGGAAGGCCAAGAGGCTAGTGCATAAGGCAAATTAAGAATGACGAAAAAGAGGGAATCTATCAGAGGGTGAGGGAATTAACCCTGGATAGGGAAGAATGAAGGGCTGCAGTAAACGAACCTTAGGATTGAAATACTGATGATGGTACCTATTAAGTGCTGCATGTGCTCATTTTCCTCTTCCTGTGTTTCAGATGATGTTCTTGTTCGTATGATGGATGACCGCACTGCTGAGACTGTACGTGTTCTCCTTGGCCACCGTGGGCCCATTTACAGGGCATCCTTCAGTCCTGACCGCACCCTTATGCTTTCCTGCTCTGAAGACTCCAGCATTAGACTATGGTCGCTGCAAACGTGGACATGTCTTGTTTCTTATAAGTAACTATCTCTGGCTTCCTCTGGCAATTACAATCAAAACCCCATAGTTGCATTATCATAATTTATGTTTTCTTGCCATTTACAACATTTTCATCGTTCCCTATTCAATGTTATATTTTTCCAAAATGTGTAGAACCCCATACTTACGTTCATTTTCAGTTTTCCTGTTATTTGCATCTCTGTATGCTAGATTAAAAAATTTTAACACTCTAAAACAGGTTCTGTAGCACGTCAGACTGCATACATTTTTGTTTTTCATTTTGTTTCATTCATATGCACTTAAAAAACATGAGGGACAGAGCAGTAATATGAACGGTTGAACAAAGAATTGGAATATGGCAGGCAGTGTAAAGGGGCACGACTTATGGAAATGTGAACTACTCAAACTCTTAATCTCAGCCTGCAAGGAAAAGATTCACACTATGAAATGAATGCATTGCATGACTAGGTGTTAGTAACCTAATTTATACATTGCAAGAACACCTGCTGGAGACTATTCATTTCACACATTAATTGGAGTTATAAGGAATGAAAATGGCTTCTGACCCACACATAATGAAGTGTGAAAAGCGTAAGAACGTGAATGACAACTGGGAAAATTTGTACTACATCAATGTGACAGATACAACAGTGATGGGCTCCTGAATAATAACAAAGTATTGAAACTTACTTTATGGCATCAAAGCCTCACTGATTCAAAAATAATTTTATTTTATTAAAAAAATTTGGAATAGGGTAACTATTTGTACTTGTCAAACAGCAGGGTAGCTCATATGCTCAGGTGCTAAGTTTTCCTCAATCACTTGGGATTGTAACTATAAACCTGCTTGAAAATGAGAAGCCAAGACAAAAAAATATTTTCAGTAGTGGAAGTTCTCCTTTTTCCACCATTTGTATTTTCTCTGGAGTTTCTTAGAAATGTAGTTGAGTTATGAGCAGTTATCCTTAAGTCATTACAACCTCATATGCTGCCTATGTACATCAGGATTTGTTATCAAATTGAACGAACCTTTGTTTTACTGAGCAACAGTAATAGTATGGAATATATGCATTAAAGGAATAGTGAAAATTTGGTCCGCAATTACTTGCTCCCCTCCCGAGACTAACCCCTTGACTTGGTGGAAGGGCTTGTGCATTACAATGACCACTAGTGCTGTGCTGGCAGGAGTAATAATAATTGCTCCTGGTAGGGTCACCCATGCCAGATAGGTCAAAGGTTAGGAGCCAGACGAAAGGTAGTCCACGCAGTGTCTGTTCCTCAGGGAGGCAGCTGCAATGGTGTCTGACGCTAGTGGGGTGGCCAGTAAGTGATGGTGTCACGTTAAAAACACTATTTAGGGAGGCAATGGGGAAACACCTCAATTATCATTCCCAAGATTTAAATGATGGACAAAACAGAGATTTTGAGTCCTGGCAACTACGGGGCTCGGCCCAATTGGCCGTGTGTCATGCCCGGCAGCGGGGGAGGCTAGGCTTCCGCGGTTGTCATCCCATAATACCCATGCAAGGGAAAACCAAAAGCAGCAGGACAGAAGACGCAGGAGAAGAAGACCAAATTAGATAGAATAGGAACATGGAATGTTAGGTCAATGATTAGGACAGGGAAATTGGAGAATATTAAGTGAGAGATGGGAAGGGGAAAAATAGATATTTTAAGTCTATGTGAGGTGAGATGAAAGTATAGCGGGGATTGCTGGAGTGATAATTATCGAATAAAATACAGCAGCGGGGACGAGAGCCAACGAGGGGTTGCCATAGTATTAAATGAAGAGGTAGGAGGAAGCCTAGTCAACATAGAGCAGGTAATGGATTGGTTATTACTGCTAGAGGTAAAAGCAGAACTGACGAACTTGGTTATTATTCAGGTATACACGACCCCGAGCAACCATAAGGAAGAAGAGTTTGAGAGGATATACGATCAGTTAGAGGACATAATCGCGTTTGTTCCTGCAAGGAAACATTTGATAGTGATGGGGGATTGAAATGTGACGGTAGGCAAAGGAAGAGATGGTAATGAGGTTGGGGACTGTGGTTTAAGCATGAGGAATGACCTTGAGGAGAAAGCGGTTAAGTTCTACAGGAGATAGAGGTTAGTCATCACCAACACCTGGTTTAGACACAACAAAAGACGCAGGTATACATGGAAAATTCCAGGTGACTCAGAAAGGTATCAGCTAGATTATATCCTGGTTAGACACAGGTTTAGGAACAGTGTGATAAAGTCCCACAGCTTCCCGGGAGCGGATGCGGACTCTGACCACAATTTAGTTGTTATGAAATGTAGCGTACGCTTCAAAAAGATAAGGCAGAGCCGGCAAGTTAGAAGATGGAATGTAGAAGCATGAAATGGTTTGAAAACTAAGGAATACAAACAGGTGGTAGAGGAAATCATGGAGGATGGCAAAGAGCTAAGTACTATGGAGGAAAATGGGAAAGTATCAAGAAAGGGTTATCAAAAAGCCGCAAAAGACACTATTGGAACCGTTAACGTGAAAAGGACTAGGAAACCATGGATCACGGATGAGATGATTACAAAGATGGATGTGAGGAGAAAATGGAAGAATGTAAATACAGAGTTAGGCAAAATGAAGTACAAAGAATTAAAAAAATGAATTGAGGTGGGAAACAAATTAAGCAAAAGAAGCATGGTGGAAGACGCAGTGCGAGGATATGGAAAGTCTGCAGAGGAAGGGTGAAATTGGTGCTGTGTATAGCAAAGTTAAATCTTTATCAGGAAGTAAGAAAGGGAGACCTATGCTAGCAGTTAGAGATAAGGCAGGTAATTTAATAGTTGACACAGATAAGATCCAAGAGAGATAGAAGGAGTACATAAAAGAACTGTATAGTAAAGAACCTCGACCAACAAAGTTAGATATGGAAAAGGAACATGACGTTGAGGAAGATAGCTTAGGTCCAGGCATACTTGACAATGAGATAGAAAGGGTATTAAGGGAGATGAAACTAAATAAGGCCTTTGGGGTGGATAACATTTCTGCGGAACTACTGAATTGTTTAGGAAAATGTGGGAGGAAGAGGCTATATGGGCTGATTCGTAGTATTTATGAGTAAGGAATCTGGCTGGAAGACTTTGTGAGATCAGTTTAAGTTCCTATTCCGAAAAAGGTAAAGGCCACATGTTGTGAGGACTAGGGGACAATAAGTTTGATATCCCATGCAGCTAAAGTTGTTCTCAGGATCATAAACAAAGGGATAGAGAGTAGGGCAAATGATTACTTAGGGGTAACCAGTATGGGTTTAGGAAGGGAAGAGGTACGCGTGATGCCATTATTAATCGAGAGGAATATAGAACACAACCAGGAAGTATTAGCCTGTTTCGTAGATTTCGAAAAAGCGTTTGATAGAGTGAATTGGGAAAAACTAATGAGTATATTGCAGAAAATAGGAATAGATTGGAGGGACAGGAGGCTAATCCGCAACCTGTACATGTCTCAGACTGCTCAGGTGTGAGTGGGGAACGGGGAGTGAGGTTGGGCAGTGTTAGGAAGAGGTGTAAGGCAGGGTTGACCATTATCACTGTTGATGTTCAACCTGTATTCAGAGGAAATGATTAAAGAGGCATGGGAAGAACTCGAGGTAGGAATGAAAGTTGGCGGGGAATTCGTAAAATCAGTTAGGTTTGCTGATGACCAAGCTTTAGTTTGTCACTCAGCCAAGGGGCTGCAAGCATTGCTGATTGAATTGGAAATTCAGTGCGACAGGTATGGGATGAGAATCAATATTAATTAAACAAAGGTTATGTGAATTTCTAGAAAGAAAAAGGCTAAGCTAAACATTAAAATAGGAGGGCAAAAACTAGAGCAGGTAGAACAGTTCACGTATCTCGGTAGTGTTTTGGACCAACACGGTCAAAGTAGTAGGGACGTAAGGAGAAGAATTGCGCTAGGCAAAGAGGCTTTCACAAGGAGGAGGGAGTTGATGACAGGGACTTTGAGTAAGGATGTTAAGAAAAGACTCGTAAAAACTTTGATATGGAGCGTGGCTATGTACGTTGCGGAAACGTGGTCATTGAAGCAGGAGGATAGAGGTGGACTGGAGGCTTTTGAAATGTGGGTGTGGAGAAGAATGGAGAAGGTGAAATGGACCGAGAAGAAAACAAATGAGGAAGTACTTGGTATGGTGGGCGAAGAGAGGGGTTTGTTGGGATAAATCCTGTGGAGGCAGGAAAAGTGGATGAAGGGGGTATTGATCTGCAGCGGGATGTTGAAGACTGTAATTGAGGGGAGAATGTCAGGCAAACAAGGGAAGGGAAGGATCAGGATAGGGATTTTGGATGGGATGAAGGGAGGAAGGAAGTGCTCAGAGGTGAAGAGGGACCTGATGTAGAGTAGGATGTTGTGTTTTGCTAGGGGTCACAAATTATTTAATTGGTATTAATGTCCATCCAAAAACCTACCTTAACCGGTAGATTACCTTAAAATAATTACTTGCTCTGTGGGCTCTACCTAGGATTCCCACTGACCATTTTTATGGGTTATAGAGGCACATGGAATGAATTGAGTGCCCCCACACAGAATTTCTGTCAACCATGAATCACTGCATGATAAACTGAGAGAGCCATTACATTGTTAGCCCTATGCAGCGTGACACTGATCAAACCTGCGATTAAAAGTAGCCTGCTGTTGCCATAAGGTACCCTTCAACAGAATTCCAAACTTTTCAAAAATACCACTGTCTCATAGTTAAATGTAACTAGTATGATTGATTGACCAGGGTCTCTCGTCTGCTGCATTTGAGCTTAAAGAGGCCGTTGCAGAATTTCTACCCATTGCTAATTAATTCTCAATTCTACATGAACTGAATGGATTTTTTTTTCTCTATTCAGATTGAAATTTGTGTGACGATGTCATCAACAAATAATATCAGTTGCATTGAATCATATTTGGGCAAAAATATTGAAAATAATAATGAGTAAAATAATGAAAATTTTAAACAAATCATGGGCAAAACATGACCAGGCGTTTGGTTCTCTGCTTCTTAGACTAAATTGGTTAAATCTAATTTGCAGAATATCTTAGGAAATGGATTTAACTGAATATAAGTAAAATCAATTAGCTAATTCCCGGCTATTCTTCTTGACATTCATTTTGGATTGTTTGAAAGACATACTATTGTATTATTGGATGGAATCTTTCAAAACTTGTATAATCAATCATATTTACCTCTTTTGGTCATTTTTCCTTATATTTTGTCTATTGGGTGGAGCCAGTCCAGTGTTAATGGACGTATGGAAATTTATTTTTAGATGGTCAACTCCATCGAAGGAAGAGAAAATTGATGGTAGACAACTATTAACTCTCCCCGCCTGGGAGTCAATGAAGGGGCATGACGAAAGGGGCTTAAGGGATCATAACAGTCTATGGGCCAGGCTCAATGTGTGGGTCATGTGGTGGCAGTGACTTGGAAGGTCACTTGACCGTGACCTTGGAAAATCACAGTCTCTCATATCCCACTCTTCTCCTTTCAGGGGTCACATTTTCCCAATCTGGGACGTTAAGTTTTCGCCACATGGCCACTACTTTGCATCGGCAGCTCATGACCGCACTGCTCGACTTTGGAGCACTGACCACCACCAGCCGTTGCGGATATTTGCCGGCCATTACTCAGATGTCGATGTAAGTAGTGCTTAGAAAAAATTGACATCACTTGGTTGCTTGCATTTGCATGTGGTAAGTCTCACATTCTATTGCAGTGTGGAATCTTCTCTTGTCAAATGTTTGTGATCGGTTGGGTTTATTGCTGTGACTTGTTGACTTAATTTGGGAGAATGTGCATCAAAAAGTGACCATTCTGAGCAAGACCATGTAAAAGTAGCTGGGGAGGGATAGTTTAAACCAGGTAGGAAGGGAGGGGATGTATTAAAAGGAACAAAGGAAATGGATCAAGGCCCATGATTTGTGTGTTAAGTTTCCCGGAAGGCTTGCTGTGGCACATAAAACCTGACGGTCTGCATGACGTGGTCTTTAGTACATCTTAGTGTGCTCAGGTGATGAAACCTTCAATCAAACTGAATCCTTAGGTAAGATCAGTAAAGAATGTTGTTACTCTCTGTTTGATGGCTATGTTTTGAGTATTAGTCATTTAAGGTGTGTTGGAAAAATTGGCACCAGTACCTAGGGATCAGGATACCATTGAGATTGTAAAATATCTGTACATTTATGTTAAATGTGTAGGATTAATGACAGCTCCAGGACAAATTTATGAGGATATTTAATCAATGCTTTGATTTTTAGTTTTATTTATGCCTTGTTAGATTGCCCTGCAATTAATCCCATTACAAAAGACCAATTATGAAACAGCAACGACATTGACTAACCCTTTTTAGAATAGTCTATCCATAGTGACACATAAAATGCCAGGAAAATGACAAATGTCTATTTAATGAAATTGAATAAATATTTCATTCATGTGCAATGTTTACAATCATAGTGTCCGGTGATCATGGCCATGTGTTGACTGTGAATTCCAATCAGCACTTAAGTATTATACATGTAAATAATTTTTTGGTTTTTTTGATTTTGTTTACCTCTGGATATTTCAAAGTTTACTCGGCACAGAATTGGATGAGATTGCCTTGTACACAGTAATTCTCAAGACAAGCATAACGTAGTACAAACTGTTTTCAACCAAATCCTAAGGGAGTGAAGACTGTTTGATTGGAGTCAACTGAGATATTTTTTTCAGGGAATAATATTTATTCAGAGTTTAAGCACCATCTTCAGTGTGTGAGTAAAAGAAATTTTCTTTTTAATGTCTGTTGGCTTGCAGGTTGTTCAGTTTCATCCAAATTCAAACTACATTGCCACTGGGTCAAGTGATAGAACTGTGAGGCTTTGGGACTGTGTTACAGGAAATCCTGTGAGGTTGATGACTGGACACAAGGTATATGTTATTTTTCAAATATTTTAATGGTTTCATTAGTTCTCTTTTTTTTTTGTTGCCCGGGAAATTTTTTGGGAATCATTTTTGGAGTTTTAATTTATGGGTTATGATGAATTACGTTGTCATTAATAGCAGACTTATTACAATTACTCTATGTACTGTTTTAGTTTGGAAATGTTGATGTTTTTGTTGCAATTCATCATGAATTAAATGGCATATTTGGTTAAGTTCGAGCCCTGGGAAAAATTTTTTTAATTTCTCAATTCTATGCACTATATCATAAATAATTCAGGTTGAAGATCTTATTTATTTTAATTTCAAAGCATTTCATATTAATTGAATTTGATATTTATTGTTTAATCCAAGAAACCAACTCCCAGGTTCTGTTTTCACTTTCTTTGTTCATTAAACTGATGTTTATTAATGCTTTAATGGTGGAATTCAATGCCCAACTGTTTTCGTAATATAACCATGTCTGGGATGTAATTTTAAATATATTTGATTTCGCCCAAAGATTTAAATTTGTGAATTGAACAAAATACAAAGGAAATACTCAAAAGTTCACAAAAAATATTACAAATGAACAGAATGAGCTTAACTTGGTCATTGAAAAAGCTAGATGGCAGCTGGTTGTTACACAGATATTGCATTCCGTACTTATTCTTTCAGAGTATTCAGGACAATTTTTAACCCCACATTCATTGTTATATTTAAAAGACCACCAAGGTGAGTAGGATAGAGAAATAGAATGTTGAAATGGTACTAGGGATCCATTTTCCCCGAACACAATTCTACACACCAAAATATTAAAAATGCTAAACTAGACTAATGCTAAAGTGGTTCTAATGAAGACACTTTTCATAAAGTATGTAAATAACCTGTGAACCCAATTTTCTTTGAAACTGCTGCCTCAGATACTAACATGTGTTTTGGGCTTTGGCTTTAGCCACATGGGTTAAATTTGTGTGCTTTATTTGCTATTTATATTTCAATGCCACCAAGTGCTGTGTAAAACTCATTCACCTTGATTGGGATTCAAACCCGGATCCTTCTATTTTGGACAAGGTGTTTTAGCCAGTTATTCTACCAAGGCATCCTCTTATTAATTATTTTTCCTTCAAATTTTAGTTTGTTAACCAATTTTTCACGGAAGAATAAATTATTGAGCCTGTAGAATCATATTAGTATTTGGGCAGCTAAGTACCTTGGAATGGAAGCTGTAGGGAGGGAATAAGAAAGAGGATATCTATGGCTAAGAAAGATTTTTAAAAGGTGAAAAAACTTTTGATCGCAAGTAGAATTCCTATAGAACTGAGAAAGTGATATGCTGAAAGTTTGGTTTGGAGTGTGGTGTCCTACAGCAGCAAAAAATGGACGTGTTAAAAGAAATACAAAAAAATGATTTAAAAGTTTTGAAATATGGTTTATGGAGAATAATGCATCACTTAAAGTAGAATTATAGACTGAAAAATGAGGAAGTGAGAGATGAAAATTAGAGACTGCTGGTGGAAATCAAAGTAAAAAAAAGTCGTGGTATATTTGGCCAAAATTGCTTGCAGAGGAGAGTAGCTATCTATGGAAAAGTTGAAGGAAAGAAATGAAGATGGAAAAGGATTGGAATGCTTAATGGGATAAGAAACGGAAGAAGTTATGAGCGCATGAAGTAAGATGCTCGGATCTGAGTGAGATGGAGGACATCCAATTTAAAACCTGCGTGAAAGCAGATTTAAATTTTCATGTACAAAAATCTTTTAATGTATTACCACCAAAGATTAAATTTAAGAAAAAGGTCACATTTCATGTTGTATCTAGCTTGGTATACCTAGTAGTTACCATGCCTGAAATCCAAGTATATTATATAGCGGGCCTCTAACTCAGTCATATACATTTTATTACACCCTGTCATGCATGTTTAGTATTTATTCTCGCCGGGACATTGACAGCACCACAGCCTTCCACTCTTGGTGTCAGCTGCTGAAGATGTGAAAGGTTATGGAGAAGTTTCTGCCTTACATGAATGATACATGATCACATTGTTATGTATACCTTTTTTACTAGGCTTTGTCTCAATGGTCGTATTACTGGCAAATATTCCCCCAAAGGATCTTATTTTCTTACCAAGTGGAACCATGTTCTTTCTCCAATTATTAATACAAGATTTCTTGCATCAATTATGACTGTGCAAAGTCTTTTTATGCTGGTGTTTGGAAACTGTTCGAGTAATATGGCATTGTCTTTGACAGTGGTCACTGGCATAAATGTGAATTTAGGTAAGTGAGAGGCTTACGTAATTTAATAAAGAACGGATAGTAGCAATTTTCCACTAGATAAGTTTAATTGCGCAACCGGGTTTTGATGTATCACATCCTCTTCTGAATAGAATGGTTTGAGGCGTCACTTTGTGGAAGCGATTCATATTGGAACAGAAATACTTGCCCAGAACTAATTCGAGTTCAACGGAAAGTAGTTCTTACAAACCCATGGTCTGGTCATGGGATATCCTGTATCTTCTCTACTAGTGAACATCTCTATGGACCAGGTGGAAAGTGTTCTGTTCTTCTCTTCCAACAATGTGGTGAAAAACATAATCTGTTGGCACCGTTACGTAGACGATATCATTTTGTGTATGGGCTGGTTCTCAAAGACAACCCAATAGCTCCTTGATCAGTCTTAATTCCTTGGACAAAAACATTAGGTTCACTATGGAGAAAGAACTCAACGAGTCCATTAACTATTTAGATATAACTATAACTAAAAATAATCTGCAACTGGACTTCTCCATTTTCCGGAAAGATACTTGTACGGATCATATCATTCACTCCACGTCAAGACATCATTTCGCCCAAAAATTAGCAGCGTTCAACTCAATGGTCCACCGTTTGACTAGCATTCCTTTATCTCCACAAAATACCCAAAAATAACTCTAAATAATAAAAATGATAGCTGAAAACGAGGGCTTCTGCTCTCCCAATTAGTCAAAAAGTTGTATTGAAAAAATTAGAGAAAATAGCTGTCAAATCAATTTTCAAATCAATCCCCAAGAAAGACGTTTCGAAGTGGGAAATAATTCTCTTTCTGGGGAATTTATTCTGTAAAGTCACCAGATCCTTTGCAGAAAACAATATTAAACCAGCCTTTTATAATAGAGCCAACTTAGGGAGCCTTCTATCAAACTGCAAAGACCAGATTCCCATAATGGAAAAGAGTGGAGTTTATCAATTGTGCTGTGAGTGCTCTGCCTTCTACATTTGGCAAACCGGGAGAAATCCAGTGATCGTGTAAAGGACCATTACGCCTGTTATAAAAACAGAAATATTTCTGCCAATTTTGCCCAGCACCTTATAGAAAACAAACCCCTCCAGTGATTTGTCCCTAAAATTCTACATTTAGAGAAAAAACAGTCATCATAAGGGTATGTTAGTTAATGACCTAACTTATTCCTCCCATTCCCCCCTCCTGGACCTCAGTCTGTTCCACAGCCCTTCTCCCCCCCTGAAGCCCTACCCAACTACCCTCTCCCACCCGGACGCCATACCCAACCGCCTTCTCCCCCTCCCCCCAAACATACACCACAGTTTCCCTTCTCTTTCCCCTCTTCTCACTTTTTAGACACCTCCCCCTCCTCTTCTCCGTCTTCTACTATATAAAGCCCTGTGTCTTCTGTACTTTACCTGATGATGACTTTGTAAGTCAAAACCTAGGTCGTGTTTAATAAAATATATGTGTAATAACTAAGTATTTCCTTTCCAACATCCTCCTCCGTTAGCAAAATGAATTTAAATGCCATTTTGTATACATTTTACCTGAAGATGATGAAATACATCACACATCATAATACATAATGATGCATCATAATTTTTGTACATGATGTAATGCCTGAAGATGATGTAATACATTTAAACCTGGTCATACAATTAAACTAATCTAGCGGATAGTTGCTACAATCTGTTCTTTATCGTGTTTGAATTCTACCACATCATGCCTGAAACTACTCCATTTGCATATGTAACTTGTTGACTTCCTGAAAACATGGTGATTCTGATAAAACTATGAAGCAAATAAAGGTTAGTTCGGCTCACTTTCTTTTCTTATTGCTTTACAACTTATTTCAAAGCTTTGAGCATCACCATCAGGCACAAAGATTTTGCAAATAGAATGTATATACATGCGTACGTTATGAAATCTAATATATTGGATCTTTGATGTGGTTGCACAATCCATTTTTTCTCCCGCAGGCTCCAATATACTCTCTCTGTTTCTCCGTGGATGGTCGCTTCCTGGCCTCTGGGGGTGCTGACAAACTCATTCTCATTTGGGACCTTGCCCATGGACACCTCTTGGCCAGGTTGACTGGGCACACATCAACCGTACATGCCCTTGCTTTCACTCGTGATGGGACCCTCCTGGCATCTGGTATGGAATTTTGTCCTGTTCTCAAGTGCTAAGCTGTGTTGAATAAATGCTAAATTTTTCTAATTATATGCCATGTCCACCCAATAGAAAATTCTTGATTAGAAAAAATTGCATGCCTTCTCTAATTTTTGTGAAATATCAGTATTGCACTTTAGCTTGCTGTAGGTTTCACCATGAAAACAGTGAATTTTCCTCTCATACTTGTGTAAGTTCCTTCTTATGGACTATAACATTGACTTGGTGGTAGGGCTTGTGTGTTTTAATGACCCCTAGAGCTGTGCTGGTAAGAGCAATGATAGGGGAACCCATGCCAGATAGGTTGAAGGGTAGGAGCCAAATGAAAGATAGTCTGTGCAGTGTCTGTTCCTCAATGAGGTGTGTGCAATGGCATCGGGTATGTCACCTGATGATATTGTGCAGCATCGAAACCATGGTCGTGTGAAGAAATAAATCTTTATGTGGCAGTGCATAGTTCTTTTCTCTGCCCTCACCATGTGCAAAGGCATCGAACCCCAGTGGGATGGTCACTTCAGTGATGGTGTCATATTAAAAAATATTGAGGAAGGAAACCACCTCAACCAACTATCCCGAGATGTTTAGGATGGACACTTCAAAGTGGAATGTGTCCGTCAAAAGCCTACTTTAACCAGGACAATACCAACAATTACATCCTGTTATTCATTGAGTAATGGTGGAAATGGAGGCTCCAGACTGAATGCCATTTGGTGACATGTTGCCATTACAACAATTGAATATATTATTTTGTGCACTATAAATGGAAATAGGCATCATGCAGAAAACCTCTGCTCATCACTTAGACTATGCAAAAAGTGGTGGTTGGTGAATCAATATGGCACGTCCGGCATGGGAATAAGACTGGGTTGCCCCATTCATTGTTATGTACAGGCAAAGAAAATTATGAAGGAGGCATCAAGGCTTGAGAGTGGTCATTCTAGTGTAAAAATATAAGATTCAAACAATTTGTGGATGATACAGCATTGATTGTCAAGGCAGCCATGAAATATCTTTTTTTTATTAGTGTTATTAGGGATTATTGCAGTAAAACCTTAAAATAGTGGGTGATGGTGTGGAGATCTCAACCATCTAGTTTGGTTACATATCCTCACTGAGTTGATCTTTGCCCATCTCAGTGTCTTAATAGTCCTGATAGTATCCAGTTACCTCAGTCACGCCTAACGATTGGACAAGCCATCAATGGTTTACAAGGCCTGATTGCAATTTTTAACTGAGTAAATTTTTAATTTATTTATTGCTAAACTATGTGGTTAATATCATAAATAAATACTTGAAAAGCACAAAGGAAAGTGTAAGAATGATTGCATCAGGTGAAGTAACTGTTATAAAGGGGAGGGAGATGGTGGAAATGACTTTGGGTGTATGTGTAAGAAAAAGATAAGTGAAAAATTCAGTATGGTGCATTGCTGTTTATATTTTCAGCCTAATAATGAAAAGAGAGCAATTTATTCTTGAAAATGGCTTTATTGTTTTTTCGAAGTATTCTCCATGACAATCAATACACTTTTGCATGCGCACAAACCATTTTCGTAATACTTTTTCCACTCCGATTGAGGTACCTCCAAAATATGGTTTATGAATGTATCACAAACAACTTCAGGCATCGAAAAATACTGGCCTAGCAGTTTTGACTAGATGAACGGGAATAAAAAGAAGTCATTTGGTGCTATATCAGGGCTATATGGAAGATGACCCATTAATTCCACGTTTTGGCCAGTCAAATAGATAGTTCGTTGTTTCAGCCGATCTGTGAGAACTTGCATTGTCATGATGAAGAATGATCCTTTGTTGCCATTTCTTTTACCGTATTTTACCAATCACTTCTGGCAAACAAATGCTCGTGTACCATTTAGAGTTGACGGTTCTATGTTGCTCCAACGGCAAGGTTGACACATGTCCAGTTAATCCAAAGAAACAGGTGATCATATGCTTCAATGTGCTCCGTGCACAAATCACTTTTCTTGGATTTGGCACGTCTTGGAAGACCCATACAGTGGATCGCTTTTTTGTTTCGGGCTCATATGCATAGGTCCAAGATTCATCACCTGTGTAGATGTTGTACACAGCTTTTGAAGTACCGCGGTTGTATTTGTTGAACATTTCTTTGCACCCATTGACACGAGCATCTCTTTGAGCTTTTGTCAAATTATGCGGGATCCAATGTGAACAAAATTTTTTTTACAGCTTAATATTCATGCAATATCTTATTGATGCTCGTCATACTAATCCCCAAGGATTCTTCAATCTCACGATAAGTCACATGACGATCTTCATTTACTAGTTCTTTCACAGCATCAATGTTTTCTGGCACAACAACTGATTATAGACGACCTCCGTCACTGAGCGAATGGCGGTCATGATCCTGTCGTGATAATCCACGTCAAAAGTCATAAAAAATCATCCTACGAAAATGTTCATGAGTTATTTCCATTTTTTCCCTGACACCAAATTTTCAAGTCACGGTAAATCACACAAGTTATGAAGAAACAACAAAATGTTCTGTGGATAGTTAGCATTAAAGGGGTCAAACTTTCGGATGGAAATGTCAGTTGGTGCTCAAGGCACTTAGTGTTGTCAAGGCTCAGAATATAAATAGTAACCCTTGCTTGTTACTCAGGGTTAATGAAATACAAGTCGTTCTAACCGCACTATCCATATGACATTATATTTCTTCAAAACTTATTAGAGTAAGGAGGCTGCAAATAAAATGGAACATATTTCAAGAGTATCCTCATTCAGATGTTAGTTGATTGTGGCCCAAAATTCTTCTCATTTCTCAATTATCCTAACGCTAACCCATTTGCACGGCCATGTAGCTCTTCAGAGTCAGAAATCGCAAGTGGTCAGTTATAGTGCAGCACTTTAAAAAAATGTGACTCCTCCCTGTATGGGTAAAATGACAAGACTACAGACGTAGCCTAAGGAAACTTTACAATGACTGCAGCTACTATTATTATGGCTTTATTGCAAAAGGGGAAAATTACAAGTCTAACATCTATGTTCATACCTACTCCAAAATACCCACGCTCCATAGCAGTTATCCAAAGCGAATACAAAAGTTGGAAAATATTTGGGAAAATTGTGATGAAACTACTGTTTAGTTATGACAGGGGTTTTTCTAGACAAGGCATGAAAAACCCCTGATTTAAATGTATAACAAGAATTACACTCCCTTTTATTAAATCCTTAGCAACTCCACTTTTCTCGAATATTTCTTTCTTTTGTGTGAGTATTTATGCATTTTTTCTGAACTCATTCTTTCCCTGAGACTCTTGAAATCCCCTGTCTTGAGAATCTCTTCAACTAAACCTGGAGAAGACATTCTCGGGCCACAGCTTCCACTCAAATCACTCACTCACATCTCATAGACATGTGATTTGAATCTAATTACTACTAATAATTAATACTAATAATTCGGCAATAGGTTTTGATACTAAACTGTTTGAATTTCTGCACCTTAAAAATGGATAGGTTTATTCAAGGATTGAACCAATACTGCAAACTAATTCAACTGAAAAGAAATGCATTGTGTGCAATGTTTACCATTGATTATACGAGGCCTGCTCAAGAAGTATTGTGAATTTTGAGTTTTCACAGGTTACGTATATTTGATATTTGTTTTTTGGTTGTGTTAAGTTGGGACATATGTCTCTCACTTATGCCGAAAAGTTCGGCCATTTTGAATGTTCAGTTAATTGTTGACAGCTGTTTCGCTGGGACGTGTTTTGGTTTGTCTTTGATTTTTGCCTGTTCCGAAAAATGGATCAAAGAATCTGTGTCAAATTTTGGGTGAAAAACAAAATTAAGTGCGCAGATGCATTCCGAATGTTGACCGTGGCATATGGAGGAGCTACCTTGGAGTGAAGCAACGTTTATCGGTGGTACTAAATGTTCTTGGAGGGTCGAGAAGTGATGAACGACGAAGAGCATGCCGGACACCTGAGCAGGTCAACAACAGAAGAAAACATTGATGAAGTGAAGAAAATAGTATTGGCCAATCGTTGAATCACCATTAGAGAAGTTGCTGAGGACCTAAACATATCTATTGGCCCGTGCCATTCAATTTTTACCAATGATTTGGGCATGACACCGGTCGCTGCAAATTCGTACCAAAATTGCTCAATTTCGACCAAAAACAGCAACGCTTTGAAAGCATTGCTAATGAGGTGACTGCGACGACCCAAATTTCCTCCAGAGGGTCATAACTGGTGATGAAACATGAAGGTTTATGGTTGAGACGTGGAAACTAAAAGCTCAATCATCCCAATGGAAGCTGCAGAACAAGCCAAGACTGGAAAAAGCATGCCAAGTTTGGTTGAATGTGAAAGTTTTGTATAAGTTTTCTTCAATTGCAGGGGTGTGGTGCAGCATGAGTTCTTGCCACAGGGTAGAATGGTAAATAAGGAATATTACCTGCAAGTCATGCGCAATTTGCACTAAGTAATCCGCCTAAATGCCCGGAATTGTGGAAGAGCAAAAATAGGTTTTTGCACCATGACAACGCCCCTGCTCACACTTTGTTACTTGTGCGCAAATTTTGGGCCAAAAGCAACACACTCATGATGCCGCAGCCACTGTATTCCCCGGATCTGTCTCCCAGTGAATTTCTCTTGTTCCCAAAACTGAAGAGGCCCATGAAAGGACGACGCTACGCTACGATTGACGAGATGAAGACTGCATCGAAGGAGGAGCTGAACAAAATCACAAAAAATGATTTCATTGAAGTGCTTCGAGGATTGGAAAACCGTTGGCACCAGGGAACAAAATATATACCCATGAATAAATAAATAATGTTTGGAAAATCGTGATACTTTGGAACAGACCTCGCATGATGGGTGTTTGAAAAATTAAAAAAAAAAACTGCTTCTTATTGAGCTGAGGTCTTATAATTTAATTGTTTGCTTTAGAGAATCAATCCATAGTGTAGGATACGAAAAAGTAGAATTGCAATGATGTGGAAAGAGTATGACAAAAAGCACGGACAATCAAAATTTTACTTATTTGAGAGTCATAAGATGTGGTTATGAATAAAACCTAGTTCTACTCTGAAAATTAAGGTGGAAATGGAAAATCACGGAGTATTCACCGTACTTCTTAGATGTGAGCCCTTCTGCTTTAGAAAAAAGTGAATCTCTCTGGAGGCTGGTTGAAAGTGTTGTATTCTGTGGACTTGTCCATGGAAATATCATTGGTAATGAATTAGCTGGCATCATTTTCTGAA
The DNA here is from genome assembly GCF_022747635.1 of Hetaerina americana. NCBI lineage: Eukaryota > Metazoa > Arthropoda > Insecta > Odonata > Calopterygidae > Hetaerina > Hetaerina americana. Next base: position 1,463,254 of record NW_027287194.1, read on the forward strand.
ACCCAAGTGGTTTGTTGGGTGATGAGAGGTTAGAGAGTTCAATTAAAAAAATTACATGTACGAGATCTATCCAATAAGTATGCGAACTGGTGCAATCTGGTAGCCATGACTATAGCCCCGTCTACTAGAGGTACTAGTTGCCTTTTAACCCAATGAGGAGCCATGTCTGTGCTTGGTGGATCGAGCGTGGTCGAGCTGGGCATATGGTGTGCCAGTTATGTTAGTGTCTGTTGTCCTTGTTTTTACTGTATCTCGAAAACGGATAATTGACAAAATCTCAGAGCCACGAATTAAGGTCAAGTTTTTTGGTGAAGTGCAGTAAAAGTTATCAAGAAATTACTACTGAAATGTTGACAGCTGTTCATGGTGATAATGCTCTGAAGAAAACATCCGTTTCGAAGTGAATTAAGTGTTTTAAAGATGGCTGACAAGATGCCAGGGATGACACAAGGCCGGGACGACCTTTGACCACCTGTGTTGACGACAAGATTGATTGTGTGCGGTCCCTTGTCCTGACTTATCATCGAAAAACTGTCATAATGATAGCTAATGAAGTGAATTTAGGAAAATCAACAATGCACACTATTTTAACCCAAAATTGAGGTTTAAAAAATAAAAAGTGTGCAAATATGTTGCTCATGCTGCTGACGCCATATCAAAAGTTGAAAAGAGTTGAATATGTTACTGACTGGAAAAATTCTCTTGAAAAAGATTCTGGATTTCTCAATAAGGCCATCAATGTTGGCAAATCGTGGTTTTATGAGTATGGCATTGAACTAAAATCACAAAGCAAGGAGTGAAAAGCAAAAGATGAACCACGGGCCAAAAAATCAAGAAAAAGCCGATCGAAAATCAAAGTCATGCTCCTGGTTTTGTTTGATGTTAAAGGTGTTGTTCACAATAAATTTCTTCCCGAAGGACAAACACTAAATGTTGGGTTGTACCTTACAGTTAGTTCTCAAGCGTTTGAGAGATCGTGTGCAACCTAATTTGACTCAAGGCAATGGATGGGTCCTTCACCATGACAATGCACCTGCACATTCAGCATTGATTGTTTGCCAGTTTCGGGCAACTAATTCAATCACCTTGATCCTTGATCATCCTCCTTATTAGCCAGATCTCTCCCCCTCTGACTTTTTCCCATTCCAAAAATGGAAAAATGTAATGAGGGGACATCACTGGGAAGATGTGGACACAATAAAGCTAGAAACAACGAGAAAACGAAAAGCCTTACTGCCAAGGACTTCCAAGGGTGCTTTAAACAGTGGAAGATGGCATAAGTGCATAGCAACGAATGGAGAGTACTTTGAACAGGGGATAAAATCGATGTAGACTAAATTTTGCAAAATCAAGTTTTATGGCCTCAGTTCGCATATTTATTGGACAAGCGTCTTTTACTCCTTGGCATCACTCTTTTTCTTGTGTTAGCCCAGTAAAAATGCAATGCATTTCTATTTTTTGTGTTCTCTCCATGTGTGGATAGCATCTGCGCAAAGTCGATACAAATATTGCTCCTTCCAAAGTATGAGGCGTGAGGTGTTTACCATTTTGATGTACAGAATACAAGAGCAATTTCTTTAACACCTTTATTTTTACAAGAAACCCTGAGACTTGTCAGCATTGTTTCCATCTAAGGCATTTAATTATATTGGACCCACAGCATCTAAATCCTATCCTCATGAGATCCTGCCACATGATTATCCAACCACTCCAGCAATGCTGTTTAAACTTTGTCATCATTGTCTTAGTGCTGTCCAGCAAGGTGTTTATTGAAGTGTGAGATAATCTCATAGCACAAGGTCAGGGCTATATGGAGGTTGATCAAGTCCCTCCTTGCCATATGATGCGATGAGATCTTGGGTTTGATGGGAGGACAGGCATTGTCATAAAGGAAAATGATCCATCCCCTAAGCATGCTATGCCTTTTGTTTTGGCTTTCACGGTATAGTTCATTGAAAGTCTCTCAATACTCTGTGTTAGCATTCCCAAGGTAAGAAATTCACAAGATATGCATCCTGCCTTCAAGCTTCACTTCCTGGAATTGTGTGATGTTCATGTTATAGGAGTTTGTAATTTTGTAATGATTCTGGTGCAATGTGAGCACCCCTTGTTTCATAACCAGTGACAATTTGTCTTAAAAACCTTTTCCTCTTCGACACAGTACCTCTCAAGAAAAGTGAAAGCACTGACTAAATGATTGGTTTTGTTCAGCTCAGTCAGCATTTGTGGAGCCAAGTGTAAGCACAACTGCCATTTAATGGATTTTCACAGTTTCAATGTGGAACACTTCTTGCAATTTGAGAAAACTCATTGGATAATGATGAAATCGTAAAAAGTGTTTCGTCAAACTTTTACACCAACTTTCTGCACCTGGTCATCAATAATGATGGGCATTTGCTCGCACCCCATTACTCCACAGGTCAAGGTGTACATCAATGTTTGTGGATATATATGCAGCATTATATTTTGTAAAGGAAATCATCTGCAGCTTGCTCATTCAATAAAAACCAGTAATCACTGCAGTGAAGTGGGGGTAAAATATAAATAGGCAAGAGAATAATCAAGGTGATGTCCATACCCTGAATCAATTTCATGGTGGGCCCATGAAAAATTTGTCATTCGGTTTATTTCTTGCATTGCATCTCATTATGTTGGTATTTGGACAATTACTTATATTGTACTAAGCTCATATCGCAGAAGAAACCTATTTTTTCCAAAAAAAAATATTAAATTTTTCCTATATGAACTGAGTAAGCATCATAGGCAATAATATGTTGGGTTTCAGTCATATTATTTTAATAAGCAATTAAATGGGTAAATATAGAATGTTATCAGTGAATGATGCTAAGGATCAATTAGAACCCTCAACGACTTTAACATACCACTCAATATATACTACCTGAACAGAATCATCGAATATTTAAATTATATACATAACCGCTCGCACAGAACAAGTTCAAAGACTGGGCTAAATATCATAGATTCTCATTTAATTTAAGCGAAAAGATAATGCCTGATTGGTATCAGTGTGTTAATCTTCTTCCGTTGGGATTGTAATTGGTGTTATAAAATTCACCTTGTAATGATAAGATCCAGATGGCCTACTTCATCGACCTTCTTCCGCGAAAACAAAATCATTAGCCAAGACAAGGCGCAGTTTGGTAAGTATAAGGAAGTTAGTTCTTCTTTTTGGGGTTTCAACGGAAATTAATACTCTAGGGTTCCATGGACCCATTTCATCCATTTCTCAAATGGCGCCATACCGTATGACTATATGCATGTGATAGGTTTTTTGGGAGGTGAAGATAACTCATTAACTGTTAATTCATTAAACACGAAATCATGTGTATCTATCTTTAACATTGGCTAGGCCAGAGATGAGGAAGATACTTGGCATAGATTTGTGGAATCGTGACCATAGTACAATTGCTGCCAAATTTAAAAAACACCATTTACCACATATATATACCCATTTGTAGGTTGCCCCCAAATGTTTTATTGAAAAAAATTTTATTAAACATTTCACATTTATTAGTCCAACCTTTTTTTATAATTTTTAAATGCTGATATGGTCATTCCAGTGAATTAATTTTAATCATAACTTATGAACTCTTGTTAATTGTTCTCAAGTGATAAGGACTAAAATAGATGTTGATTTAGCACTTTAAATGGTAGTTTTCTAGGTGTAAATAATCGATATTTACTTGGATTATTTCAATATATGGACAATTGTGAGATTTGGAGTATGCTCCAAAGTTCACCATTAGTGCCATGAGTCCTGCCTAAATGGTACTGCTTAAAATGATTTGCTTTTACTGCTCTACTGCGAAAAACGGGCAGCCATAGTTTTTTAGAATAAGAAAAGCCCAAACTGTAACATTATTATTAAATGGCAGTAAATTTTGGAATGTAATCTTGTTGAAGTTTAACTCAGACCTTGAATGACATCTTTTTTAACTTACTGTTAATTCTCTCTCTCTCTCTTATGTGTACCTAGTTCGACCTTTGAATAAAAAATTCAATTAAAAAATTAAAGGTGCTTAAAAAAACATACCTCATGTGTTGGTGATATTTATGATTCTTGCACATGCATTCTTCTTCTATCAAATTACGATGCATGCGAAATTCATACTTTGCAAACAGTTAAATTGTGAACTGTACTGGACTATTTAATTAAATAACCAATTTATCTTGACAAATAATGGAAGAGTCCGGGTATGAGATTCTCGTGCTCGCAATCAGTTAAAATGGACAAAATCACAATGGACTGTGTGCAGTGAATAAAATTCCAGGAAATATAACAACTCTGGTGGAATGGAAAGTAAAACTTTATTCCCGAGATTGCTCATCAAATTGTTTTTCAATGTTAAACATCAATGCTGCTCTAATGCAGTCACATCTTATATTCCTTAAACGGCAAGCTATGTATTTGCCAAATGGGACCCAAGTATCCCCTGAAGTGGCACGGCCATGATGATTTTTGGGGGTCTGTTCACTTCAATTATGACAATGTAGAGTTGAAAAATGGTCTAATGTGTGGGTATGTAGTGGCACATTAGGCAGGGCTTAGAAATGTGGTGCTTGTTAGTTCCCATGGGTAAGTCAAGAACCTACCTTAATTGGTTGACTCCAGTTACCGTAAATAATGATATATATTTATTTTGATCGTCCAAGGTTCCCTTGACTGCTCAATCAAACTCTGGGACTTCACGCGACTCGTTGAGGATGTTTCCCTGGAGGACGTCAATGTGTCCCACAATCCCGAGGTGAGAGGGGCGAGCAGCAGTGCTGGCGGAGGGTCAGGTGGGGGTGGGAGTGGTTCAGGGACTACTGGAGGCAATGCTGGTGGTGGGGTAAACAACGGCGACCCATACCTCTTGAGGTCATACCCCACCAAGTCCACACCCGTGACGTGCTTACACCTGACGAGGAGAAACCTTCTGATGGCTGTGGGGATGTACCAGCAGTCTTGATCGAGTGGGAATCAGTGCGGTTGCATCAACTGCAGGGACTCATTATTCCACTGCCATTCGGTTGAGTGAACACCCTTGACACGCGGCCTAGAAAGGGGAATGCTCCCGACTCATCAGTGGGAACATTTGCCTGTCCTGCGTCTTCCCCAAGATTAGTGCTGATTGCCACGTGCCCGAGGTTCTTTTTAACATTTCCAAAGTTGAAGTATCCTAATGGCTTGAATCATTTGATGGCTAGTAAAGCAATGGTAGCATTCAAAGGAGGTCCTGTAACTTGGCCTTTTTTTTTAAATATTAGCATGCACTAGTGACTTTGTGTAAAATCATTGGTTTTGTCAATTTTTGTTCACTATGTACCCAGATTGCTTAGTGGTGTAAAATTTGTGTTGGTCTCTTACACAATTAAGTGCGAATGCCTGTAAGTATGCCATCATCGTCATGTGTGTTCTCATGTTATTCTTTCAATTTAAGTTTGTAATTTCTTGAAAAGTTAGTGCCATGTTATTGCTTTCTTTCACAGGTGTTGCTTATGCTCTTCTGTGTAAATATTCTGTTAGTAATGTACATATACTGCTAACAGATTTGAGTGTCTTGGGAGCGTGAGCAAAAATGTTACATAATTTTGTAGGACTTCAATGATAGGTGTGTCTTGTATGACTGTGACCATTCAATGTGTGTGTATGAATGACCCAAAATTGGAATTTTACTTTAAGAATATGTCCCACTTTTGGAAGTTTACATACATGTTTCTTATTCGCTTGACAAGATTCTCATGACTTCCTTGTTTTTCTTAATCCACTTGCATTTAAGGCACATAGAATTCATTTCGAATGTCAGAAATTTTCTTTAGACTATTTTCTGACACTTCTGTAAACCATGAAAATTATTGCTCTGCCCTATAACACATAATGTTATGGATGGGAGAAATTATTCCATCAATATTTACACTTAACTGCTGTCATCTATGGTCAAACGCAACATTTTTTGAGCATGACTTGACTATGCTGTGGTTGCAAGCTCTATGACTTAAAGAGAAATGACCCCCCATTGTGTGACGGCAGTCATTGCTGTGGCGAATACAGAAAAACCAATGAAATTTAATCCAATCTAAGAGTAGTAAGAAAAAAAGCAAAATAACTGGGAAGTCCAAAGGATTTTTGCATATAATCTCTTGGGCAGGTTTCAATTCACGTTTCTTTTGTCTCTTGTGGTATGCCAAACTGCTGTTAAGACGAACCCTGGGTCCTTTGTGAGTCAAAGTTAATGTTCAAATGGTATTTGAATGCTTGGGTGAAGAGACGGAAAACATTATGAATCCATGCGCTGCTTTTTGTGTCAATTAGCACCCCTGTGCTTATATTTAGTTGAGCCTATGTGTACCTCTTTGTAAAGTTTAATGAACTTACGATGATATTTAAGTGAGAATGGGATAGTTTGCTTCATACCTACCGGCCTTGGTAAGTGAAAATGTTGAATGTTGGCCTATTAATTTATTTAATAAGTCAATGAGTGAAAAACAATTGTTGAAAATACTTTGGTTAATTCTTCTGAATACCTCTGTGGCAGAATTAAAAAAAGGAATATTCTAAAAATATTTATATTTTTGAAACTATTTGGTGATGAAAGGTTGATGAGGAAAGTTTCAAATGGACATTGTAATTATATAAATGGAGTAATTATAAAATTAAACAAATTAAGTAATTTAAATATTTACTTTTGTGAAAAAACTAAGTAAATATATTGGTATGCCAGTTTTCTAGGTATGCATGTTCCTGAATTTAATATATTTTAAGATTAATTCAGATCGGTGGTGTATTAGATGGACATTGAGTTGTATTGGTTTTATTTTCCTCTTGTACTAGCAGTCTTGATTTTGTCTAAGAAGAGTTACATAAAAAAATACATTTCTTTTATTCCACATCAGTCATGTATTTGAACATATCAAGTATGTCTTGTGCTCAGAATCACTTAATGCTTTGAATATTTTGGACATTATTTCATGTGGAGTACCTTATAAACTCCTCTATATTTTAAGGGAGCATCCATTAACCACATATGGTTTTTTGCGCAATTTTCATTGCATCCTCCCTACAGCTGGGTTCCATTCCCAAAAGCTATAGCAAAGAAAGGTTCGTCATGCAAAATACAATTTCGAGACCATGATTCCTAAGTGAGTCAATTACCAAACATATTAAAAGTTTCACTGTGAAGGGGAATTAAATATTAATATACATGTGCTGGTGTATCAGTCTACAGGTCAAGATGTACATCAATGTTGGTGGATATATGCAGCATCATACTTTGTAAAGGAAATTCATCTGCAGATGCTCATTCAATAAACCAGTAATCACTGCAATGAAGTGGGGGTAAAATATTATATATTTTAATCATTCCTGCAGCTTTATGAAACAGTCTTCTTAAAATGGAAACCGAAAACTTTTTGGATACAATTATTAGAAGTGTCAACATTTACTTATTGAGGCCCCGTTGGAAATGTATTCAACATTAAGGCAGGAGAATACTGAAGGTGATGTTCATTCCCTGAATCAATTTCATGGTGAACCCATGGAAAATGTCATTCTGTTTATTTCTTGCATTGCATCTCATTATGTTGGTATTTGGAGTAATTACTTATATTTGTACTAAGCCCATTTCACAGAAGAAACCCATTTTTTCCAAAAAAAATGTTAAATTTTTCCTTTAAGAACTGAGTAAGCATCATAGGCAATAAAATGTTGGGTTTCAGTCATATTATTTTAATAAGCGTTAAACGCGTAAATATAGAATGTTGAGAGTCAATGATGCAAAGCATCAATTAGAACTCTCAACGACTTCAACATACCACTCAATAGACACTAATAATTAATACCAGTCAATTATGAACAAACTTAATCCAGAGGCCATACCTGAACAGAATCATCGAATTTAAATTACATACATAACCGCTCGCACAGAACGAGTTCAAAGACTGGGCTAAATATCATAAAATCTCATTTAATTTTAGCGAAAAGATAGGACCTGATTGGTATCGGTGTGTTAATCTTCTTCCGTGGGGATTGTAATTGGTGGTATAAAATAAGACCGGACCTTGGTGTGCAGCAGTGCTAATTCTTGATCATCCTTTTCGAGAGTTCGAATAATCTGGGCAAACTGCACCACACCTGGAATGACGAAATAAGAATGCGAAGCAACACCTACAATGGCAAAATACAGGCGAACCAATAAATACGGAACTAAGTAGCCAAGAACGTGGACGAACAGGGATATTATTTATGATAAACATTCTCACCTTCCCGCCCCTCAGCGAATCCATACTTTTGAATGATGTCCATTTGTATCTGGGTAATTATTGGAAATACGAATTGCATCGTTTTCAACATGTCATTTCCTGCATTTTCTTTTGCCTCCTCAACCTTGGGCAAATTCTCCTGAGAGTTTATGGCTTCGAAGACATCGTTTAACGCAGCTAAAATGAATTTAAATATTTAATACCTTTGGAGACATTCATAGCAATAAATCGTTATAATCAAACAACCCACCTTTCGCGCGTTCTACGGTGAATTCAGAGGTAGACATGAGGCCAAAAAATAATTAAATTATAATAAATTGACGATTCCACAAAAAAAAACACAATTTTCTTCTTGGACCAAAATATTATCAGCATTCATCAAGAAACGCAATACGCATCGCTAATGTTTCTTAAAAATTAAAACAAACCCGCCGACTGCATGATGCCTGAATCCATTGAATGTTATTGTTACAGCTAATAATTTATAAATTAAGACGTGCAATTAAACATTCCGTAAGTAAAAACACCTTCAACAAAACCGATATTTAATTAATTGTACTACTTCCACGGTTTACTAGTAGATGGCAGTCAACTGGATTCACGAAGTCAGTGTCCAGGGAGTTCGGGATTCAAATTCTCGTAAGAGAAACCTGCATATTTAGTATCAGTAGTAACATCTAAGTTACTGCGTTAGTTAAAGTAGCATGTTTCTTATTACGTATGAGGAATAGCTCAGTAATTCACCTTGTAATGACAAGATCCTGATGGCCTACTTCATCGACCTACTTCCGCAAAAACAAAACCATTTGCCAAGACAAGGCGCAGTTTGGTAAGTACAAGGAGGTTAGTTCTTCCTATAAACTTACACCACTAATTTGTTCTCATTGAAAATATTGTCTCAAAAAATTAACTTTTATATACTGCACTATTTGCATCAGGGATGAGTTGTTGACTGGTATATCGCTATTAATGCTGTGAAGCATGGTTAATAATTGTTAAATATCATAAGACGCTTGATCCGGCAAATCAGACGCTATTCATTTTGAGATAGGATTAGATAATGTAGGTAAGTGCGTAGAGGATGCTCACTTTTGTCCATATTTAATACCTCACTTAAAAAGAAGTAAACTGTAAATTTCAACTTCTATGCACTAAGTGATGCTGTACCAACGCTATAAATGCGTTTCTGAACGGATAAACAGTAACGCTGCTTTCTATCACCACTGGGAAGATAATATTGATTAGCTGTAATTTTACCTCAGGATCTCGTCAAAATTACCAAAATTATTATCATTAACAAAAACCTGAAATGCATAGTATTGTGTTTATACGTACATAGGCCAATAAATGGTGATGTAATTGGATATTGATATGGTCCATATTAAGTATACGCATTTGACATCTACATCTACATAATACCCCGCAAGCCGCCGCAAGGGCGAGTGGCGGGGGGTGTTAGGTAACCAACCGTAAAAAGGAAAAATACCACATGCAAAAGAAACAACACGGAAAATTACACCTACAGCAGCGCACACACTCATGCAAAAATCCCTTCATCCAATACTCATGCAAACACATATACCGCAAAACAACTAAAAAACTGCACCCCATGATGCAGCACGAAAGCAATCCTACAACACGGAATCCAGGACACAACAAGCAAGAAATTGAAACCTCACTACCACATGAAAGTGTACTACGAAACACTCTACCCCCAAAGAGTCTGTAAAAGGCAGGGAATGCGACCCAACGTTGCAGGTAGCCCCAACGTTGCAGGTAGACATATGGAAAGGACGGAAAATAAACTGGTTCAGCGTAGATTGAATGCATTTACTGCATTTTCAACAAATATAACGGCAATCTATTTAAAGCGCCAGCCATAGCCAGGGGAAGTGACCGAATTTTTTGTTGTTTTCGTTTTTTAGCAATGCGATTCATATTCATTGGCGATAATGGTCGTGCAGTTCATGAAGAGGCATTTATTTCTGATTATTATGAATTCTGCTGGTTTGACGATTGTTTTAAATAGACCGGAGGCAGGATAAATTTTCCTTGAACCCAGAAAATTCCGGGAAACATGCAATATCTTGTTAACCATGATTGAAGTCTAGACACACCATTGTCTAACCTTTCCTTCATTCATTACCGCAGGTCCATAAACTAAGCACAACTCACAATTAATTTGAGCAGCTGATGATCCTTCTGCATCTTAAATCGAATCACAGCTTGTGCTTTGCAATTAGCGGAAGCAGTGATTTTCGCGGACATTTTAATTTGCATGAAGGATCTCAGGTTTTCCCGGCGTATGGTATTCAAGAAGTTCTCTGCCATCGTCTTCAACCCTGAAGACGATGGGAGAGTCAGCCTTCGAAACGTCGGTGTACTGCAACCTGACCCGGTGGGAAACCCGAGAGAACTTCTTGAATTTTAATTTGCGTTCACCGGCTGGCAAACGACTTCTGAATCAAAACAACTTCAGTCGGTTCGGTAACAATCAATAGATGCCGATGTATGCGTACAATTTTGTTATGACCCGCCAATTTTTAAATATTAGAAAACGGCTATTACTTTGCGAATATGCCTCCAATTTACTTGGTCCCACTACTATTGTATGTTTTTAAAGGGTCAAAAAATTAAAAGAGTCAAAAGACCTTATTTCAACGGCTATTAGAACAGTCAAAATGATTATCCATGCCGAACTGTTTTCAAATGGGTGGACCTTAAAATGAACGTCCCATATGCATGAAAATGGTAGAAAGGAGACAAAATTGGAGTTCCGTCTCCCGCTGTCAAAATGGCTCCAACGGCAGCTGAGCAGTTGGCAGCAGTCGCTGGAAGCAGCGCTTTCTCTTAATGCTTGAGGCAGGACCGTAGATTGCCGCCCTCATTCATCCTCAGTAGCCACCATCCTAAGGCTCTCTCTGGTGATAAGGACCCTGCCATATGCTCGCTCACTCGTCGGAGAGATCTTTTTATCTGTAATCCCCTCGACCGGACTACGGTCACTTTTAGCGATAAGAGGGACGAGGATCGTGGGAGGGACTCAGCGAACGATCCACATGTCCCTACGAAAGAGGAGAGAAAGGTCTGACATTCCTTTCACGTCCCCAACTCACTCTCAAGCAAGGGAACTCTTGCCATGAAAAGTTGTCCTGTTATGTAAATACGAGGGGTAGCGTACGCTTATAATTTTTACTATTAAAGAGTCAAGGTATAAAGTTAATTTTAATTCGTCAATCTCAAGACTTCTCTACATACCGTAGACACCAGAGTTATACATTTTTCAAAGCGTGTCTTGACCTTTCATCTACGTCTATTTAATAATCCGAAAGCCTTCTCAAGGGCGTGATGCGGGGGGTGTTGGGACACCACCCGTAAGTAATAAAAAAAACCGCATGCAAAATCCAAAAATGGCAAAAAACAAAGCATGGCATACATGCATGCAAGAACACTTACACCCCACACACGCGGAAACACTCAAACTACCAACTTATATACACATGCACCTACAAATGTATCTGATATCTTTGCGATGTTTAATTTTGTTCCGACTTGTAAATTCAATGTTTTTAATATTTCCTAACTGACTTCGGTTTCTTACTATTATGATTTCTGATTGTTTGGGGAAAGAATGAGTATTTGAATCCATCTGCACAAGAATATATATCCCTTATTTTATCTTTGTGGTCTGATCTGCATAAGTAATGTGGGGCCATTATAATTTCTTTATTCCCATTCTTACACTCGTTTGTTCTGAGCATTTCTAAAAGTCTAAGTCTCGCTCGTTCTCTTCGTATGTCAAGCGGATCCGCATATTGTCCTGATATGTGCTCCCATGAAAGGCGTGATGTTAGAACTACCCCACACCTTTTGAATTCAGTCATTGTAGAACTCAGCAGATTGCGTCAAAAAACCATTGTTCTACCTCTCCAATAACGTCAATTGTGTTTCGCCAAATCTTCGACCCCGCAGTGGTTTTCAGAGTTCTTCTGGGAATAACGAAAAATCGCTTGGGGTGAGGTGGAGAGAAAATGGCGGATATGGCAAACTCCTCTATGTATTCGGTTGCCGGTCGTACCGTTGCTGCGATTGCCGGTCGCACCGTGTTCGCTTCTGAAAATGAGTCTGTAGTCATGGAACTCAGCGGTCTAAGACACCTTTGACAAGTGCAGTTCTTCGTGAATAGTTTTCTACACACTTCCGTAACTAAGATCAGTCTCATTCATGATCATTTCGATGGTTGCCCTTCGGTCTAAATGGACAATGTCCTCCACCATCTTCACTGCGGCAGCATCTTCCGTGAGTCTTTCACTACTTGGATCGTCATTGAAGAACATTTGGAAAACTGTTGGAAAAGTCCTTTTCCATCTCACGACTGTGTCATATGACAGGCTATTATTTCCATAAACTTCCATCACTTCATCGTGGATTTGCCGGGAACTACAGCCTCTGAAAAGAAAGAGCATAATCATACTGTGAACCTCAATCTTCTCCAAACTGTGAGTTACTTCAATCTACGGCTTCCTGAAGCAAAACAAATCAACCTCAATAGCTGTCATTAAAAAAAATTCCACATAAAAATAAAGACTAAATTTTATCCGAATGTCTCTGGTATTAATTAGTAATAATTATTTAAAAAGGATATCCACACCTAGTGGGTCGCGGTAGTCAAGGGAGTAGATCGTTGGACGACTGACCGGAGGGCCCGGGTTCGATTCCCGGGAAATCCTTTGTGGGCACATGTAGCTCTACCCAAGCCATGTGATTTTGCGGTTACATGGTCTTCCTGGGAAACCATAACTGACACAGGGGAAGGAACTGGTGTGTTTGAATTTCACACGCCGTCGGACTTAGTACTAGGTGAACTCTACTATCACCTATCAAACTGACCTTCGGGTTGATTACTGTGTTTATGTTTTTTTTATCCCCACCTATAGTACAACTCCAAAATGTGAATCACATTGAAGGTTTCAGCCTGGACGAATCAACTTTCAGGACGTCTTCACATCCTCAAAGGCTCTTTGTTGTTGATACTTACTACTGTGGGAACTATAAACTATGAATAGAAACGCGTAAAATTAATATCATTCACAAACGATTACATATATCCTGCATTGAAACTTGCTATTAACATTCAGTTCGCCGAAAGCTAAAGTAATTAACCAAGGGTGAAGATTTCGCAATGATCGATTTGCAATGCGCTTAAATTTCGCGATTATCATGGACGTACGCGTCAAATATGGTGGCGGCAACAATCGAGAAACTATTAATATATTTTGGAAAGTACTAATGTGAACAAAGTCGCAGCGATTTGGAAAGAGACAATAGAACCATCATGCATTGCCTTTCCAAATGAAAGGAGTTAGGAGGTGCAAGTTACCGAGCAAAAAATGCGCTGGACCATATGTCTACGTAGCGTTTAATCTTGTACTTCTTTGTAAATTGAATGTCTACACTATTTTTATTTTCAATGTGATTCCTTAGTATTAAGCTTTCTAATTGTCTGGGAAAAAACGAAAATTTGTACCTACCTGAATTGGAATCTACTCGTATCTACCTTATCTTATCTTTGTGGTCTGACCTACATAAGTAGTGTGGGGTCATAATAATTCCTTTAGTGTCATTGTTAAACTCGTGTGTCTTCTGAACCTTTCTAAAAGTCTAAGTCTCTCTTGTTCTCTTCGCATCTCTTCAAGTGGCTCCCAGCCTAATTCCCCCAAAAGACCTCTCACACTCGTCTTTTTCTATTCGTAACAATGTTTGACGAATTTGGCGGTTTTTTTCTTAACTGTATCTCGTTATTGTATCAACGTTTTCTCCCAAGGATCCCAAATACTTGGAGCGTATTACAAATGTGGTCTAATTAAAGCAAAATAACAACTCTCTTAAAACATTTTATTAAATTTTTCCCGCCAACCGTTCAAGGAAGTCGAGTTTCTTTCTATCGGATCCGCATTATACCTTGATGCCTATCCTCATATCTCTCAGCCCCCTTATATTGATAACCCAAACGAGAATTTCCGCTTGTCTTTCTTATATGCATCTCCTTTTCTTCATGTTCACTTCGATCATTACTTGTACCTATTTTTCCCACCGAAGCAGTTTATGACTGACTCTTCTGGCCTGCCAATTTGAAAATCCAAACGCTTATAGAAATTATGGTTACTTCTTGGTAGTCCACCGCCCCTCATACACAAGGGATATAATTAGCGAGCAGTACCCGTATTTGATATTTTCATATTTCAGTAGCCTGCAAGCCGCCGCTCGTGTGTGTGGCAGGGGGTGAATACTCACCATACTACCCTTGAACCGAATATTTGTACCCCTACCGCGGTCGGACAATGTTATTCTGATCCCTTATCGTTCGTGGAAAAATGACATCTTAAATCTATCTGTTGAGCACTTAATCTCTCTAATTTTAGTGACATGATCTCTCCTACCGTTCTGCTTATGGGCCAATAAGACATTTTCAACATCATTGCTAAAGAGACTCCTTCCAATATATGCCAGAGATTCATTCGGTAATTTAACTTTCGCTCAATTGAGTGATTCCCAGCCAAGTTCGTCCAATATTTTGGATAGGCTACTAATTTTATCATAATGACGTTTTCCAAATCCATCTCTCCTCTCCGCTGCACCCGAAAGTTTCGCCATTCGTACGATTCATCTAAGCGGCGCTCTCTGCCTTAGTCAATAAACATCCATGTGGTTCAAGTGCTTCGAAATTTTATCCTAAATGAAAAATCCACTAAAACAAACGCATTCCGCATCCACGAAATATGACTCAAACTAAGGAAACACGCGACGCGGACCGAGTTTGTGATCTTTTTTTCCTTCTTGGCTCAGTGGGACACAACGTGCAAATTTGTTTTGAGGTGAGACGCTCAAATCGATTTAATTTCTCGCTAATTGAGATAACACCTTTCGCAACTCCATCCGAGACTCGTGGAATGAGACATTTCTCCCATTGGAGCAATTATCGCGTGATTTCGATCCAAACAACCGCCTCTCGGAGAATTTTTCTCCATCACGCACGGCCCTTCCCCTCCCCCCCCCTCCTCCCTCCCCCACCCCCCTCTCCCGAACCAAAACTTTAATGGGCTCGCACCGTTCGTTTCGAAGTGGAAAAACAGGAATCTTGTGATGAGTGACGTCACTCGACGGTGGAAAATGAAGAAAGATAACATGCCCCCTTGGGACGGTGGCAAGGAATGTGACTTAAATTAGGCGATATTTATTAGGAAGCCTCTCTTCTACGTCTACATCCACGTAAATCCCCGCACGCAGCCGCGAGGGCGAGTGATAGGGTGGTATTAGGTAACCAGTGAAGCATATGCACAATTACAATTGTGGCACCTCTATCCGTTTGATCATTTTGCTGCCGAGCAAAGTTAATCACACGAAATAAGTTACTTACATGCGAGAAAATTCAATACTAGGACACGTACAAATTACGCGGGATTAGTGTTAAAAAGACGGATCCATTTAAAATTCAAGCAGGATATCGAAAAAATATATCTGTACACTATCAATACTAATATATCCCTCACATTCTCAGATCAGTAACCTGCCTCAAATGTACGCAGTAAATTCAACCTGTATTTCAACCAAAGGTCAACTTCTGGCTCCCATCCTAATTCTTCCAAATATTATTTTTTGCATTGGCAAGTTAAAGAGTATTCTTCTCTTTGTCAAACGATGCTACGAAACGGCAATTATTCTTTATTTTTCAATTAATTTGTTTGTTTATACAATTTCTTCGGGAGAAAAACGTTTTTAACGAATAATAATATTAATAACTTGTGACCAATTCTAGCAGCTTTGTTTTTTTCCATGAGTTTACGAATGCGCCCCGGGTTAATCAGTTGCGACGAATTCAAAGGACTTTCTATAGATTTCACTTAATGAGGTGTATGTTTGAATATATGGATATTTATGGCCATAAAAGGGGTTGGCATAATTACAGTCGTGTTCACATATTCTTGAAAATTCAGAAGTCAACAAATGAATGCTATCGTCAGCGTGAATGCGTCACCATTGCATCGGAATTAATACAGCCTCTTAGATCGTTAAAACAAAGGATAAAAAATCATTATCAAAAATACATTCATCCAAAATGTTCCGTTCCCTATTAAGATACGTTCAATCTAATACAGATCTCAATAAAATTATTAGTACTTAGACCAATAAAAAATTCAAGGGTGTAGGAGCATTTTCGCTATGCGCGCCGTAGTTTTGGGTGTTTCTCGACTGTTTAGAGCGAGCTTTCGCGACGGGCGAGCAAGCGATGTGGATCACATTACTTCCGATTATAACGCTGTAGCGAGCTTAGTTTTCAAATGGTTATGCATGGACGATGCATTTGGTGGAGAAACATATCCGACTTTCGGTCGAGACGCGAAATAATGAATGTGATATTTACAGTCATAAGTGCATATTCTTCAATGGTCATATCACTATAATCGAATAGATAAGTGAATTAAAACAACTACATATGAAAAAGATGCCATAGATTCATATCATGATTATAGATTATTATTATTAGGTAACCTACCGGTTAAAGTAGGTTTTTGGATGGACATAATTACTAATTAAATAATTTGTGGCCCCTAGCAAAACAAAACATCCTACTCTACATCAAGTCCCTCTTCAGCTCTGAGTACTTTCTTCCTCCCTTTCCCGTCCAACATCCCTCGTCACGGAAAGCTCACAGCTGCAGGAAAGAAGCTTCGATTTCAAGATCCGCTGCATTGCGACGAGGAGACCTCGTTTGAGCACGGCTTCATCTCACACATCGAGTTGGCCCCAGCTTTGGAACCCATAATGGAGGGGGCCACGGGGCTTTGCGCATTTAGCGAGGCAGAGTGCAAATTTCTCTCAGATCTCACGGGGCGCACGTTCATTTACATGGAAAAGGAGCTGACCTGCCCCCCTCTCGAGAAATGCACCTTCCCCTCATTTTCCTGCCTGAATCCCTGTCATAAATTGCGCAGTAGCGTTTGTGCCCTCGGAAACGCACGATCGCTGGCGCAGTGGTTCCAATACAACAACTTCAAGGCTGAGGTTGAGCCCTGCCCAGATGACTGTTCCCCATCCCCTCTTCCATCACCGAACTTCTTAAGCTATTTTAATACACGCTCGACTTCAGTCGTGATGCAGCCGTCAGTGGATGCGGTTCTCCAGTCACCACCGGTGAAGAGAAAGAGACCTGCTGGACATTCGACTAGCTCTCCGCCTCAACTTTTGAACAATTTACTTCTTCAAACAGTGTATTATTTTAACGATGCAAAGACGAAGAGCGTGTGAATTGGTTACGGAAGTGTACTTTGAATCAGTGGTTAAATTTAACGGTTAAAAAAGTGTAACATTTTCACAAAGTGAATGGGAAAACATCTTGAATTCGGTAGAGACTGTAAATGTATTCTTTTATATGGGAGAAAAAGGTGTGTTAACGTCACCCTGCTTGGCATATGCAAATTACTTTGGGAAGAGACATTTGGTTGTGAAAAGCAATTTAACGAAAACCACCTTCAACTTGAATGGTGATGAGTTGGGGGCTCTAACAAAACTCTCCAAACTGATAAATCTATTTCTCCAGAGGCTTTTGGATGGTCGTGAAAAAATAAAACATTTAGTCGCAAATAAATTAGCAAATAATATCGCAAATTGTGATATACAGAGGCTTGAATTGGAGATGGTACTCATAGCGTATGATTCGGCTGATGACTAAAAAAAAATTGTCAGTCTGTGTGTAAATGTAAGGCTTTTTAACCTCTGGCACGAATGAAACTTCTGTAAGTTAAAAGGTGTTGATGTAAGTTCAACCCCTGGCATTGGGCGTAAAAACCTTGTAAGTTGGACATACATCACGATGAGTGCCATTATCGAATTTCAAGGATTTATAGCCAGCGATGGAAAATTTATTGTCAAGGAAAAAGGCAATTATCGCTGTCCGGAACAAATGTTGCAATACGTGTTTATTTAAATCACCGCCGAGAATTTTTTATACTAAAGAGTCGACTTGGTTGCGAAACAATTATCACGGCTTGACAGAATATTCTTGAGACGTGCATTATTCTGAATTGGAGTGTATTATCCAATTATACGAGGCAATATAAATATTTATTTACTAAGGGTTTACAAAAGGCATCTTTCTTAACCGGTCTTCTTCCCGAGGGAATTTGTGTTGCTAATCTCGAACTGTACGGCTGTCCCTCGCTCAAGAAATTAACTACGCATGAGGGATGCTTGTTACCTGCACACCAGAATACCACACAATGTGCAAGAAAAAACTGTTTCAAGTTGGCTGAATGGTGTATTCAAAATAAAATTTGTAATTAAAAAAATGTAAATTATTATTATTATTGTAATCAAAACCAGTAAAAATGTATTTATGCTTTAATAAATTGTAAAAGCCGTATCTGTGTTTTATTTCTAACCTTATATCCCATAAAATGAGAAATAAAAAACACAATGATCAATAATAAACTTATATACTTTAATATACAAACATTTCATCTTCAAATTTAAGTACAAATTTGATCACTCTCAGGCGGGTGCCTCTGATATGGTCCGTGGTAAAGTAACGCACTTTCGATTCTTTATGGTCCGTGTAGCAAACTGGCTTCACTCCGTCAACTTCCACGCACTCTCTTTTACTAACAAAGTGCGATCGACCGTCAAACTCAGTTCTTCCTCGACGCTCTGGAACATATCCTTCATTTACTCTCGATTGCGGGCGGTGTGCTTCGTACACTTCCAGCCAAATTAAGGGAAGCTGCTCCTCGGCCTTTTGACGCTTCTCGGGATCGGAGATGTCAGATGCCTGGGTGATGTTGAATCTCACGACTCTCCCACTTCCATCTTGAAAGCCGGAAAATTTCACTCTTTGACCGACGACATCAAACTCACGGTTCTGGTGTCGGAACACACAGTAGTACGTAGTTAGGAAAGAAACTGATAGTATAAAATCGGTATTTGCGATACTTTTTCTCGGGATATTTATTGAGTACGTATCCTCATCATCTATTCGCTCCACGCGCAGATATGCTTCTACCAAGTGAGCACATAAAAGGCCAATTTTCACGCTCATGTTGACGGAGAATGATTATCCATTCGGGCGAGGTCATTTATATACGGAAGTTGGAGTCACATTGTAACCTCACGTGTTTAGATCCTG
This sequence comes from Hetaerina americana, assembly GCF_022747635.1. Lineage (NCBI taxonomy): Eukaryota > Metazoa > Arthropoda > Insecta > Odonata > Calopterygidae > Hetaerina > Hetaerina americana. Next base: position 1,482,695 of record NW_027287194.1, read on the forward strand.
GTAACTGCCAATGGGATATTGCATCGCTAGGGTTGTAGATAGGAAGCGCCGTTCCTGAAACACGCCATCTTGGATTTTCTAGAAGCCGGTTCCCATGCCGGACTGCTAGGTTTTCCTATGATTGGCCGGTTATCTTTCTTTTCAGTCGATCAACGGACAAAGACCATCCGCATTACACGCATGCGCACTTCATCAATCAAGTAGAGATATTTCTAATGATTCACTCTTACTTTGGAAAACAGTCTCACTCCAATCGTTGGTATGAACGCAACGGAGAACTTGTTTCGTCCTCGGCACCATTAGTTGGTCTGCTCTCGACCAAGAACCAGGATGGACTAGTCTATGCGAGGTTAAAAACAATAAAAGCTGGGGGTGAGGAATGGGCGGGTACTATCCATCCCACTAGGTAACGCTTAGCGAGACCTTTCCCCTGTCCTCAACCTCATCCCACTAAAAATGTGTAACTTTTGAGGTGGGTTCTTATACGGGCCTTTTGCAGCTATGGTTGTGGAATTTCGGTAACGCCAAATTGATGTGGATTTAAATTGATGATGATACGAATTTGAATGGTAGTTTTATCGCCAAAATTAACAAATTTTCTAAAATAACTTATCGTAATTTTCAAAAGCATAGACATCATCGAAACTATACGTCCTGTCAAAAAAAACATAACCTTTTTTACGTAAAATTACGTTGTCTTTCGATTATTGCCATTAATTTGTTATTATCGTTATTATTTACCGAGATAGTTGATGAAATATATAAATTGGCTCATTAAAGGGGACACTGTAAGGCATTTATCTGAGGTATACAGGGTCGCACCCAAAAGTGATAGGACTGATTTTTTTACAAGAATTTTATTGACGATATACTTACATCGACTTAATAATCTTCAAAGTATGCTCCTTGAGCTGCTACACACTTAGTTGCTCCCATTCCCCGTACGCCCGCTGGAAATTTTCTTTGGGGATGCCGTTGATAACCCTCGTCGAAGCCTCTTTAACGGCCTTTATCGAGTCAAAATGTCGTCCCTTGAGCTGTCTTTTCATCAGGGGGAAGAAGAAGAAGTCCGGTGGTGCCAGATCGGGAGAATAGGGCGGGTGCGGCAACGTGGCAACGCCGTATTTGGCCAGGAGCTGTCTGACGACGAGCGCGCCATGGCAGAATTTTCGGCACCATCTTGGCGCACACCTTGCGCATGGCCAAATCCTGTGAAATAATGCGTTGGACGTTGGATGCATACAGATCCAACTGGTCTGCCATTTCTTCACTGGTTAAGCGTCGGTCTATGTTCAGCAGTGTCCTCACTCTGTCCATATTCGTGTCGGTTCTTGCCGTCGACGGCCGTCCGGAGCGATGGTCGTCTTCAACGAGCTCCCTACCCTCTTTAAACAACTTGTGCCACTCAAATACTGTGGAACGGCTTAAGGCAGTGTCCCCCTAAGCCTGCTTGATCATATCGAGGACGACGATCAGCTGCCGTCTTCCCGAGTTTCGCAAAACACTTCACGGAATACATCTACATCTACAAAATACCCCGCAAGCCGCCGCAAGGGCGTGTAGCGAATAACGTTTCTCTAAATTCAGATTCATTTTGTTTTTCGACGCGGACAAAAAACTTACTTCACTAAAAACGGTGTCCTTACTCAACGACAGCCCGCAGGCGACTGAGGTTGGTGTCTTCAAATAATCTTCAAAATGTATTCCTCCTGCATCAAAACACTTTGTTCAGCGCGTCTGCCACTCGTCAAAAGCCCTCTAGAAGGGGGTTTCCGGAATACTGTTGATAGCCTTTGTCGTCGTCGCGTCAACCGCCTCAATGGAGTCGAACCGATATCCTTTGAGCTCCATTTTTATTCGCGGAAACAAGAAATAGTCAGGTGTAGCTAGGTCGGGGCATTAGTGGGGGGTTGGGCAACGTTGCCACGCCGAATATCGTCGGCTGCTGCCTCAAAATAATCGCACCGTGGCGCGGCACGTTGTCATGGTGAAGTTTCCAATACTTCTTAATGGCTAGTCACACGCGCGTTACGCGATTTCCTAGGCGTGTCAGTATTTGCACGTAAAATGTAGCATTTACGGTCGTTCCAGTGGGCACAATTTCCTTGCGAACAATGTCGAGTCCATCGAAAAAAACAATCAGCATGATTTTGATTTTGGATTTTGACATCCGAGCTTTTTTCGGACGCGAGAACCCCTGCGTGTGCCTTCTGAACTTCAAGGTTTTGTTTCCGGGTCGTACTGGAACACCCACGTTACATCGCTGGTAATTACAATTTCGAGAAAATCTTAATCTTCCTCGGCGCAATCTAAAATATCCTGCAAAATGTCCACCCACGAAAGTTTTTGTTCCTCGCTCGAGACTTTCGGCACCAACTTCGCCAACCGTTTCCTCATCACAAGATCTTCTGTTACAATGGTGTGGACGGTTCAAACTGAAAGGTCGGTCTCCTCACTGACTAAGGCGATGTTTAACACCTGTCAAAGTCCAAAACTTTTTCCACTTTGGCCACCTGGGCATCGGTTCGAGAGGTCGTTGGGCGTCTTCGACGAGCTCCCGGCCTTCCTTAAACATTTTGTGCCACTCAAAAACCCTTCTGCGGCTCAAGGTAAGCGACAGAAGCCTGTTAAATGAGTTCCAGTGTCCGACCGACGCGGATTTCCCGAGTTTAACGCAATACTTCACAGCGTAGCGTTGCTCGACGGTGCGCTCCAAGCTTGCAAGACGACATCACAAACAATCACACGTCACAAAAATCCATCTCCTGTCTCAACGCATGCCCGGAGGTGGCTGAACTTCAGTCCGCCTGAGTAGTGGGGGACCCTTCCACGAAGCCGACCGGTCGAAACCTCATCCACCGATCCGTTGGGGCTACAGCGAACCAGTCACGAGACTATTTTACGGACTCTGTGTATATATATATATATATATATATATATATATATATATATATATATATATATATATATAATTAAATGAAGTACAAAGAATTGAACAATAAATTGAGGCGGGCAACAAATAAAGCAGAAAAAGCATAGTGGAAGACGCAGTGCGATGATATGGAAAGTTTGCAGAGGAAGGGTGAAATCGGTGCGCTGTACAGCAAAGTTAAATCTTTGTCGGGAAGTAAGGAAGTGAGAGCAACGATAGCAGCTAAAGATAAGGCGGGTAAGGTAATAGTTGACGCAGGGAAGATCCAAGGGAGATGGAAGGAATATATAGAAGAACTGTATAGTAAGGAGCTTAGACCAACAAAGTTAGATATAGAAAAGGAACACGACGTAGAGGAAGATAGCTTAGGTCCAGGCATACTAGACAATGAGATAGAAAGGGCATTAAGGGAGATGAAACTAAATAAGGACGTGGGGGTGGATGACATTCCCGCGGAACTTTTAAAAGGCTTAGGAAAATGTGGGAGGAAGAGGCTACATGGGCTGATCCGTAGTATTTATGAGGAAGGAATCTGGCCGGCAGACTTTGTGAGATCAGTCTTAGTTCCTATTCCGAAAAAGGTAAAGGCTATATCATGTGAGGACTACAGGACGATAAGTTTGATATCCCACGCAGCTAAAGTTGTTCTCAGGATCATAAACAAAAGGATAGAGAGTACGGCAAATGATTACTTAGGGGATAATCAGTTTGGGTTTAGGAAGGGGAGAGAGGTAATGAGATTATTAATCAAGAGAAATATAGAACACACCCAGGAGGTATTTTCCTGTTTCGTAGATTTCGAAAAAGCGTTTGATAGAGTGAATTGGGAAAAACTAATGAGTATATTGCAGAAAATAGGAATAGATTGGAGGGACAGGAGGCTAATCCGCAACCTGTACATGTCTCAGACTGCTCAGGTGTGAGTGGGGAACGGGGAGTGAGGTTGGGCAGTGTTAGGAAGAGGTGTAAGGCAGGGTTGCCCAATATCACCGTTGCTGTTCAACCTGTACGTAAAGGAAATGATTAAAGAGGCATGGGAAGGACGAGGTAGGAATGAATATGGGCGGGGAATTCGTAAAATCAGTTAGGTTTGCTGATGAACAAGCTATAGTTGGTCAGTCAGCCAATGGGCTGCAAGTATTGCTGAGTGAATTGGAAATTCAGTGCGGCAGGTATGGGATGAGAATGAATATTAATAAAACAAAGATTATCAGATTTCCTAGAAAGAAAAATGCTAAGCTAAACATTAAAATAGAAGGGCAAAAACTAGAGCAGGTAGAACAGTTTACGTATATCGGTAGTGTTTTGGACCAATAGCTCAAAGTAGTAGGGACGTAAGGAGAAGAATTGCGCTAGGCAAAGAGGCTTTCACAAGGAGGAGGGAGTTGATGACAGGAACGTTGCGTAAGGATGTTAAGAAAAGACTCGTAAAAACTTTGATATGGAGCGTAGCTATGTGTGGCGCGGAAACGTGGTTATTGAAGCAGGAGGATAGACGTAGACTGGAGGCTTTTGAAATGTGGGTGTGGAGAAGAATGGAGAAGGGGAAATGGACAGAGAAGAAAACAAACGAGAAAGTACTTGGTATGGTGGGCGAAGAGACGGGTTTGTTGGGAGAAATCCTATGGAGGCAGGAAAAGTGGCGGAAGGAGGTATTGACCGGCAGCGGGATGTATAAGACTGTGATTTAGGGGAGAATGTTGGGCAAACGAGGAAAGGGAAGGAACAGGATAGGGATGTTGGACGCGTTGAAGGGAGGAAGAAAGTACTCAGAGCTGAAGAGGGACCTGATGTAGAGTAGGATATTGTGTTTTGCTAGGGGCCACAAATTATTTAATTAGTAATTACGTCCATCCAAAAAAACCTACCTTAACTGGTAGTTTACTTATTAATAATAAATAATAATAATAGAATTGTGTCATCATGTCATCACATTGGTCACATTCAATTTTTTAACTGTTTTCCTACACTGCCATCTTGGCCATTTTAATGGACCATGGTCCTGAATACATTTTAATAGAATATGACATGCATAGATTCAGTAGCTCATCTAATTGTAATATATAAATAATCATTTTATAGCCCACGATTGTCATCGTGGGGGATGTTACTTAACTAGAGATCAAAGGAGGGAAAATCAGGCATCGATGATAGCATGTGGTTTGAAGGCATAGTGTCATAGGCAAGGGGGTTCCCTTTCCGGCCATCAACAAAAAATGCGAATGTGTTCGTCAATTTTTTCAGGATGGCATTAGCTTCTTTACCGAATTTTCCTCTTCTCTTGAACAACTTTGTTGGTTTTGCAGTCATCCCTCCCCTACCACATTCTATTGTGTATGCCAGTTTGATGCTAGTTTGATTAGGTCCATTAAAATACTTGACCTCTTTGCCAGGGGAACGGAGGAGCTTTAGGACTATGACAATCTGAGGAAAGGATGGAAGGGGCTCCAATCGGGGTTTTTAATATTTTAAAGCTTATACTCTAGGACATGGTAGTTAGGCCTAAAAGTTTAAGGTACTTTATTAAAATAGTTGAAAATAATTTGAAGGATATTTTTTCGTATTCTGAGGGATTTGTGCTAGTTATTTTGTCTTTGTAAGGATGGGCTATTAAACCATACGATTACAAATTCCAAAGAAACTGCGGGAGATGCCGCAACAGTGACTTTTAACGGAGTCATCCGTTAATGTGCATTTCAATGCAACAATTTCAGAGTGTAAAAATTATTCGCCTTGACTGGGATTCGAACCCAGATCCCTCAATATCCGATCGAGTGCTTTAGCCACTTAAGCTACAGAGGCGTCCTCTTAAATACTGAATTTTTAGGGCTTTTAAAGGAACTAGTTTTATTCTATGACCCTCACATAGATTACGCACATCACGCCAGTATCAACATAGGAAAAATGGATTTAATTTTCCGCAATTGCCAAGCCAAAAAGTTTAAATCAGAACCTCCCGGTCATTGCTGCAATAATGGTAAATTAAAACTTAACCAACTGGACCCATTACCACAAGAACTCTAAAAATATACAACTGGTGATACACCACAGTCAAGACATTTTCTGAGTAATATCCGAAAATACAACTCATGTTTTCAAATGACCTCATTTGGAGCCACATCTGTTATTAATCAGCCTGGATTTCAATCCACTTTCACAGTACAAGGGCAGATATACCATAAAGCAGGATCGTTGTTGCCGTTGCCTAATCAGCAACCAAAATTTGGAACGACCAAGTTGAGACCGACCAAAGATGCGCCAACAATTCAGGAACAAGACGTGAGATTGTATCTGATTTACAACAAATGTTCCATGCACACAATATTTACATTAAAACGTTTGAAACTTCAATTGATCATATGCCCACAGATGCATATACAATTATTATAAAAGCAGATCGAAAACCAGCAGGAGAGCATGAACGGCGCTTCAACGCTCCTGTAGTGGATGAAGTTGCAGTTGTGATATCGGGTAATGAATTTGAAAAGCGAGATATCGTGCTTCAATTACGTAGTGGATCATTGCAGCGAATTTGCGAAACTCACAGGTTGTATGATGCTCTACAATATCCTATTTTATTTCCCTATGGTGAAGATGGGTATCATTTCAATCTGAGGCAAGTTAATCCAACAACAGGTATTCCAACAAGTGCAAAGTTATCTGCTATGGATTATGATGCTTACCGTCTAATGATACGAGGCACTAAACAGAACCACGTGATAAATTGCAGACAATTATTCCATCAATTTATCGTGGATATATATGTAAAGATTGAAAGTGAAAGTCTTCAGTTTATTCGTTCGAACCAAAAAAAAATTAAGAGTGGACCAATATATTCACCTAAGAGATGCGGTAGCAAATGACGGAAATATTGAGAATCTGGGCACTTTGGTTATTTTGCCAGCGTCGTTTACAGGTAGTCCTAGACACATGCATGAGTACACACAAGATGCAATGACCTATGTAAGGACATACGGGAGACCAGATTTGTTTAATACGTTTACCTGCAACCCGATTTGGTCAGAGATTAAAGAAATGCTAATCAACGGTCAATCATCCAGTGATCGCCACGATTTAATTGCGAGAGTTTTTAAACAAAAGCAACAAAAACTCATTAATATTATAACAAAAGGTCACATCTTTGGATAGGTGGGATGCTGGATGTACACCACTGAATGGCAGAAACGAGGTTTACCACATTCACATAATTTATTTTGGTTGAAAAGGAAGATTCAACCAACAGAAATCGACGCTATTATATCAGCTGAACTTCCTAACCAAGAAGAAGATCCTGATTTATACGCTGTGGTAACTAAAAATATGATCCATGGACCATGTGGAAATATAAATCGGAACTCGCCATGCATGAAAGATGGAAAATGCACCAAAAACTATCCTAGAAAATTAATTAAAGATACACAAACAGGAAACGACGGCTATCCTTTATATAGACGGCGAGCTCCAGAAAATGGAGGTTTTACGGCAATACTGAAGACTCGAAGCAACGTGGAAATAGACGTGGATAACAGTTGGATTGTACCATATTCTCCATTATTATCAAAAATGTTTAACGCACATATTAACGTAGAATACTGCAATAGTGTCAAATCTATTAAGTATATCTGCAAATATGTTAATAAAGGTTCTGATATGGCAGTTTTTGGTGTAGGCAATGAAGACACCAACAATGAAGTAAAGCGTTATCAGTTGGGAAGATACGTCAGTAGCAACGAAGCTGTTTGGCGAATCTTCGGATTTTCCATTCATGAACGGTATCCTACTGTGGTTCACCTTAGAATTCATTTAGAAAACGGTCAACGAGTATGCTTCTCAACTGATAGTGCCGCAAGAGTGATTGATCAGCCGCCAAACACAACTTTAACAGCATTTTTCCAACTATGCCAGTAAGATACTTTTGCAAGAACACTATTGTATTCAGAATTGCCGAGATATTATACGTGGAATACATCAAGGAAAGTCTTTTGCAGAAGAAAAATGGGCAACTTTGATCCTGAGAATAATATTTATTCATCTGACGCATTGGGCCGAGTCTACACAGTCCATCCTAACAACGCCGAATGATTTTTTTTAAGAATGCTTCTACATACCATTAGAGGACCTCGCTCATTTGCAGAATTAAGAACGGTAAACGGAGAAATATGTGAGACATTCCGAGAAGCTTGCCAGAATTTAGGGTTGCTAGAAGGAGATCAACACTGGGATGACTCATTGCGAGAGGCCAGTTTGATTTCTCTTCCAGGACAAATCCGAATTTTGTTTGCCATCATAATAACCTCCTGTAATCCATCTAACCCAAAAACAATATGGGAAAAATATAAATTATCAATGAGTGAGGATATGCTGGCTAAAGTTCGAAGTGAAAATCCTACATTGGATATTACGTTTAACTCCGACATTTTTAATAAAACTTTGATTATTTTGGAGGAAAAGTGTATCACCATGGTTAACAAGACTTTAGTGGAACTCGGTCTTTTTGCACCTGTACAAGATCAACAGGGTGTATTTTATCCAGATTATATACGTGAAACTAGCTACAATGTCTTAGACTTAGAAGTATGCATCGCGGATAAAAAGCTACTTCTTAATGAAGATCAGAAATTCGCGTAAGAAACAATAATGGATCAAGTAGATAAACAAGAAGGAGGTATCATTTTTCTTGATGTTGCTGGTGGCACGGGAAAAACATTTTTAATTAATTTAGTTCTCGCTGAAATTCATGGAGAAATTGCTCTAGCCGTTGCATCTTCAGGTATTGCAGCGACATTAATGGAAGGAGGAAGAACAGCCCACTCTGCCCTTAAGTTGCCACTTAATATTTCCCAACAAGAAAATCCCACATGTCATATAAATAAAACAAGCGGCCAGGCACAAGTTCTTATAGAATGTAAATTGATAGCATGGGATGAGTGTACGATGGCTCATAAAAAATCTCTTGAGGCCCTCAATGCAACACTTCAAGATCTTAGAGGAAACTGCAGTTTAATGGGAGGAGCTCTGGTACTCCTGTGTGGAGACTTCCGTCAAACTCTGCCTGTCATTCCAGAATCGACTCCAGCCGATGAAATTTATGCCTGTTTAAAACATTCTGTTCTATGGAATCATGTCCAAGAAATTAGCCTTAAACAAAACATGCGAATCCTCTTAAGAGATGGGAATGCTCGAAATTTTGCAAATAAACTTTTGGAGATTGGAGAAGATAGATTAGTTATTGAAGCATCTGGTATGGAAAAAATTGTCATCAGATTTATGTGTATCGGTGAAAGCTGTCCGCGATATGATACAAGCAGTCTATCCTAACGTTAATCAAAATTGTAAAAATTTGGAATGGTTGCGAGAAAGAGCCATTCTTGCTCCTAAGAACGATGATGTTAATGAAATTAACAAGGAGATACTAGCCATGCTGCCAGGAGACGTGATTGAATATAAATCGGTTGATACCGTAGTGGATGCTGACGAAGACGTCAATTATCCAACGGAATTCCTAAATTCACTTGATCCAGCTGGATTGCCACAACATCGCCTTATACTTAAAGTAGGATCTCCAATCATTTTATTGCGAAATTTTGATCCACCAAAACTCTGCAATGGGACACGATTGTGTGTGACAAAATTAATGAAAAATATAATCCAGGCAGTCATTTTAACTGGAAAAGGTGAAATAATTTTTATTCCACGGATACCTCTAATCCCAACTGATCTTCCCTTAAACTTTAAAAGATTACAGTTTCCAGTCCGGCTAACTTTTTCAATTACCATTAATAAATCACAGGGACAGTATTTCAAGTTTTGTGGTGTTGATCTAAGATCGCCATGTTTTAGCCACGGGCAACTTTATGTTGCTTGCTCCAGAGTAGGTTCGCCTAAAAATTTATGTATTCTTTCTCCTGGATATGAAACAAAAAATGTACTTTATAAACAGGTGTTAAATAAAAAAGATTCTTAAATTTGTATGAAGTAGTGTGTTATTGTACTTTATAATTTGTTGTTTTTATTTGTGTAGTATATTTATATTATTGTTTCTCCCTAACCCGTGCAAAGCCGGGTATTCAGCTAGTATATATATATATATATATATATATGTATATATATATATATATATATATATATATATATATATATATATATATATATATATATAACCCAGAATCGGAAGAGGTGGAGAGGTTGAGGCTCCTTTCCTCTCTCGGGGCGAGGAGCAACTTTGGGAGATTGCGGTGTTCTGAGTCCTCACCTTGTGGGGGAGAGAGACTAAAATGGGCTCCAGGAAGCGGAGGATGTTGCGAGGGTGAGCCTGCTTCCCTCTCTCGGGGCTAGTAGCATTTTTGGGATAGGGCGTTGTGCAGAGTCCTCACTTGGCCAGGGGGGTAGAGGTTAAAATTGGGCTCCAGGAAGCGGAGAAGGTAGCGACAGCAAGAGTACTTCCCTCTCTCGGGGTGAGGAGCAACTTTGGGAGAGGGTGGTTTGCAGATGGGAAACTTGGTGGCCGGGGGTTGGGGTTACAATTGGGCTACAGGAGCGGAGGAGGTAGGGAATGTGGGACTGCTTTCCTCTCTCGGGGCAAGGTGACTCTTTGGGATAGGGCAGTGTGCAGATTAGTCACTGTGTGGGTTGGGGGAGAGGCTAAAATGTTTCTCCAGGAAGCGGAATAGGTTGCCAGGGTGAGAGTTCTTCCATCTCTCGGGGGAAGGAGCAGCTTTGGCAGAGGGTTGGTAATGGGGTAGTCACTTTGCGGAGGGGAGAGAGGCTAAAATTGGACTCCAGCAAGCTGTCGTATCCCGCGGCTTCTTCGCAGGGGGTTATGGCGACAATCTTACCGACGAGTCGAGTGGCTGCCCCGCGGTAAATGGTGAGGGTGTTAGGTGTTCAGGGAAAAGATCACAGACTGAGGAATGCGTGATACAAGTTTATTTCTCAGACAATAGATTCCCAGTACAGAAAGCAAGCCCCCTTCCCATGTGTTTCTCTCGTGCAGCTGACGCTGCGACCACCTCTGCCTCTCTCACGCCGGGACGGACTACTGCACGAAAAGACGCACTTCGTTTCGGCGTCTCCTCCTTATCAACTTGGTTTCGTCCAAAGTTACTTCTGCCCTCTGGACCCGTGTAAGCTCCCCGAGTCAGAGGCACTACTCATCATACCATCGGTCCATCCGAACTCAGCATCATAAGTCCGTGACTCATCGGCGTCGCGATGGTGCGTCAGTATACTACAAAGCGGTGTAGGTTTCGGGCTTGAGACTGCTTGCCTCTCTCGTGGCGAGGAGCAGCTTTGGGAGATGGGGGTTTTCAGAGACGTATATTTGTTAGGAAGGCGGAGGGGCTAAAGTTGGTTCCAGGAGATAGAGGAGGAGCGGGGTGAGAGTGCTTCCTTCTTTCTGGGCAAGGAGGGGCTTTAGGAAAGGGCGGTGGGTCGAGTCGTCGCTTGGCGGGGGGTTGAGGAGAGGCAAAAATTGGGCTCTAGGAAGTTGAGGAGGTTCCGACGGTGAGATTGCTTCCTTCTCTCTGAGCGAGGAGCAGCTTTGGGAGAGGGCGGAGTGCAGAGTCGTCAATTAACAGCGAGGAGGGAGAGGCTAAAATTAGGCTCCAGGAAGCTGAGGAGGTGGTGAGGGTGAGACTGCTTCCCTCTATAGGGGCGGGGAGAAGCTTTTGAATAGGGTGGTGTGCCGCGTCGTCCTTTTGGAGAGAGCACTGAAATTGGGTTTCCAGGAACCAGAAAAGATGGCGAGGGTGAGACTAATTCCCTCTCCAGGGGCGAGGAGCAGCTTTGGGAGGTTGCGGTTTGAACAGTTGCCACTTGGCGTGGGAGGGGTTGGGGCTAAAATTAGGCTCCAGGAAACGGAGGTGGTGGTCACGTTGAGCCTAATTCCCTGTCTCCAGTCAAAGAGCAGCTTCGGAGATGGCGGTTTTCTACGTCGTCATTCGGCCAGGGCTAAAATGCTATGAAATGCGATAGGCTAAAATTGGGCTCCAGGAAGCGGAGGAGGTTGCGAGATTGAGACTGTTTCCCTCTCAGGGTGAGGAGAAGCTTTGGGAGAGGGTGGTTAGAAGAGTCACCACTTAGTGAAGGAGATGCTAAAATCGGCCTCCAGGAAGGAGGAACCGTGGCGTGGGGGAGACTGCTTCCTTCTCTCGGGGAGAGGAGTAGCTTTTTGAGAGGGCAGTTTGTAAATTCGTCGTTTCGCGGGGCGATCGGTAGAGCCTAAAATTGGGCTTCAGGGAAAGAAGATGGTGCGAGGGTGAGACTACTTCATTTTCTCTGGCCGAGGAGCAGCTTTGGGAAAGGGCGGTGAACCTAGCCGTCGCTTGGCAAGGGGCTTGGGAGAGGCAATATTGGGCTCCAGGAGCGGAGTAGGTTGCGAGGGTGAGACTGCTTCCCTCTCTCTGGGCGAGGAGCAGCTTTGGGAAAGGGCAATTTGCAGAGTCGCAACCTAGTGGGGGGGAAAGCTAAAATTAGTCTCCACAAAGCTGAAAAGGTTGCCACGGTAGGACTACTCCCTTTCACGTGCCATGGAGCAGCTTTTGAAGAGGGCAATGTCCAGAGTTTTTACTTGGCGGGGGCGGAAAGGCGGGGATTGGGAAGCGGAGGAGGTGGCGAGGGTGAGACTTCTTCCATCTTTCGGGGCCAGGAGCAGCTTTTATAGGGGGTGGTGTGCAGATTGTACACTTCGCAGGGGGAAGGGCAATGTTAAAATTGGGCTCAAAGTAGTAGAGGTGGCGAGAGTGAGAATTCTTCCCTCCGTATGACGAGGAGCAGCTTTTGGAGAAGGTGCTGGGCAGAGTTGGCATTTGGCGGGTGGGGAAGAGGCCAAAATTGGGCTCCAGGAAACGGAGGAGGTGGCGAAGGTGAGGCTGCATCCCTCTCTCCGGGCGAGGAGCAGCTTTTGTAGAGGGCTGTGTGATTCGTCGTCACTTAGAAGGGGGCAGAGTCATAAATTTGGCTCAAAGAAGCGGAGGATGTGGCTAGGTTAGGACTGCTTCCTTACTGGGTGAGGAGGAGCTTTCGGGGAGGGCGGTATGCGGAATGTAAACTAAGCCGTGGGTAGGTAGAGGCTAAAATAGGGCACCAAGGATGGTGGTGCTGGCGAGGGTAAGACTGCCTCCCTCTCTTGCGTTGAAGAGTAGCTTTGGGAGATGGCGGTGTGCAGAGTGGACACTTGGCGAATGGAGAGGCTAATTTGTGGCTCCAGGAAGCGGAGGAGGGGGCGAGCCTGAGACCGCTTCCCTCTCGGTCCGAGAGCAACGTTGAGATAGGGCGGTAGGCGGAGGTGGCATTTGGCGACCGGGGGAGAGAGGCTCTAATTGGGCTCCAGGAGATGGAAGAGGTGGTGAGGGTGAGAATGCTTCCCTTTCTCTAGACGAGGAGTAGCTTTCGGAATGGGCGGTGTTCCGAGTCGTCGCTTGGCGGGGAGACTGCTTCCTTCTCTCTGGGTGATTTGCAGTTTTGCGAAAGTGCGGTGTGCAGAGACGTGGCGGGGGGTGAAGAGAACTTGAAATATGGCTCCAGGAAGCGGACGAGGTAGCGAGGATGAGATTGCTTCCCTGTCTCAAGGCAAGGAGCAGCTTTGGGCGAGGACGGTTAGCAGAGTCGTCACTGGGCGGCGGGGGTTGAGAGGACTTTAGGCTTCAGCAAGCGGAGGAAGTGGCGAGGGTGGGAAATCTTCCTTCTCTCGGGGCGAGGAGCAGATTTGGGAGAGGGCAGTGTGCAGTCATCGTTAGGCGGAGGTTAAGGAGAGGCTAAAATTGGCCTTCAGGAAGAGGAAGGGTGGGTGAGGGTGAGACTGCTATCCTTTCTCGGAGCGCAGAGCAGTATTGTTAGATGGCGGTTTGCAGAGTCGTCACATGGCGGGGGGGAGCATAGGGTACATTTGGGCTCCAGGAAGCGAAGGAGGTGGCGTAGGTGGGACTGCTTTCATCTCTCGGGGAATGAGCAGCTTTGGGAGATGGCGGTTTTCAGACACGTAACTTTGCGTGGCAGGGAAAGGGTCTAAAGTTGGGTTCCAGGAAACGGAGGATTTGGCGAGGGTTTGACTGCTTCCCTCTCTCGGGGCGACGATCGCTATTGGGAGATTGCAGTGTGCAGAGAGGACACTTGGGGGGCAGAGGCAAAAATATTGCTCCAGGAAGCGGAGGAGGTGGCATAGATTCGACTGCTCCATTTTCTCTGGGCGAGGAATAGCGTGGGGAAAGGGCGTTGTTCAGAGTCGTCGCATTGCGGTGGGGTAGGGAGAGTTGCAAATATGTCTCATGGAAGCGGACCAGGTTGCGAGGGTGAGATAGCTTACCTCTCTTGGTTCGACGAACAACTTTGGGAGAGGTCGGTGTGCAGGGTGGACACTTTGCGGGGGGTGAGCAGAAGCTAAAGGGGCTAAAATAGGGCTCTAGGATTCGGAGTAGGTGGCAAGGGTGAGCCTGCTTCTCCCTCTCGGGGCAAGGAGCAACTTCGGGAGAGGGCGGTTTGCTGAGTCTTTACTTGTCGGAAGGATGGGGTGAGGCTAAAATTTGGCTCGAGGAGCGGAGGAGGTTGCGAGGATGATTCTGCTACCCCCACTCAGGACGAGTAGCACTTTGCTAGAGGGCGGTGTCGTCACTTGGCGGGGAGCTGGAAGGAGGCGGAGATTGGGCTCCAGGAACACGATGCAGTGCAGAGATTAAGACTGCCTACCTGTGTCGGGTCGTGGAGCAGCTTTGGGATGGGGCGGTGTTCAGAGTGGACACTTGGCGAAGAGGTTAACCTTGGGCTCCAGAAAGCGGAGGAGGTAGTGACGGTGGGACTTGTTCCCTCTCTCGGGCCGAGGAGCACTTAAGGTACTAGGTGTCAATTAGAATTAAATTACTAATCAGAACATAAAATTTTATATAGGATATTTCTCCACGGTTTGTCTTAGAAGTATCGGAAAAAAATAATTTTGACAGTTATTGCTAGAACGCCTCAAAATTCTTCCAAGAAAATCGACACACTTTCACCAAAGCGGCTTTTCCGCTCTGGTGAAAGTGTGTCGATTTACTCGTGTGAGCGGCTTTTCCGCTTTTCTGAGCAGTCTGAGACAAGTACAGGTTGCGGATTAGCCGCCTTTCCCTCCAATCTATTCCTATTTTCTGTAATATACTCATTAGTTTTTCCCAATTCACTCTATCAAACGCTCTTTCGAAATCTACGAAACAGGCAAATACCTCCTGGTTGTGTTCTATATTCCTCTCGATTAATAATCTCATTACTGCAATGCATCCCGGGTACCTCTCCCCTTCCTAAACCCAAACTGATCATCCCCTAAGTAATCATTTTCCCTACTCTCTATCCTTTTGTTTATGATCTTAAGAACAACTTTAGCTGCGTGGGATATCAAACTTATTGTCCTGGAGTCCTCACATGATGTAGCCTTCACCTTTTTCCGAATAGGAACTAAAACTGATTTCACAAAGTCTTCCGGCCAGATTCCTTCCTCATAAATACTACGAATCAGCACATAGAGCCTCTTCCTCCCACATTTTCCTATACATTTTAATAATTCCGCGGGAATGTTATCCGCCCCCACGGCCTTATTTAGTTTCATCTACCTTAATGCCCTTTCTATCTCATTGTCTAGTATGCCTGGACCTAAGCTGTCTACCTCTACGTCATATTCCTTTTCTATGTCGAACTTTGTTGGTCTTAGTTCTTCTATATATTCCTTCCATGTCTCTTGGATCTCTCCTGCGTCAACAATTACCTTACCCGCCTTATCTCTAACTGTTAGCATAGATATTTCTTTCTTACTTCCCGATAACGATTTAACTTTGCTGTACAGCGCAACGATTTCACTCTTCCTCTGCAGACTTTCCATATCCTCGCACTGCGTCGTCCACCATCCTTGATCTAAGTCTACATCTACATAATGCCCCGCAAGCCGCCGCAATGGCATCCACTGACTGTCACGTTATAAGCACTATTGAGTAAGGCAACGGGAAACCACTTCAATTATCATTCCCAAGAGCATAATGATGGATACTACAGAAAATTTGCGTAATTGAAACAGGCTGTAAAGGAAATAATGGAGGATGTATATCAGCTAAGTATTATTGAAGGAAAATGCGAAAGTATCATGGAAGGGTAATCGAAAGCCTCAAAAACACATTATTGGAACTGTTAACGTGAAAAGTACTAGGAAACCATGGATCACGGATGAGATAAATACGAAGATGGATGTGAATAGAAAATTGGTAGAATTGAACACTGAGTTAGGCAAAATGAGGTACAAAGAGTTAAACAATAAATTGAGGCGGGCAGCAAATAGGGCAAGGGAAGCATGGTGGAAGACGCAGTGTGGTTTTATGGAAAGTTTGCAGAGGAAGGGGAAATTGGTGCGCTGTACAGTAAAGTTGAATGTTTAGAAAATGGAATGTAGAAGCATTAAATGGATTGAAAAGGAAGGAGTACCAACAGGCTGTGGAGGAAATTATGGAGGATGTTAAACAGCTAAGTACTATTGATGGAATATGAGAAAGTATCAAGAAGTCGTTGACTAAAGCCGAAAAAGGCACGAAAGGGGAGGCGGAAATGGGAAACAACAAAGTTAGACAGAAAAGAAACATGAAGTAGAGGAAGGTAGCATGGGTCCAGGATTACTCGTCCATGATATAGAAAGGGCATAAAGGGAGATTAAACTAAATAAGGCAGTGGGGGTAGGTAACATTCCCGCGGAATTATTGGAATGTTTCGGAAAATATGGGAGGAAGAGGCTCTATGGGCTGATTCGTAGTATCTAAGAGGAAGGAATCAGGTCAGAAGACTGTGAGATCAGTGTTTGAGGGATCCGTTTTCGATCCTATCCCGAAAAAGCTAACGGCTATGTCATCGGAGGACTAGAGGACAATAAGTTTGAAATCCAACGCACCTAAAGTCGTTCTAAGGATCATAAACAGAAGAATAGAGAGTAGGGCAAATGATTCCAGGGAGATAGATTCCAGGACAGATAGGTACAAGTAATCATTCTTTCCCCAAACTATCAGAAATCATAATAGTAAGAAACCGAAGTCACTTTTGAAATATTAAAAACATTGAATTTACAAGTTGGAGCAAATTTAAACACTGCAAAGCTATTAGGTATACTTTCAGGTGCATGTGTATGTAAAATGTAGTATGAGTGTTTGTATGATTGGGGTGTAAGTGTTCTTGCATGAATGTATGTCATGTTCTTTTGTGGATGCATGAAATTGTGGTTCTAGAATGCGGTTTTTTTTTCTTTTCTAAATTACGGGTGGTGTCCTAACACCCCCCGCCACACGCCCTTGCGCCGGGTTGCGGGGTATTAAGTACATGTAGATTACTTGGGGGATGACCGGTTTAGGTTTAGAAAGGGGAGAGGTACAATCTACGAAACAGGCAATTACTTCCTGGTTGTGTTCTATATTCCTCTCGATTAATAATCTCATCACTGCAGTGGCATCACGCGCACCTCTCCCCTTTGTAAACCTAAAATGATCATCCCCTAAGTAATCATTTGCCCTACTCTCTATCCTTTTGTTGATGATCCCAAGAACAGCTTCAGCTGCGTGGTTAATCAAACTTATTGTCCTGTAGTCCTCACATGATGTAGACTTTGCCTTTTTCGGAATAGGAACTAAAACGTATCCCACAAACTCTTCCGGCTCTATTCCTTAGTCATAGATTCTATGAATCAGCACATGTATCCTATTCCCCCCAACAATTTCCTAAATGTTTCAATAGTTCCGTTCCGTTTCAATAGTTAATGAAACTAAATAAAGACGTGCACCCGCACGGCCTTATTTAGTTTTATCTCTCTTAATGCACCTTATATGTCATCGTCGAGTATGCCTGGACCTAAGCAATTTTTTCTCCGTCATATCCTTTTCTAAGTCTAACTTTGTTGGTCCAGGTTCTTTACTATAAAGTTTATCTATATATTCCTTCCACCTTACTTGGACCTTTCCTGTGTTAACTTTTATCTTGCCCGCCTTATCTCTAACTGTAAGCACAAATCTCCCTTTCTAACTTCTCGATAAAGATTTAACTTTGCTTTACAACAAACCAATTTCACCCTTCCTCTGCAAACTTTCTATATCCTCACATTGCGTCTTTCACCAAGCTTCTTTTTCCCTGTTTGTTGCCCGCCTCAATTTATTGTTTAACTCTTTGTACTTCATTTGGCCTCACTCCGCGTGTACATTCTTTCATTTTCTCCTTTCATCTATCTTTGAAATTATTTCAACCGTGATCCATGGTTTCAGAGTCCTTTTCGCGTTAACGGTTCCAATAGTGTCTTTTGCGGCTTTAGATAACCCTTTCTGGATACTTTCCCATTTTTCTTCGATAGTTCTTAGCCCTTTACCATCCTCCGTAATTTCCTCCACAGCCTGTTGGTATTCCTTACATTTATTTCCATTTAATGCTACGTTCTTCAACACAACTAAATTGTGGTCAGAGTCCGGATCCGCTCCATGGGAGCTGTACGACTTTATCACAATCTTCATAAACCCTTGTCTCACCAGGATATAATCTAGCTGATACCCCTCTGAGTCAATCTGCATCTTCCATGTTTATTCCAGTTACAATTCTCCCACCGAAAGAATCTCCGCATTCCTTGACCACCACCTTCAACCACTTGTACTCTCCTTGCCCTTCTTCACGAAAGACACATACCACTTCCTCAACCGTCTAAATTCTGTCTCTATTCCCTCCACACCCAACCTGCTTATGGCCACCATCGACGTTACCTCACTTTATACTTCTATTTCTCACGCAGAAGGCTTATCCTCCATCCGACATTATGTTTCTCTACGCCCCTATCCCAGCGCCCCTCGACTGAATTTCTCCTCAATCTTGCCACTTTCGTCATGACTAAAAATGCTTTCTTTTTTCTTCTAAAAATTTGCTTTCCAAAATTGTTTTTCCTGCAGACAAAAGCCACAGCAATGGGAACGAGGATGCCACCATCATACGCCAATCTCTTCATGGGCCATCTCAAAGAGACTCTCCTGTCACAGCAACCCTTCCAACCTCTTTTCTCGGTCCGCTACATAGACGACATTTGTATTCTCTGGACACCTGGCTCTGAGTCTCTCAATAATTTCCTTTCCGCCTTAAATTCGTCTTTCACCGTTAAATTCACCTCTTCTATTTCAGACTACCATCACCTTCTTGACACAGACATCTCACTTCAAAACAACAAATTCACCACTTCAGTACACATCAAAGCCACAAACCATCAACAATACCTACACCACACAAGCTGTCATCCTCAGCACACCAAACGCTCGAATCCTAACTCTCTCTCTATCTGTGGACACCGAATTTACAACACCACACCCACTCTCAACAAATACCTTGACAATCTACATCTTGCACTCCTCAATCGCGGTTACCCAGAAAAGCTCCTACAAAATAAAATCCACCGCTCCATCGCTCCACCCGACCACACCCACCACATAAAAACAAGCCCACATCTGACGCGGGACTCAACCTTTGCACCACCTGTTTCCCCGGATTACATAGACTAAAAACCTTTCTTAAAGAACTGTATCCAATTTTACATGACAATGACGCGACCTCATCCTTCCTACCCCAATGCCCATCTATCGCATACAGACGACCCGCCAATCTCAAAAACCTTCTGAGATCCAGCTACTCTTTGGCGCCCCCCGTGACAAATTTCGTAATATTTCCCCTGCTTGCAACTGCCCTCGATGTAAAACCTGTCCTCTTATTATGCCTACTCCCCTCTCCCTACGTCCCCTCATAGCCCCCCCACCTCGTTCCCACGCTAATTGCCTCTCAAAAAATATTATTTATCTTTTATCATGCAAACACTGCACTTCCTTCTACATAGGTGAATGCATTACCCCCTTATCCATCCGAATGAATAATCACCGGTACTCCTGTAATTCTGCCTCACTCTCATCTCTTCCTATCCCTTCACACGCCAATTCCCACAACCTTTCATTCGACCAGTGTTTTGCTCTCAGCATCCTAGAATCCCTACCCGATTCAGCCACCAATATAGAGGTGAGAACTCGTGAATCCGCCTACATACTATCCTTCCGTTCCTTTAAAATTCCCACCCTTAACCACCATATTTAATTTCCCTCCCAGCATTCCCTGCACCGCACCTCCCCTCCCCGCCCATACCCTTTTCCCGTCTCTAGCATATTTTCAGTCTTACTTGAAGAAGTCGTCGGAAAAGGCCGAAAGCTCGAGCAATTGACCGGGTGAGTGTCCTTTTAAATGTTGCTATTTTATTTTTGTTCAATTGTGACGTCCCAGTATTGTGCTGTTCGTGCGAGTATTTCCGTATAATAGATATATATATATATATATATATATATATATATATCTTATTCCTTCACTCCTTTGATATTTTGATATTTCCTTCATGTTGAGGAAAAAAGTTGAAGATAAACCTCACCACTCAAAAATTTCTCTTCCAAATTTAACACCAGCTTTTCCTGCATTTTTTTCTACTTCGAAAAAATGGTTTCAAGTATTTCCTGCTTTGAACGTCATATTATCAGTGCATCTCAAACGCCCAACCTCCGCTCCCACGTGCAAGGCAGTTCACAGGGCAGTCGTCTCTCTTCCACCCACCTCCTCCGAGGATCACCGATCGCCCTCCGAAGCAACCTCCCCTGGCCCCAACACGGACACCTTCGGCCTTGTACCAATATTAGGAGAGGGGGATGCTTGGGAGAGAGAGAGAGGGGAGGCTTGAGATTTGGCCCTCCCTCTCTCCCTCGCACCGACCCTGACTCACGGGACAACCTTCCCCCTCCCATCCTCCCTCCCTCCCTTTCCCCTCTCCGTCCCTGGTGAGGCCCACGCGGAGGTTGAAATGAATGCTTCGGGGGCTTGCCACCTGGGGACCACCCCTTCGAGAACACGAGGTGCCCACACACCTGCACCACACCCAAGCTGTGCGGCAGGGTGTGTTTTATCGAATCCCCATCTTTTGTATTTTTCCACGTTTTTTTAGATTAGAGATACGGCTACACGTGTCAGAAAGACATTGTCTTTATTCAATCTATAAATATATACATTCGGCTTTATTCTCTTGAGTCAAGCGCCTTTTGATGCACAACATTTTTTGTTTTGCTACCCGGCGGAAGAACAAGTTGAGCGAATGGTTTACCAACACGGGAACATGCCACATATAATTGACCACGAGAAAAATATGGGTTTTTCTAGATTCAGACCACAAACACTCAACAATTGTCCTTGTTTTTTGTTAATCGTCATCGCGAATGCAACACGAATTGGATATTGAATTCGTTTAAACTCAAAGAGCATATCGGTTGGGCTCACGGGAGTCTTCGGAACTCAATCATCTTTGAATTTTTATTGGAGTTGAGTCGCGTGAATCACATTGATCATCAGTTTTTTTGGTCACCAAACGCGTTCCATTGCATAGTTTTGGTGTGTTTAGGTTTCGAAGCATCGTGACCACCGATCCAGCCTTCCGCTGTAAATTGCGCCGTGGTACGCCAGGCACATCCATGGAATTTAAAAAATAGATGGATAGTTGGTGACTTCATCTTCGTTTGTTGCACAGTCAATAGATTTGAATGAATGCAGAGGAACAACGGTTTGATTCTGAATTAAAAAGTTTAAGTCATCTACATCTTTCTTCTTAGCCACCAAATTTGCTCGCTCACTCAACAGTTTGAGATTTTTGTGGTTATCAATGATGTTCGGGAACACTTTGTTGATGAGCTCATCTTTCGATGTAACGCAATTTCAAAACTTCCGAGGAATAAAATCAATTCGCTCGATTCGTGGCCAGGAACACGGCAATTACCGATTGTCAGCAATTGCGTGGGGAAATCTTCAGCAGATGGATCGTTCAGCAATGCAACTCTCATATTTATTGTCAGCTGAAGTTCTTCATATAGACCCAGAGATTTGATGATTTGAGGCAAGCGTTCATTTCATCGGCAGCAGTCGATCTTGGAATGACTGATTGTGTTTGGCGGAAATTGCGACACAGTAAATTCATTGCGCCACCGAAGAATTTCGAGTCATAGCACAGATCTTTCAATGTCCAGTCAAGTGGTGCTCCAATGCGTGTTTGTGCATCATTGTGCATTCGTCCCATATGATGATTTTAGATGATTTTAAAATTTTGGCCATTGCGGACTAATTCGAAATGTTACGTGTCACTTGTTCCGAATTTTGTAGGTTTACTGGTAACTTAAATGCAAAATGAGCTTTACGGCATCCTTCCAACTACGAGCTACAACAACAACTACTCGTATGTGGCCGCTATGCCAGAAGAAGCAACTGGTACCGCCAAGTCCGATTTCGCACAAATAGTGTTCCAAAGCAATGATATGAGGAATGTTTTCTCAGTTCCACAGGGGCATTCAGGAAATACAAGCCACCATATCCATAATCAATTCCCTTCATTATTGTATCATATTTGGACTGATTGGGCAAATTCATGTCGATCAATTTCACGTTAACGTTCCAATTCACTATCAAAAGCGTCCTTCATTCCGCTATCTGGCGTTCTCATTCCTGACTTAAATAATAAACTGCCAAACATGAGGTAATATATGACTCCAATTAACAGCAAAGCCTGGTTATGCATCTCCTCATTTACCCCTATATAGAGATTAGTTGAACTTGCACGAGTTCGATGTAAAATTTCATCTGACATTTTATCCTTGTATTTTTTCCACAGGTCACGTGGATCGGATATCACGTCATCTTGCTTCCGACGTTGACATTACTTCGATGAAGCGATACGATACGATACGATATTACGACACGGTATTATAGCGAAATTTAAATGGTTATTCTGCTATGCTGGGATGAGATGAATCCAAAAACCTGAATATCGTTAAAATCTACGATACTATGCAATAATTCTACGGTATTTTATTTTTTCCCGCTATTCTGGAGATAAAGTTGTTCTCAGGATCATAAACAAAAGGATAGAGAGTAGGGCAAATGATTACTTAGGGGATGATCAGTTTAGGTTTAGGAAGGGGAGGGGTACGCGTGATGCAATTGCAGTAATGAGATTATTAATCGAGAGGAATATAGAACACAACCAGGAGGTATTTGCCTGTTTCGTATATTTCGAAAAAAGCTTTTTATAGAGTGAATTGGGAAAACTAATGAGTATATGCAGAAAATAGGAATAGATTGGAGGTAAAGGCGGCTAATCTGCAACCTGTACATGTCTCAGACTGCTTAGGTGCGGGTGGGAAACGGGGATTCCGGTTGGGCAGTGTTAGGAAGGGGTGTAAGGCAGGGTTGCCCATTATCACCGTTGCTGTTCTACCTGTATGCAGAGGAAATGATCAAAGAGGCATGGGAAGAACTTGAGGTAGGAATGGAAGTTGGCGGGGAATGCGTAAAATCAGTTAGGTTTGCTGATGACCAAGCTTTAGTTTGTCAGTCAGCCAAGGGGTTGCAAGCACTGCTGAGTGAATTGAAAATTCAGTGCGACAGGTGTGGGATAAGAATCAATATTAATAAAACAAAGGTTATGCGATTTTCTAGAAAGAAAAAGGCCAAGCTTAACACTTAAGTAGGAGGGCAAATACTAGAGCAGGTAAAACAGTTTACGTATCTCGGTAGTGTTTTGGACCAACACGGTCGAAGTAGTCGGGACGTAAGGAGAAGAATTGCGCTAGGCAAAGAGGCTTTCACAAGGAGGAGGGAGTTGATGACAGGGACGTTGAGTAAGGACGTTAAGAAAAGACTCGTAAAAACTTTGATATGGAGCGTGGCTATGTACGTTGCGGAAACGTGGTCATTAAAGCAGGAGGATAGACGTAGATTGGAGGCTTTTGAAATGTGGGTGTGGAGAAGAATGGAGAAGGTGAAATGGACCGAGAAGAAAACAAATGAGGAAGTACTTGGTATGGTGGGCGAAGAGAGGGGTTTGTTGGGATAAATCCTGTGGAGGCAGGAAAAGTGGATGAAGGGGGTGTTGACCGGCAGTGGGATGTTGAAGACTGTGATAGAGGGGAGAATGTTGGGCAAAAGAGGAAAGGGAAGGAACAGGATAGGGATGTTAAACAGGATGAATGGAGGAATCAAGCACTCAGAGATGAAGGGGGTCCTGATATAGAGTAGGATGATGGATTTTGTGTTTTTTTAGGAGTAATAAAATGTTTGTTTGGTAATTGTGTCCATCCAAAAACCTACCTTAACCGGTAGAATACCTTAAAAAATATATATATGTGCGTCGCCGCAGTCTAGGGGGTAGAGCATTAAACTGCTGACCCGGGAAAGGCACTCTGGGCACATGCAGCTCCACCCAAGCAATGTGATTTTTCGGATTTTCCTTGGAAAACATAACCGGCACATGAAAAGGGACTGGCCCCCCAACCGTGATGTGTGAATATTCACACGCCCTTTCAACCACCTCAAATATCATTCCTAAAATATATGATGGTCACTACCGAGACATGAGCCCTGGCAACTACGGGGCTCGGCTCAATCGGCCGTGTGTCGTTCCCGGCAGCGGGGTAGGCAAGGCTTCGGTGGTCGTCATCCGTCAAAAGCCGGCCACAGACGGATAGAAGACGCTGAAGAAGAGGACCAAATTAGGTAGAATAGGAACGTGGAATGTTACGATAATGACGAGGACAGGGAAATTGGAGAATGTTAAGTGAGATATGGAAAGCGGAAGTATAGATATGTCAGGGCTATGCGAGGTCAAAAGGAAGGATAACGGGTATTACTGGTGTGATAATTATAGAATAATATGGCGGGGACGAGAGTAAACAATAGGTGGCCATAGTATTAAATGAAGAGGTAGGAAGAAGCGTAGTTCTCATAAAACTGGCAACGGATAGAACATTACTGGTAGAGATAAAAGCAGAACCGACGAACTTTGTTATTATTTAGGTATACAAGCCACCGAGCAACCATTCGGAGGAAGAGGTCGAGGGGATATAGTATCAATTAGAGGACATAATCACTTGTGTTCCTTCAGGGAAACATTTGATAGTGATGGGGGATTGGAATGCAATGGTAGGCGAAGGAAGAGATGGTGACGAGGTCGGGGACTACGGTTTAGGCACGAGGAATGACCGGGTGGAGAAAGCAGTTGAGTTCTGCAGAAGACAGGGGTTAGTCATCACCAACACTTGGTTTTGGACACCACAAAAGACGCAGGTATACATGGAAAATGCCAGGTGACTCAGAAAGGTAATCGCTAGATTATATCCTGGTTAGACACAGGTTTAGGAACAGCGTAATATATTGAAGCAGCTTCCCTGGAGTGGATGTATACTCTCACCACGATTTAGTTGCAATGAGATATACCGTCCGTTTCAAAAAGATAAGGCAGCGCGGCAGTTTAGAAAATGGAATGTAGAAGTATTAAATGGATTGACAAGGAAGGAGTACAAACAGGTGGTAGGGGAAATCATGGAGGATGGTAAACAGCTGAATACTATCGCAGAAAAATGGGAAATTATCAAGACAAAATGAAGCACAAAGAGTTAAACAATGAATTGATACGGGCAACAAATAAAGCAAAAGAAGCATTGTGGAAGACGCAGTGTGAGGATATGTAAAGTTTGCAGTGGAAGGGTGAATTTTGTCCGCTGTACAGCAAAGTTAAATCTTTATCGGAAAGTAAGAAAGGGAATGGAACTTAGACTAAAAAATTTAGACATAGAAAAAGAACATGATGTAGATGACGATGGCTTAGTTCAAGGCAAATTCGACGATGAGATAGAAAGGGCATTAAGGGAGATGAAACTTAATAAGGCTGTGGGGGTGGATAATATTCCTGCGGAACTACTGAAATATTTAGGCAGATGTGGGAGGAAGAGGCTATATGGGTTGATTCGTAGGATATATGAGGAAGGAATCTGGCCGGACAACTTTTTTGAGATGAGTTTTAGTTCCTATTCCGAAAAAGGTAAAGGCTACATCATGTGATGACCTCAGGACAATAGGTTTGATATCCCACGCAGCTAAAGTTGTTCTCAGGATAATCAACAAAAGGATAGAGAGTGGGGAAATGATTACTTGGGGATGATCAGTTTGGGTTTAGGAAGGTGACCGGTACGCGTGATGCTATTTCAGCAATGAGATTATTAATCGCGGGGAATATAAAATTCAATCAGGAAGAATTTGCCTGTTTCGTAGATTTCAAAGAAGTGCTTGATAAAGTCATCTTGGGAAAACTAATGATATATTGCAAAAAATAGGAATAGATTGGAGGGAAAGGAGGTTAATCCGCAACCTTTACATGTGTCAGACTGCTCTGGTGCGAGTGGGGAAAGAGGAGTCTGGATGGGCAGTGTTAGGAAGAGGTGTAAAGCAGGGTTGCCCTTTATCACTATTGCTGTTGAACGTATGTGTGGAGGAAATGATTAAAGAGGTATAGGAAAAACTGGAGGTAGGAATGAAAGTTGGCGGGGAGTTTGTAAAATTATTATGTTCGCTGATGACCTAGCGTTAGTATGTCAATTAGCCAAGCATTTGCTGAGTGAGTTGGAAATTCAGTGCGATAGGTATGGGATGAGTATGAATATTAATAAAGAAAAGGTTATTCAATTATCTATAAATTAAAAGCCTAAGCTTAACACTTAAGTAGGAGGGCAAAAACTAGAGCAGGTGGAACAGTTTACGTATCTCGGTAGTGTTTTGAACCAATACGGTAAGTAGTAGGGACGTAAGGAGAAGAATTGCGCTAGGCAAAGAGGCTTTCACAAGGAGGAGGGAGTTGATGACAGGGACGTTGAGTAAGGACGTTAAGAAAAGACTCGTAAAAACTTTGATATGGAGCGTGGCTATGTACGAGGGTCATCCGGAAAGTAGTACCCGTTCGTGCCGCATGAAGTGCTGACGACGCGAGTAGCCGCTGGACGAGGTCAGATAGCTTCAGTGGCTTGTCTGCCTTCTCTGAGCCAAGTTGCGTGACGCTAGCATTGCCTGTGTTGTTTCTGTGATTGTTTACAATGTTTAAAAAAATTGAGAACGCCGCCAGTTGTGAAGTGAGGGCAGTGATTAAATTCCTCAATGCAAGAAACGTTCGCCCATGTGATATTCATCGCCAATTAAAGGAGGTGTATGGAGACAATGTAATGGACGAGTCGTCTGTTCGGCGGTGGTGTCGCAACTTCAACATGGGGAGGGGGAACACACACGACGATGAGCGTTCGGAGAGACCGTCTGTCATTACAGACCAACTGGTGAGCTCAGTTGACGAATTCGTGAGGAACGATCGGCGCGTCACAATTGATGACATCTGTGAGCATTTTCCCAATGTTTCTCGAACAATTGTTCATGAAATTGTTAAACACCATCTGCATTATGCAAAAATTTGTGCAAGATGGGTCCCTCGCGTATCTCAATGAGCTGGCGGCGAAGGACTATGCAGCAGGAATACAGAAACTTGTCACACGTTATGACAAATGCCTTAATTTGCTTGGAGATTATGTTGAGAAGTAGTTTAAAGTATCCTCTTTCAAATAAAATGTTTTATGTTTGTTAATATTTACTTTTGTGTCTTTATTTCACGAACGGGTACTACTTTCCGGATGACCCTCGTACGTTGCGGAAACGTGGTCATTAAAGCAGGAGGATAGACGTAGATTGGAGGCTTTTGAAATGTGGTTGTGGAGAACAGTGGTGAAGGTGAAATGGACCGAGAAGAAAACAAATGAGGAAGTTTTTGGTATGATAGGCGATCAGAGGGGTTTGTAGGGAGGAATCCTGTGGAGACAGGAAAAGCTAATGAGTGGGGTATTGGCCGGCAGTGGGATGTTGAAGACTGTAATAGAGGGGAGAATGTTAGGCGAAGGAGGAAAGGACAGGAAGAGGATAGGGATGTTGGACGGGATGAAGGGAGAAAGGAAGTACTTAGAGATGATGAGGGACCTGATTTAGAGTATGATGTTGTGTGGTGTTTTGTTAAAAGATAGTTATTGCTAGTTTTGTTCTTCCAAAAACTACCCCTTTTGGTAGAATAGTCAAAAATAATTATAAATGGCAATGTTTTTAATGCCGTATTTAAAATACCTGTCGCATTCTTTTCTACCTGCTTTGTTTATTTTGGTTTCTATTTTTTCATTGTATTTCACTTTAATTTTTTATATCGTGAATTTTCATCTTGCTTTATTATGTTTCTTACTTTTGTTTTAATGAAAAATCATGCTATTTCATTGTAAGTGAACCGATTTTATACTTGTGTCAAATATTTTCAATTATCTTTTGGAGTGACCGGAAGTTTTGAGATTCCTAGAATATGATGGAGTTATTTACGGGCGATGTGCCGTATTATGGACTTCATTGGTAGTTTAAAATAAAGATGTAGCGTGATGCGATGCATGCGGACGCCGCGTGGCCACATGGATATCGCACGTGAGCACGCTTGTTCATTGACGCTTCGAACGAGTGCCTGGAAAGTGTTGCAGGACGAGAAGTAAGGACGCGGAGAGGCGACGAAGGAGGGCAGATAAAATGATGCGTTAAGCCAAAAGAGGGGCGAGGGCGGAGGGGATGGGAGAGGGACGCGTGACCCGATTCGCTACACCGTCACAAACTTTAATCCCTCCTCCCCCTTACACACGCACACCCAGCGTCGCGCTCCAATTGGACGAATCAACGCCGTGACGTTTAGAGAAAACAATGCTTGTCCATTATTTTATAGAGCGTTCGTGCAACGAAGGAGAGGCGTGGGGTCTTAGAGATGGGGAAGGGGGAGTGAAGTAAGTGCGGAGGGGGATTTGATGTTTAGGCGCGGAAAGGGGAAGGGTTTGAGAAGGGGGATGGCGGGAAGAAGGGGGAGAGAGTGGAAAGAAGGGGGAGAGGGTTGAAAGAAAGGGGGAGAGGGCGGGAAGAATATGTTTGCATCCCACCGTCTCTAGCGTGTCCATTCTTTATAAAGACCACCGCGAGATTGGCATCGGGGAACCATCATACAATTACAATGTAAAAGAAGTTATGATTCCGCATCGATTGATCTTAGGTCAATCTGAATTAATTGAAAATGTCTCCTCCTTCCAACCCTCCTCAATATTCAGTGTTGCGAAAGCTGTTGTGGACACTGCAGGCGGAGAATACCTTCCAACAAAGATTGAGAAGAGTGTTAAGAAAGTTCAAAAATAAACAAAGCATACAAATGATACGCAATATCATCACATATGAACCAATTGGGGATTTATAAACGCTGAAGTGGAAAGCTATATGGCGGTAGAGATGCAGCAGTCTAGGAGGTTGAGCGCTGGACCAAGCAGGGCCTGGGATCGATTCCCGGGCATATCTTTCAGGGCACCATCAGCTTCACCCGAGCTGTGTGATTTATCGGGTGACAGAACTTCCTGGGAAACCATAGGCTGCAGAGGAATTAAGGGACTGGCTCCCATGTTACTCTGACGATGAGTGATATTCACAAAAATTTGGATTTGAATTTTGAGTGAAGTCTACCCTTACCTATCAAACTGTCCTTGGGGTTGATTACTGTTGCAGGTGGAAGGAACCCTCGACTGAAGGGTTTTTCATCACATGCCGTAAGTCCTTTTACATAATGATGTAAAATCATATATAATCGCTAATGTTTAATCAGCAAGAGATCATTTTTACTAATTGAACTAATTAAAAACAAGTACAATGGAATTATTAGAAGATTTGCTGTTTTATAAAAAATACCAACTAATATTTTTCAATAAGCAGTCATTATTTCCATGTCAATGAACCATGATGATTTCCTCTTCAAACCACGAGTTCGTTCGCTTTCTTGGATCACTCTATTTCGTAGCTCTTTGGTAATCCTCAACCTTCCTTATCTCATCTGCGTAAACATTATTTCTTTAAATCGAATGTATCGACAATTTGGTCTTATTTTTCAGGAAATGTTTCCATGGTGCTTGTTGAGTTTCATCTTGTCCCTATCGAAATTCCCTCCCATTGTTATAATTAATACCCTAGCTTGCGCTCTTT
Source organism: Hetaerina americana (assembly GCF_022747635.1). Lineage (NCBI taxonomy): Eukaryota > Metazoa > Arthropoda > Insecta > Odonata > Calopterygidae > Hetaerina > Hetaerina americana. The sequence goes on from NW_027287194.1 coordinate 1,512,552, forward strand.
TTCGTACTCGGTCTTCCAATCGGACTTCTCACAGCTGATGCATTGACTCTCGGCCTTCTATCTATTTCCCTCGTTGTGTTGTTCCTCATCCACATTGAATCTTCTCCTCCTATTTCGTACTCAATGCGGTATTTTTTCCTCCTTTTAGTTTCCTCTATGATGCTACATACCTCACTCCATCCGCCCTTTAATTTTCTGCATCCAGCACGGGGCTTGGTTTTACAGTCAATGAGGTCTTGCTTAAATGAAAAAATTCTCGTTATAATTATTTTAGGTGTTATATATAAGGCTTCATGGTACAGTAAATGATTGCATAAAAATAAAGAGCATGATATAAATAGGTTTAATGTGAAAATATTGTGATGATCTTACTGTTTTTGTGAGCATCAAATTTTTAAGGATATGACGCCCATGCTGCACGTCGTGTTTGAATTTCCGCATTAAGTTAAATGATTCCGACTAATGGAGTTAAAATATCATAGATGAGCCCCTAAACAGTATAAAACTTTTAATGTTCTTGGCCATTTTATTATTCCTATGAATGCACGGGGTCATTCAATAGAGGCAACGATTTCCTAATCATTGTTGGCAGAAAATGAGTTCTATTTTTGAATGTTCCGGGTTATTATTCCCGCTAAAGTCATGGCTCGTTAACGCATTATTTGTATTTAAGCAGGGTTGCCCTTTGGTGGAAACATTCTTTGATCCAATGTATTAAAGATACTTGCAGTCGTTTCCTTGATAATGTTTTCAAACACAGAAGGCTATGGTGTATCTCTTTAATTTTATAATAAATAATTTAATTCCTAGAATTTATTAGGAAGGATTCGGGCCAAAAGGATTCGACAGATCAGTGCTAATTCCTTTTCCAAAGGCTACATCATGCGAGGACTACAAAGCAATAAGTTTGATATACCACGCCGCTTAAGGTGTTCACAGGATTATCAGCGAAATGATAGAGTAGGGCAAATGATTACGCTGGGGATGATCAGTTTGGGTTTAGGAAGAGGAGAGGTACGCGTGATGCCGTTGAAGTAATGAGATAACTAATCGAGAGGATTATAGAATACAATCAGGACGTATTTACCAGTTACGTAGATTTCAACAAGGCGTCTGAAAGAGTGAATTGGGAAACACTCCCGAGTGTATTGCAGAAAATAGGAATAGAAGGCAGGAGGCTAATCGGCTACCTGTAAATGTTTCGGATTGCTCAGGAGCGAGTGGGGAACGGGGGGTCCGGATGGGCAGTGTTAGGAAGAGGTGTAAGGCAGGGTTGCCCATTATCACCGTTGCTGTTCAACCTATACGTGAGGGAAATGATTAAAGAGGCATGGAAAGAACTGGAGGTAAGAATGAAAGTGGGTGGGGAATTCTTGAAATCAGTTAGGTTTGTTGATGACCAAGCTCTAATTTGTCAGTCAGGTAAGGGATTGCAAGCATTGTTAAGTCAATTTGGAAATTCATCGCGATTGATATGGACTGAGAATGTATATAAATAAGGCATAAGTTATGCAGTATTCCAGATATTGAAAGGCTAAGGTTAACATAAAAATAGGAGGGAAAAAACTAGAGCAGGTAGAACAGTTTACGTACCTAGGAAGGCTTTTCGACCTGCCAGAAGTAGGGAGGTAAGGAGAAAATTGCGCTAGGCAAAGATGCTTTCACAAGGAGGATGGAGTTGATGAGAGGGACGTTGAGAATGGATATTATGTAAATATTCGTAAAAACTTTGACATGGAGCGTAGCTATGTACGGCGCGGAAACGAGGTCATTGAAGCAGGAGGATAGACGTAGACTGGAGGCTTTTGAAATGTGGGTGTGGAGAAGAATGGAGGAGGTGAAATGGACAGAGAAGAAAACAAATGAGGAAGTACTTGGTATGGTGGGCGAAGAGAGGGGTTCGTTGGGATAAATCCTAAGGAGGCAGGAAAAATGGATGAAGGGCGTATTAATCGGCAAGGTATACTGAAAACTGTAATAGAGGGGAGAAAGTTATGCAAACGCGGAAAGGGCAGGAACAGGATAGAGATGTTGGATGGGATGAAGCCAGTACAGAGAGATGAAGTTTACGTGATGTAGAGTAGGTTATTGGGTTGTTTTTCTTAATTGTGGCAAGAGAATTATTTGGGAGATTAAGTCTGTTCAAAACTTACCTCAACTGGTGAATTACCAATGCGAATGTTTATCTATAGTACATATATAGCTATTATAGTATATATTGAGTTTAATAATATTTTGTGTTCTCTGACTTAGGTTTAGAATTAGAGGTGTGTGTAGTTCCAGGGTCATTACCTTAAGACGGTATATTTAAAAATAACGGCTTAGCGTTTCATTCTTCACCTTTCTTCGTCTATGCAAAACATATTTACGTTGACTTTTTTGGCCGCAACAAAAAAATCAGTGGACTTCCCCACCTCCATATTACGGATGCTATGGGCGTATCATATAAGCATGTAATGTACGCGACATAGATCAGATGTTTGAAGGCCACCCTTTTATTTTCTATTCTGGGAACGCGCGCTTCTTATTTACATGTACGATTATGTGATACGTTTCAAGCCACCGCCAGGGCGTGTGGCGGGGGTGTTATACAATCACCTTTAATTGCATAATTAATTTAATCATTACATCTCATCACAAATATAAGTTTCAACATGTATTCGGTAAAAAATATTCACACGATAGAAGGTACCTTTATGTAAAAATGATCAAATACAGGATTATTCAATAGCAGGACATATTCACATCATGGGGGAGCAAATTTTTAAAGATGGCTATATTCAAAAGGTACGGAGGGCATTGTGAAATTTCATTACCGTTGACTTATTCTTCCTTTGAACTTTCAATTCCAATGAATTCGTTTGAACTGATTGAAAACAGTCCTAGAAATACCACTGCATTTTAAGAGAGTTGGCGAGTAATGCGTATTATTTTGTGGTAGGCAACGGGAAACCACGAAATTAGTCTCCCTAGAGGATGCAGGCTTGCATTCAAATACTACCTTGATCAAAAAGTTCCCGGAATTTATTCAGAAAATTAAAAATACAAGTTTATTCATCTAAATCTATATTGTCCCCTTCAAAGTAATCCCCATCGACTGCAACACACTTATGCCAGCGCTTGATCCAATCCTCGAAACATTTTTTATATTCGGTTTTCGGAATGTCCATCAGTGCTTCCTGCGATTTTTCCATTACTTCCTCTCGGCTGCTAAAATGCGTTCCCCGTAATGGTTTTTTAACTCGATTGAACAGAAAGAAGTCACAGGGAGCCAAATCAGGTGAATTCGGTGGCTGTTGGATGGTATTTGTTGCATTTTTCGTCAAAAAATTACGAATAATGATAGCACTGTGCGACGGTGCGTTATCATGGTGCAAAATCCACGAGTTTTCTGCCCACATTTCTGGTCTCTTTCGGCGAATTGCTTCACGCAAACGTCTCATAACGCCCAAATAATACTCTTTGTTTACTGTCTGGCCTTCTGGCAAAAATTCATGATGCACTACACCGTTGTAATCCATGAAAACCGTCAGCATTGCCTTCTTTTTTGACTGAAAACGACGTGGTTTTTTTGGTCTCGGCTCATTTGGTGAACGCCATTCACTTGCCTGATGTCTGGATTGCGTGTCGTACTCATAAACCCACGTCTCGTCTCCAGTAATGATCCTTTTGATGAATGTGGGATCGGATTCAGCCTCGCAAATCATGTCTTTTGCGACGTCAACACGGTCTCTTTTTTGCATGAAATTGAGGTCTTTCGGCACCAACTTTGCTGCTACACGACGGAAACCCAAATCATTAACCACAAGGTCTTGGGCGGATCCATAGGCAATGTTCAAGTCCTCCGCTATTTCTCTGATGGTTAATTTGCGGTTATTGACCAACATTTCTTTTACTTTATCAATTTTTTCACCGACTTTCGATGTCGATGTTCTGCCACTGCGTTCATCATCTTCGATTGACTCACGACCATTTCTGAACCGCTCGTGCCACTGGTAAACGACCGTTTTTTTTAGAGAATCGTTGCCGAAACACTTTTCCAACATTTCCAACGTCCGTGCGCCACTAAATCCGTTTTTTACGCAAAATTTAATACAAGTTCGTTGTTGCAAATTTAAATCCATTTCTGCAATTGTAAAAAATCGCCAACACACACAGAGATAGATGTACTCTTGGCTACGTAACTTTTGCAAATGTCAAGTTATGACACTAAGATTTAAAGGGAATATCAACAACAGATGTACCAATTTAACAAAAAAACTGAACTCAAATCGGAACGATGGGAGCGCCACACGGTGGTTATTCCGGGAACTTTTTGATCAAGGTAGTATGACATGACGGCTTCCTTCCCGGAAAAATATTCCGGAGGTTAAATAGCCCCCCAATCGGATCTCAGGGTGGAGAATACTGGAAGGGGAACATAAGTCAAGGTGGATACACACACACATGGATAGGGATATGGAACGTGAGATCAGTGAGAGTATGTTGGAACATGCCAAGATGAAGATGGACAGATTGGGAATCGACATCCTAGGATTGAGCGAGATTAAGTGAGCCGGGGCCGACGACTTCTGGACCGACGGATACAGGGGGGTCTGTTCAAAAAGTCCAAGAGGTCTGTTCAAAAAGTACCGCGAATTTTGAATTTTCTCGGGTTACGTATATTTGATTTTAGATTTTTTGTGGCGTTATGTTGGTACTGGTACTTCTCACTTATGCCGAAAAGTTCGGCCATTTTGAATGTTTAGTTAATTATTTGACAGCCGTTTTGCTTGGACGTGTTTTGGCTTGTCTTCGATTTTTTCCTGTTCCAAAAAATGGATCAAAGAATCTGTATCACATTTGGTGTGAAAAAAGAAATTAGGTGCACGGACTCATTCCGAAAGTTGACTTTGGCATATAGAGAAGTTACCTCGGATCGAAGAACGTTTATCGGTGGTACAAAATAATCTCAAAGGGCCAAGAAGATGTGAACGACGAAGAGCGTGCCGAACCACCGAGCAAGTCAACAATAGACGAAAACATTGAAGTGAAGGAAATAGTATTTGCCAATCGTCGAATCGCCCTTAGAGAAGTTGCTGAGGACCAAAACATATCGAATGCCTCATGCAATTCGATTTTTACCTATGATTTGGGCATGACAAGAGTCACCTCGAAATTCATACTAAAATTGCTCCATTTCGACCAAAAACATCAACGCATTAACATTGCTAATGAAGTGTTGGATTCTATCCGAGACGACCCAAATTTGCTCCCGAGGATCAGACACTGGTGACTAATTATGGGTTTATGGTTAGGACGTGGAAACTAAAGCTCAATCATCCCAATGGAAGCTGAAGCACGAGCCAAGACCGAAAAAAGCGCGCCAAAGTTGGTCTAATGTGAAAGTTTTGTTCACAGTTTTCTTCGCTTGCAAGGGCGTGGTGCATCACGAGTCCTTGCAACATGATAGAACGTTAAATAAGGAATATTACCTGCAAACTATGCGCAAAGCAATGCACCACAAACACCCGGAATTGTGGGAGAACAAAAATTGGCTTTTGCACCATGACCACGCCCCTATTCACACATCGTTACTTGTGCGCAAATTTTTGGCCAAAAACAACACACTAATGATTCCGCAGGCACAGTAATCCCCAGGTCCCCTGGCCCCCAGTGACTTTTTCTTGTTCCCGAACCTGAAGAGGCCCATGAAAGGACGCTACGCTACGATTGACGAGATGAAGACTGCATCGAAGGAGGAGCTGAACAAGGTGACAGAAAATTATTTTTTGAAGTGCTTCGAGGATTGGGAAAAACGTTGAATAATATCTATATACAAGTTTATAACATCTGATGAGGATTACTTTGAAGGGGACAACATTGATATTCAATAATATTTAAAATTAATATTTGCGACACATAAATAATATTTGAAAAAACACAAAAGTGGAGATACTTTTTGAACACACATCGTAATCAAGAGAAGAACGGAGAATTACGGGAGTAGGCTTCAAATTCAAGAATAATTGGGCAAAAAGAGCCAATTCGTGCTGGAAATACAGTGAGAACATCCTGATGATAAGGTTTGATGGTGAGTCTACAAACACAGTGATAGTGGAGGTTAATGTGCCTCTATCCAGCAATTCTGCAGAGGAAATAGAAGTATGCGAGAAACTGAAAGAGATTCTAGGAACAGTAAAAGGAAAGGAATACCTCATAGTGATGGGAGATTGGAACGCTGTGGCTAGCGAGGGGCCAGAAGGAAGTCGCGTGGGATACTTCGGATTGGGAAAACGGATTCCCATGGGAGAAAGACTGATAGAGTTCTGCACGAAGAAGAACATGGTAGTGGTAAATAACATCTTCGATCAACATGCGAGAAGAAGGTACACATGGAATATACCTGCAGACGGTACCAATTTGACTACATTTTTGTCAGGAAGAGAGACAAGAACCAAGTTAAGAAGTGTAAGAGCTCTTCCAGCGCAGAGATAAATAGCGATCACAAACTGGTGGTCATTGACACTGATTTGCGATACAAGAGAATTAAGGAAGTGACACAGGAACCCATATGGAACACAAAAATGCTGAAGGAAAAGTAGGCATGAGAAATGTTCACCATTGACAGAAAAATAGAAGGAATGAAAGCGACGTAGATGGACGATGGAAGAAAATGAAGAATATCATAACCGAAGTAGCAAATGAACAACTCGTGAGTAAGACGGCGCCAGCCAAACGGCCATAAATTACAGCTCAAATAACATACTTCATAGAGGAGAGAAGAAAATACATGAATCCAAAAATATGAAACTAAGGAAGCCCTTTAAAAAAAGGTGAGGTACCAAGTCATACGAGAGTGCAAGAAGCCCAAGGAAGAGTGAAGAGAAAACTGCTGCAAGATCAATAACCACATAAAGAAGGGAAACAGTGAAACTGCTTATGCAAGGTGCGATCAAAAAAAGACAGGACTGATTGTATAACTTGTTTATTTCGACGGATACAGCTTAATCAAACTTGCCGCCCTCAAGGATAAGGGATCCTCTTAGGTCCGCCGTACAATTAGTTTTAACGTCCGCAATAGAGTCGAATCGACGCCCTCTCAAGTTTGATTGTAACTTTGGAAACAAAAAAAGTCTGATGGAGCCACGTCTGTAGAGCAAGGTGGCGGCGCGATCACGGAATTTCCAGTTCTGGTGAAAAACTCTGTCACGATCAGCGTCGTTTGAGCCGGCGCGTTATCGTGGTGGAAACGCTATGCGTTGTTTCTCCACATGCCCGGCCTCTTTCGGCTCACTGTGACCCTCAGCCTCATCATAACCTTTAAGTAGAAAACTTTGTGCACTGAATGGTTGAGTCCTAAGGTTTTCCTAAGTTAGAAAACTTTATTGACGGTTTGACCTTGAGGAACGTATTCGTAATGAATGAGCCCTTGCCAATCAAAGAAAAAGACCTGCATGACCTTCACATTGGACCGGGACATGCGAGATTTCTTTGGTTGCGAGGAATAAGAACCTTTCCACTGAGAAGACTGGACCTTTGTCTCAGCATCGTAACCGTAAACCGAGGTTTCGTCACCGATTACGATGGTTTGAAGAAACTCTGGGTCGGCATTGGCTCGATTCAGAAGATCCTGGCAAATTTTCACACGTTTTTGCCTCTGTTCATCAGCCAGCTCCCGCGGGACGACTTTTGATGCGACGAGCGTCATGCCCAAAATGTCTGACAGGATCCAAAACTAATGTTCACTTCCTCGGCTATCTCCCTAACAGTTAATCGGCGATTTGCTTGCACCAAAGCGTTCACCAATTTGGCATGGTTGGGGTCTGTCGAAAAGGAAGGCCGCCCTCCACTGGTGGCGTGGAGGTTCGCCAATCTTCATCTGTCGAGGTTCTGCCCGAATGAAAACGACTGTACTCTCAAAACACAAGATTCGACTCATAGCATCATTAACAAAGGCTTGCTGAATCATTTAAAATATCTTCATAGTGCTCTTGCCAAGTTTGAAACAAAATTTCACGCACACACGCTTTTCCTCTAGCTCCTTCATTGCAGCCGTTGCACGTGGCGACGAACTGGTTCAGGCACGTGCCGCTGCTGCTGCGTTAAGACTCGATGTAAACAAATGCGACACCTCTCGTTTTAGTCGTCAGATGTGCGCTGGTAGCGCACTGTATCTCGTTTCGATCCATTGAATAACATCAGTCGGGTCTGTTTTCGACCACAGTCTGTGCATGAAGTAAATAGTCGTGTGCGAGTGTAAATTGCATGTGTACTTACGTATGCATGCAAATAATTATTTACGTTCAGCCACGAGGTGTGATCAAGATCTAAGATTTCCTAAGTTTTCCTGCTAAACTATTTATTCCACTCGATGTAAACAAACAGAGAACCTCTCTTTTTAGTCTTCAGATGGCCAGATGGCGCACTATGTCTTGCTTCAATCCGTTGAATGGTTTGAGAAGAGTAGATCAGTCCGGTCTATTCTTGATCACGCCTTGTAAACCGGTGAAGACACAATTCGGAGCAAGAAAAACAAAACCCCATAACGTCCGAGATACTAAGTGAAAGATGCTGACAGAAGATAAAGGCATTAGGAAAAGACGGGAGGAATACATTGAAGATCTCTATCAAGGGTTCGAACCACTTGAAGGTGACTTACTTAAAGAAGAATGCGTGATAGAAGAAGACGAACGGGGACCGGAGATACTGAGAAGTGAATTCGACAACGTGTAAGACCTGAAGAGCAACAAGGCACCGGGAGTTGATAAAATAATCGGAGAAATTAAGAAATCACTCTGGGCCAATGCAAAGGATACTCTATTTGAAACAATGAAAGATATCTACGACAGCGGAAGACTGCCTGAGGACTTCGAGAAGAGTGCAATGATTTCGATACTGTAGAAATCTGGAACAGATAAATGCGAAGAACCCAGAACATTGAGCCTGACTTCTCACGCATCGAAAATACTTACTCGGATAATCAGCCGACGCATAGAAGGAAAGGTAGAAGGAAGCCTCTCGGAAAACAATTGGGATTCATGAAAAATCGAGGAGCAAGAGAGATAATACTCAGCTTGAGGATGCTTAAAAAAAATTAATCCATATATACATGTTATTATATGTATGTGGCATTCGTGGACTTAGAGAAGGCCTTCGATAATACCGAATGGATCAAATGGTTGAAGACACTAGAAGTGCTTGTAATGGACTAAAACGACAGAAGAATAATCCATCATTCTACAAGAATCAGGAAAGAACCATGCAAATGAAAAACGGAAGGAAAATAGAAGTCAAAATAAACAAAGGAGTAAGACAAGAATGCAGCCTCTCGCCAGCATTATTCAACGTTTACCTAGAAGAAGCAATAAAGGAAGCGCAAGAATTGGGCATCAAAGGAGCCAAGGTGAATGGCGAAGAAATCAACATGCTTCGGTTCGCAGAATACATCACAGTAGTAGCAGAGAGACGAGAGGACCTGCAAATAAACCCGAATACTATGGACCAAGTATTTCAATAATATAATATTAACATCAACAAGAAGAAAACGAAAGTCCTTGTATGTGGAAGAGAGATGCTTAATGCAAATATCACGATTCGAGGGGTGAAACTAGAGCAATTGGAATCCTTCATCTACTTGGGCAGCAGCAGCATAACATGGGATGGGAGAAGCTCGACCGAAATCAAGAGAAGAATAGCCCAAGCTAAGAAGGCATTCATGAGGAAGAGACAACTGCCATATTCAAAGAACACAAGGTTGCAAACAAGGAAGCAATTAGTCAAAAGATCCGTATGGAGCATGGCACTCTACGGATCGGAGACCTGGAATATTGGAAAAGTGAACCAAAGAACCATAGAAGCATTTGGAACAAGGTGCTGGAGGAGAATGCTGAAGATTAAATGGACAGGCAAAGTGAGGAACGATGAATATGTAGAAGAGCAGAAGAGGCTAGGACCATATGAAGAACTCTACGGCAAAGGAGAAATAGATGGATCGGGCACACTTTAAGGCACGATGGATTGATTAGGAATATAATAGAAGGATATATAAAAGTGCAGATTCCTCGAGGAAGACCAAGAGACATGCACATAGACCAATTAAGAGCGAATTAAAACAGGGAACCTATCAGAGGGTGAGGTAATTAATACTAAATAGAGAAGAATAGAGTAAAACAACCTTAGGATTGAAATACTGATGATGATGACGAATTAATTATCCATAATTTAAATACCACTTTTGCATTAATGGGAGTACATCAGACTAGGCACTTCTACTTCAATGCAACAATTTCAGAGCATGAAAATTATTCGCCTTGACCAGGATTCGAATTCGGATCCCTCGATGTTCGGCTAAGTACTTTAGCCAGTGAAGCTATGATATAAATTATTTTATTCAGTTCAGAAGGCAAAGAAAGAAAGCCAAGGAAGACAAGGTCCAAAGATATTAGATGGAAGATTTTAGCTAGCAATGGAAAATTATGTACTGTAAGAAATTATCAATGGCAGGGTTGAAATTATCGATGCAATCAGTCATTCAGCAAAAAAACTCTTCAATGATGGACGAAGGGTGTCCAGCACCGGGTGGCCACCGGATATCACTTCCCAGAGTTCTGATCGTGGCTAGTATCGCTCCGGTCGCGACTCGACCCCGGGCGACGAGTGCTTCACCGTTTCCCGGGACGCCTCGTCCAACGGGCCGACGAGCAAGGAAGCGGCATTTCGCCGCATCCCTCCCCCCGGCCTCGTCCGAAGAGGAAGAACCAGCCGTGGTCTCCACGTAGAGCGGGTAATTTGGCAGCGTTCCAAGGGAAGCCCCCCTTGGCAGCCCCCAGCAGCGTTCCTTCTTCGAAGGAACACCGCTGGGGGCCGCCAAGGAGCAGAAGATAGCCTCAGGGAGGGTCGGAGTGTTGGACTGGGTCTCATCTGCCGAAGGGTTGTGGTCGGGAAAAATCAGGAGAGATAGTTGCTTGGGGTCCGTCTCTAGAGGAGCGCTGGGAAGATCGTCGACACCTTGGCTGTCCAAAATGGGGAAGGACGATGGGGTATCTGGGATTTTCGACTTTGGGAAACTTGTATGTGTGTCGACTTCCGGGGTCGGTGATGCTTCCTTTATAGTCAATGATAAAGGGGTCGAGTAATGAGCTGTTGGGGACGGGAAAACATCGCAATCAGATGCATCCTCCTCACCTATCACCAGAGGTTCTCGGGGTGTTTGAAACCCATGCTGTAAGGATTGCGAAGCGAGGGCGTCGATGGCGTGAGCGGTGGGAGGGGGGGGAAAGACCATCCCTCTTTATTTGAAGAGTTCACGGAGATTGGGGCTGGAGGTCGTGTGATATTAGGCGAGGTGGTAGGTACGTGAGCTATTTGTAGATCGGTATTCGAGACCAGGAGCTTGGGGTCGTCTGTCCTCTCTTTCGGATCCCTTTCTTCTATTGACGATTTTCGCTTCGTTGACATTTTCCCCCGATTGGAGGGAGATGCAGGGGACCGACGGGAGCAGCTGGGGCCGCACCATCGATAAGTCGAAGCGACCGCGCTCTCTCCTCCACAGCCACTTTGGGCTCGTCCATCTCCACGGCGGCGTTAGGGTCGGAGGGCATCGTCATTTCCTCCACAAAACTCTTACCTCCCTGGTTCCGAGGGCGGGTCTTGCGCTCGTGGCTTTCTTGGTTACAGCGGGCGCAAGTGCGGCGCTGACCCTCATAGATGATCATGGTTGGGTTGCCGCCGATTTGGAGGTACGAGGGGATATTTCTCTCGACCGTCATCCGCACAACCCTGGTGCCAGTAAGAACCTGCGCCATCTTGTCTCCCTCCCACCTGTTCTTCCAAGAGCGATGGATTTTACCAAAGCGTTGGAGCTCGCCTCTTATGTCTTCCAACGGGGTCTCCACGGGGACACAAAGAACCCTGATATTACAAAGGCTGCTGGAGGTCTCGTCAATAGTTGGTGTCGTCCTCTGGTCACTTAAAGACGGAAACGGTAGTTTCCGCGGAGTATTGTCTAAAATCCTAGTCATTGTAGCTTCGGTTGCCAACTTCAAGAATATCAAATGGCGATTGTATCCTAATTGGATCGCCACCATCTCTTCGGGTGTGAGGCCCAGCGACTTTAACGTGAAAAGGTGCACCTCCAACGGGGTAGGGGGCTTCGCCTTCTCGTCAACTTGCAAGGTGAGCGTGTTCAAGCGGCGCAAAGCTATTTAAAGAAATCAAATTCAGCACACTAGCATGAAGAAGGAAAGCGCAACAAAAGAAAGAGCACTTTAAAGGGAAATAAAACACTCACGAACGCTCCCTCCCCGCCACACGCCGCACCCAGCTGTAGCAAACAAAAGGATCCTAAGGTCTACACCAGGAGTCAAGGTCAGTCTTGAACCAGTAAAGAAAACGAAAGAACAGCCTTCCCGGCGGAAGAAGAAGTCGAGCGTCAAACCCCACGCTTCTTGAAGAACTAGGCGGTCAAACGCCGCTCGAAACAAAACACGATCGAAACCTCGATTCTGAGGGAGTCCCGCAGTGCCTCTCTCCAAAACCCGGCGACCGACGCCTCGGAATCAGACACTCGGTAAACACAAGTTCGTCCTGCTATAGAGGCGCCCTCTTAATCTCATAAGTTTTGCAGGCTTTAAAGGAGCAAGATGTTGTGACAAAACATACCATGTCACCGACATTCGCAGTCGTGCGCCACGCGCGCCACAGTCCACGAGGTTAAAGCCAACACTTACAGACACATAAGCTGCTTATGCCTCAGACAAATTTCCAAAGAAACTGCGGGAGATACCGCAACAGTATCTTTAAAAGTAGTCATCCCCAAATATGCATTTCAATGCAACAACTTCAGGGTGTAAAAATCATTCGCCTTGACCGGGATTGGAACCCAGATCCCTCGATGGCCGATCAATCCCACGATCTCTCTCTGCTGCTTCAAGGTCATCCAAAATGTTTTTGGATTTGAAACAGGCATGGTAAGAAATAATGCGCTATACTCTCAGGCAATATCACGTTGAGGTGAGCGAGGGAAAATAGATGGCATTGGGAACACGTTTCCTGATCGAAAGAAAAGAGTTAACAGTTGAAAGCGTTCGTCGTTGGCGTCATGGCGAAAGTGTTAATTTTCTGTTTCGAGTAATAAATGAGAGTAATCAAATCAACTAGCTTTTATCATCTTTTATCATTTTATAGAAACAGATACGACAAAGGGCTTACGCCTTATCTCATGGCAATGAAGAAAGTCGTAAACTCTGTCTGTATACCCTCATTCCTTCAGTAGAGAATTGTGGAAACACGAGACCTTTTTAATTTCCTGACGCCATTTGAAATATAAAAACAGTAGTCAACTAGAAGAAGGCAGTTTTCCAACGCAAACGTTACTATGTCGATTATGAACGTGCATCGATCCATTAGGTTTACCAAGTACTGTCGAGGACAAATTTATTGGGTTTATCGAGCATTATCGTATTCCGTTCAATAAGGTTTTTCGATTGAGGACATGCTTAAATTCTTGTCTTGTAGATTAAAGCCCTTTGTGATAAGCATTGCATATCGATAGAGACATTGAGTTTCCGACATAAGAGCTCCTGCATGGTATTCACTTCGGGGACCTTTATTTACTTATTTATAGATATCCTGCAAGCCAACGCAAGGGTGTGTGTCAGAGGGTGAAAACACATCAAAATAATATTACCCGAACATGACCCTCCCGTGGTCGATCTATGTTACTATGATCACCTATCGTTTGTGGAAAATGTGACAACTTGAATCAATCTGTTTCACACTTAACCCGTCTAATTTTAATAGCATGATCTCTCCTACCATAATACGATAGGGGTAATCAAGGAGAACTATTACCCTTACTTGATACTTCCATTGTACTGAGTACAGAAAGATTGAGAGAAACGCTACATGTGCAAAACTATGGTGACTAATTCGGTGCAACTTATTTTAGCTGCGTGGATCAATGACCGGAAATGTGTTGCAATTTGTTTAAATATACACACACACATACATATATATATATATATATATATATATATATATATATATAAATAAATTAACATTAGTATATATATATATATAAAATTTATCCTCCAAGACCTATTCTTCATCCTCAAAAATCCCAACTCTTCCTCCAACCTTCTTCCCAAATGCCCCTCTGTCACCATCAAACGTCCCGCCACCCTAGCAGATATCCTCAAATCCACAAGCCCGCTTTCAAAATCCCCTCACACCCCCAGAGCCATACCCACTCTATGTCATCGAGTAAGATGTAAAACCTGCCCTATTTTCACCACTCCACCCCACTCCATCCCAAATTTTAACTCTATCCCGCCCTTCCCCCACTCCTCGACACTTCCGTGTTACGTCGACAAAATCATCTATATATATATATATATATATATATATATATATATATATATACACATATATATATATATATATATACATATATATATATATATATATATATATATATATATATATATATATATATATATATATATATACCCACATTTCAAAAGCCTCCAGTCTACGTCTATCCTCCTGCTTCAATGACCACGTTTCCGCGCCGTACATAGCCACGCTCCATATCAAAGTTTTTACGAGTCTTTTCCTAACATCCTTGCTCCACCTCCCCGTCATCAACTCCCTCCTCCTTGTGAAAACCTCTTTGCCTAGCGCAATTCTTCTCCTTCCGTCCCTACTACTTTGACCGTGTTGGTCCAAAACACTACCGAGATACGTAAACTGTTCCACCTGCTCTAGTTTTTGCCCTCCTACTTAAGTGTTAAGCTTAGGCTTTTTCTTTCTAGAAAATTGCATAACCTTTGTTTTATTGATATTGATTCTCATCCTATACCTGTCGCACTGAATTTCCAATTCACTAAGCAATGCTTGCAACCCCTTGGCTGGCTGACATACTAAAGCTTTGTCGTCAGCAAACCTAATTGCTTTTGCGAATACCCCGCCCACTTTCATTCCTAACTCTAGTTCTTCCCATGCTTCTTTGATCATTTCCTCTGCATAGAGTTTGAACAACAACGGTGATAATTAGCAACCCTGCCTTACACCTCTTCCTAACACTACCTAACCGGACTCTCCGTTCCCCACTCGCACCTGAGCAGTCTGAGACATGTACAGGTTGCGAATTAGTCTCATTTCCCTCCAATCTATTCCTATTTTCTGCAATTTACTCATTTGTTTTTCCCAATTCACTCTAGCACAGGCTTTTTCGAAATCTACAAAACAGGCAAATACCTCCTGGTTGTACTCTATATTCCTCTCGATTAATAATCTCATTACTGCAATGGCATCACGCGTACCCCTCCCCTTCCTAAACCCAAACTTGTCATCCCCTAAGTAATCATTTGCCCTACTCTCTATTCTTTTCTTTATGATCCTGAGAACACTATTAGCTGCGTGAGATATCAAACTAAATGTCCTGTAGTGCTGACATCACGTAGCCTTTACCTTTTTCGGAAAAGGATCTAAAACGGATCTCACAAAGTCTTCCGGCAAGATTCCATCCCCATAGATACTAAGGATCAGCCCATATAGCCTCTTCCTCCCACATTTTCCTAAGCATTAGAATAAAAGTAGTAGATATAAAAGCTTAACCGACGAACTTTATTCAGGTATTATTATTATTAGTATATATTATTAGTATTATTATTCAGGTATACATGCCACCGAGCGTTGGACAGCTGACCGGAGGGTCCCGGGTTCGATTCCCGGGCCAGGCACTCTGGGCACCTGCAGCTCCACCCAAGCTGAAGTGATTTTTTCGGGTACCAGGTCTTCCTGGGGAACCATAACCGGCACAGGGAAAGGAACTGGCCCCCCTACCCTGATGTTTGAATTTTCACACGCCGTATAGGGCTTAGTATTGGGTGATCTCTACCATCACCTACTAAACCGACCTTCTGGTTGATTACCGTGCATATGGTTTATATATACATATACAGAGTCTCACTTGACTCGGCCTCGGAGAGGGCCGAAAATTCGAACAATTTACCGTGTGAGTGTACTTTTAAATGTTACCATTCTATTTGTTTTCTATTGTGCTATGCCATTATTTGCTGCTCGTGTGAGTAGTTCCGTATTGTCGTTATATACATATATATATATATATATATATATATATATATATATATATATATATATATATATATATATACACATTCAAACACGAAATCCCGCCAAACGGCGAATAAATACTCATATATACAGAAACAGATATAAGGAAAAGGGATAGGAACACATATAAAGGACGAACACAATAGAGGTGGGGAAGGCGGAATCGAACGAATCACAAGAGTAAAAATATTTCCTCAACCGGGTTAAGAGCATCCGCCCGGCAAGTGGAAAGATCCGGTGTTCGAGTCCCGGTTGAGGAAATATTTTTACTCTTGTGATCCGTTCGATTCCGCCTTCCCCACCTCTATTGTGTTCGTCCTTTATATGTGTTCCTATCCCTTTTCCTTATATCTGTTTCTGTATATATGAGTATATATATATATATATATATATATATATATATATATATATATGTATATATATACAAATATATAAAAACACAGATGTAGATTTTTAGAATATAGAGACACAAAGAAAGGACACTCACAATTTTTTATTTTACGTTTCGACAGCACGGCTGTCGTCTTCAGAATGGCGTTCTCGGGGAAGAGCGGAGAGGATGTGCGGGGGAGAGGTGGGGGAAGGAGAGGTGAAGGGACCAATAGGAAATGAACAAGGGGGTGGGGGGGATATGTAGGCAGCCAATTGATGCATATGCATTGAGGCTTAGAAGCCCTGAAACATTACCTCTCCCTACGATCCACACCACAAACCCCATCCACAGATTTCCTCCTCGAATTGAGCAAAATCGTTCTTACCAAAAATGCTTTTCAATTCAAGGACAAAATATATTTACAAATAAAAGGCACTGCAATGGGCACGCGTATGGCTCCTGCATACGCCAATCTTTTTATGGGTAAACTAGAACACGACTTTTTGCAACAACAAACCCTAAAACCACTTTTCTGGGCCCGCTATATCGATGATATTTTCCTCCTCTGGTCCCACGGACGCGAAACTTTATACTCTTTCATTTCCTCTCTCAACTCCTCCTCCTCAGTATCATTCACTTCTTCTATATCCGACTCGAATATTACCTTCCTAGATATCGATATTCACCTCCAAAACAATACGTTTCACACTTCAGTCCACATTAAACCAACCAATAAGCAACAATATCTTCATTTCGACAGCTGCCATCCTCCTCACACAAAGCGCTCCATCCCATTCTCACTCTCTATCCGTGGCTTCCGTCTCTGCAACAACACCGCCTCCCAACAGAAATACTTGGACCAGCTGCATGAATCCCTCAGAAAATGTGGGTACCCTGAAAAACTGCTAAACAGTAAAATCCTCAAACCGTCAACCCAATACACTCCCCTCCCCAAACCAAACCGCCCAAAATGCCCTAATCTTATCACCACTTTCTTCCCCGGAACACACAAAATTAAACATCTAATCCGAGACCTCTTCCCAATTATCAATAACACTCAGTCCACATCACTTTTATTCCCACACTGTCCCTCTGTTTCGTTTAAACGCCCGTCGAACCTGCGAGACATCTTTAAGTCCACAAATCCAACTTCAAGCACCCCCGTCTCTCCCCCGCCCCTATCCGCACCATGCAACCGCCCACGCTGCAAATGCTGTCATCTTTTAAGACCCTCCCCCTCACTCAGTACCAACTCCCAACCACTCGCCACCTGCACCTCAAAAAATATTATATATCGCCTCTCCTGTAACTTCTGCCCTGCCTTCTACGTGGGCGAATGCACGACCGCACTTTCCCTCCGCATGAATAACCACCGATATTCCACCAAATCTCCCACCTTTCTTAATTATCCCATCCCTAATCAACCCGCTTCCCACAACCAATCTTTTGACGACTGCTTCTCTGTTTCGGTGATTGAAATCCTTCCCAAATCCGCGAGTATAATAGAGGTGAGAACCCGCGAGATGGCGCATATCTGGGTGGCCCAATCATTCAAACCGCCCGGGCTGAACCAAGCCCACTGAATGCATCAATTGGCTGCCTACATATCCCCCCCACCCCCTTGTTCATTTCCTATTGGTCCCTTTACCTCTCCTTCCCCCACCTCTCCCCCGCACATCCTCTCCGCTCTTCCCCGAGAACGCCATTCTGAAGACGACAGCCGTGCTGTCGAAACGAAAAATAACAAATTGTGAGTGTCCTTTCTTTGTGTCTCTATATTCTAAAAATCTACATCTGTGTTTTTATATATTTGTGCGTCGCCGAAGAGCGTTCCATTTCGAAGATATTTTATATATATATATATATATATATATATTTATATATGTGTATATATACATGTATATATATGCATTATGTATATGTACATAAACACACGAACCCACGCATACGAATGTATCAATGAGAAAGAGAAGGAGACTATTTTCTTCAGTTAGACACCACATAACACATTTAGCGAGAATATGAGATCCATCTAAAAAATCAACTACAGAATTGAACAGGGTGCAGAGAAAAAGCCGCCAGGTTCGTGAAAATTTCGAAAAACGACGGATCATTAAGCGTCGCACATTTACTCCAAGATCTAGGAAGGATCCCTTTATTTATGCGAAAAATCTGCGATTTTTTTAAATTTATTACAAAATTATCAATGGTATTGTTTTGCATTCAGCATTGAAGAATAAGGGAAATATGTAGACAAGTTAACAAAAAAAAAGGATTTCTTAGAAGTTCACTTCGTAAATGTTCTGAAATGCTAAAAGAAAAATGTTTTCCTTCGCTGGTTGGATCTATTTTGGAACATGTCGCAAGTATATGATTCCTCAAAATATGCTTAAATTAGAGGAGGAGCGTGATGGGTTTTTTCGGGGAATAAGGCTGGGAGCCTCTTGAAGATATGCGAAGAGGACAAGAGAGACTGAGACTTAAAGGTTCAGAACACACACGAATACAAATCGCACGCAAGGAACAATTATGACCCCAAACTACTTGGAAAATGGAGAAATCATTACAGATGGCGTAATAAGGCAATATTTTAAATCATTTTTTCCAGGCGTCTACAGTGAAAACACAAACGCACCAAACGATCCTCCACACCCACCCAAGGAACACATGAGCGATCTTACACTGACCAAGCAGGGAATAGTACATCTGCTCCGTAGTGTCAAAGCACACAAGGCACCTGGTCCGGTAGAAATACCTGCTAGAATATTAAAGGAATTAGCTGACGACATTGCCCCATTTTTACATATTGTTTTTCTAAAATCGATAGAAGAAGGCTCAGTGCCTCGCGACTGGAAGCTAGCCCATATAACTCCAATCTATAAAGGCGGCGATAGGGATAAACCAACCAATTACCGACCCATTTCTTTAACATTGACCTCTTGTAAAATAATGGAACACATTATTGTAACTAACGTTATGAGATTTCTTGATAGTAGGAAAATACTAATCAACAACCAGTACGGACTTAGGAAAAGCAGATCTCGAGAAACACAACTTGGTCTCTTCATTCACGATATACTTAGATCGGGAGAAAACCTCAAACAAGTCAATGCAGTATTCCTGGATTTCAAAAAAGCCTTCGACAAAGTGCCACAGAATAAATTTCTCCATAAAATTAAATACTATGGGATCAATGAGAAAATAATTAATTGGATCAGAGACTTCTTGTCAAATCGCAAATAAATAGTAGTCATAGATGGGTTGCGCTCAACGGATAGAGATGTAACTTCGGGCGTCCCCAGGGAAGTGTAATAGAGCCTATTCTGTTCTTAATATACATTAATGACTTAAGCACACACGTTGGTAGCAATCTGAGGTTATTTGCTGACGACACGGTGGTATACAGGGAAATAAGGAGCCAACTAGATCGCGAGCTACTCTCTAGAGAATTAGACAATATCTCAGAATAGTGCAATAAACGGGGATTAACACTTAATATAGATAAATGCGCAGTTTTGAAATTTTGTAACAAAGGAAGCGACGAACAGGATATAAACTACGAAATAGAGGGTTCAGTACTGACTACGGCAAACCAAGTTAAATATTTGGGGGTTGTTCTAACACCACGCCTTTCACGGGGAGCACATATCAGGACAATATGCGGATCAGCTTTTAAGAAACTTGGCTTCATAAAACGGGTGGTGGGGAAATGTAATGAAAAAGTGAAAGAGAGGTGTTAAATTGCTCTATTTAGACCTCATTTGGAATATGCCGCAAGTATTTGGGATCCTTGGGAGAAAATTTGGCAAAATGAATTAGATTAAGTCCATAGAAAATCCTCTAGATTCGTTAAAAGTTGTTATGATAAGAACACAAGTGTGAAAGGTCTCTTAGGGGAATTATGCTGGGAACCACTTGAAGTGCGGAGAGAACAAGCGAGACTTTGTCTTTTATAAAGTTTCAGAACAAACGAATTTAAGTATGACACTGAAGGAATTATAATGGCCCCACATTACTCAGGTAGATCAGACCACAAAGATAAACTAAGGGAGATAGATTCCAAGACAGATAGGTACAAATACTCATTCTTTCCCCGAACAATCAGAAATCATAATAGTAAGAAACCGAAGTCAGTTTAAAAATATATATAAATATAAAGAAATAAATATAATTCGCAGCAAAGTTAAACACTGCAAAGCTGTTAGGTATAATTTAAGGTGCATGTGTATGTAAAATGTAGCTTGAGTGTTTGCATGGATGGAGTGTAAGTGTTCTTGTATGAATGTATGCCATGTTTTTTTTGTGGATGTATGAATTTGTGGTTATAGCATGCGGTTTAGTTTTCTTTTCTAAAATACGGGTGGTGTCTTAACACCCCCCGCCACACGCCCTTGCGGCGGCTTGCGGGGTATTAAGTAGATGTAGATGTTGTGGTATATCCGACCACAAAGATAAGATAAGGGTGATAGATTCCGCTAGAGATTGACACGAATAGTCAACATTTTCCTGGAAAATCAGGAACCATGACAGTAAGATATCAAATTAACTATAAAATTATTAAATACATTCTATTGTCACATCAGGACAAAATTAAATGTCACGTAGATATAAGGTTTATTCATAGGTGCGCATGGGAACGAGTATGTTAGTTGCTGGCATACGTTTTTGCATGAATTATAGGTTAAAAAGTTATTGCATCAATATATACGACTTTGTGGTTGTAGATTGGTATGAATTTGTGGGTTTAGCATGCCGTTTTTTCTGTTCTACGAGTGGTGACCTGACACCCCGCCGCACTCCCTCGTGACGGTTTCGCGGGTTATTGTGTAGATGTATGTGCGATCATTATAAATCTGTACTAGTATTGATTTCGTGCATTGAATTAGATCGCGGCAGCGTAGAGGAGCTAGATCTGTAAAACGTTGTTCAAATTATCTTAGTAGCTTATCCAAATTATTAGAAGAGCTAGGCTGGGAATCACTCTCGGAGCGAAAGTTAAGTTACAAATTAAATATTTGCTAAAATTTGGGAGCACGTCTCTTTAGCAGTAATGTTGAAAATGTATTGTTAGCCCCATCGCATTACGGTAGGAGAGATAATGTCAATCAAATTCGCGAGATTAAGTGTAGAATAGACATATTTAAGATGCCATTTTTCCCACGAATGATAGGGGATCAGATCATATTGTCCGATCGCGGAAGCGGTGAAATATTTGGGTCAAGGGTATTATGGTGTGTACTCATCCCCTGCCACACATCCTAGCGGTACATTTTAGGACACTAAAAATTGATGCAGCTAAGCCCATCCATTACAGGTCAGACAATAGTCACAAAATAAGAGACATAGGTCTCACTCCACTTGTCTGGCGTCCTAAGGCCGTGCTCCACGCGCCCTTGGGCCAGGTGGCGGAGTCTCGTGTAAATACATGCATACGAGTATGTAGATCTGATGTATTTGTGATTTGTCCGTTCTGCATTAGTGGAATACAAACTTATGATTAGTGACTTCGTTGCATTATAGTCCGCCCTTTTTAATGCATTTCATGGCGTTCTTTACGCAGCCAGGGGAGGAGTTACCGACGACATTAATATTAATCGTAAAGTGTGTAACGAATGTAGCATGACTGGTGAGTTCAATCGCCCCCCTTTCCAAGTGCCTTTTCGATAGATATTACGTTGTCATGCCATGTGTGTGAGTAAGTAAACAGTAGAATGGTTGGTGACCTAACACCGCCTGCCACACATTCTTTCGGGGAGGTGTAAAGTTTGATGTAAATAATATTATCTTTTTTGTGTTTATTTTGTTTTCTTAAGGGCATCTGGGAATTTTTTGACGCGTTCATGCGCCAAATTGCGCGCACCGGATTTCCTCTCGGAATTCCAGGAATCTCCAGAAATGGGTTGTGCGGGGGAGGGCGTGGTTTTGGAATTCATGTAGGGGCACGCTAAAACTTCAGGAAAACGCACAATCTGCAGGGCAGGCTTCAAAGTTCACGAGACGTCCCAAGGTCCTACTAACCGTGGAGTAGCGAGAACTTGAACGACCGAGGCATCGGAGACGACCCCTTGTTGGCACATATTCCCTCATCCCTACCACTTGACCTCCCTGCCCTTCGGTCTGTTACCTTCTTTTGCTTTGAGCCGAGCCCAGCGCCCAAGAGGCGATTAAAACAAAAGAAAGCCGTCCACGCGCAGCCGGAAGTAGAATTCCGGTCGCATAGCGGGAGACCATTCATGCGGAAAGAGGTCTTCCCTCCCTCCACCTCACCCTCCCCCCTCCATCCTCCCCCGGACAACCAATCCGCCCCACCCGCCCCTCCGCCCCTCTCAATCTCACTTCCCCAAGGGGAGGAAACGTGTTCTTCTTTAGCTTGCCTTTATCTCAGTGGATCGACATCGGCCTCGTTCTTATGTCACTCTCCCACGGTAAACTTTTCTTTAATTTCTTCATTTACTGCGGATTCTTGAAATCTGTTTGAGCAAGGAAAAAACCATTACTTTGAAGTTACTATGGCACTAGTTGGGAAGAAAACTATGTTCAGGAGACATCTATGACATCTACATCAACAAAATTACCCAAATGCCGCCGCAAAGGCGCGTGGCGGGGGGTGTTAGATCACCATCTGTAAAAGATAATAACACCACATGCAAAATCAACAAATTCATACAAATCCACACCTGCAGAGGATATAGGTAGTGTAGGCATATCCTGCATGTTATTCTTTTCATTTAATAGACCCATATCTGTAACCGTTCTACAGCATGATTTGAAAATATGCTTTTTTATTTATTAGGTAACATACCGGTAAGGTAGGTTTTTGGATGGACACAGCTCTTAAATAAATATTTTGTGACTCATAGCAAACCATCTACATCAGGTCCCTCTTCATCTCTGAGTACTTTCTCTGAGTAATGAGGAAGTGTCTCACATCCGTAGGTCGGACGATTGGAGGGTCGTCTCTCGGGGCAAGGGGAAGGTAACGCTGCGGCGTGGATTGGACTCTGCGGAGGCAGATACCATCCCCGTCTCCAACAGGTACCAGGTGCTGTCGGATGACAGCACCACCGTACATGCAACCCCTACCCCTACTCCTAGGGCACTGCCTAGGGTAAGACGTCAGGGAACGGGAAGGGAGGGAATTTTAGTAATAGGTAGCTTGAATGTCCGTCGTGTAATGGTTCCATTGAGGGAAAGGGCGCGCCGCGTAGGCGCCGATCAACGGGTGACCGCCTGGTGTATACCAGGCGGAGGAGACCCTCAGGTGACGAAGGCAATCGAGGCGGCGGTCAAAGGCAAGAAGTGCTCTAGGCTGCAGGTCGTGTCCCATGTGGGCACCAACGACGTCACGGACCGTGGATCCGAGGAGGTCCTCCGCTCCCTTAGGGAACTGAGCCTTGAGGTGGAGCCCGTCCAGGGCGTCGAGGGGGTTCGGCTGGGACTAACGGTCTGCAGCATCGTTCCGAGGGAGGATCGCGGGTCTCTGGTTTGGAGCCGAGTGGAAGGCATAAACCAGAGACTACCGAGATTCTGCTCGGACATAGGAGCCTCCTTCGTCGACCTGAGGCCAACCCTCCGATCTTGCAGGACTCCCCTTAACCGTTCTGGGGTCCATTACACGGCGGAAGCGGCGAGTAAGGTAGCGGATAGGATACTCGACCACTGTAGGCCTTTTTTAGGATAGAGGGAAGGTCACTTAGTGGGTCAGTAACATCTGGGGATAGCGCGTATAATATTATTAATAAAAATATAAAAGTCACCGACAACACTGGCATTGATTTAGAAAGACATGTGACACGCACTTCCCCACCAAGGCGTCCTAAATTACAATCAGTCACAAATAAGGACGTTATTCAAAATAAAAATAATTTATCTATACTTGTTATAAATTGCAGAAGCCTCAAGAACAAATCAGCGGATCTAGAACACATAATCCAAACTCATTCCGCTGCTTAAGTATTGGGCACAGAGAGTTGGCTGTGCAATGACATAAACGACCAAGAAATTTCCCAATAGATTTCAAAGTTTACCGACACGATAGAGATACAAGAACCGGAGGAGGGGTTTTTCATGGCATTTAACAGTCATTTTGAAAGCAGGCAAGTTTCATTTGAAAATAATAACATAGAAAGTGTTTGGTGCACCTTAATACGGACCAATCAACCCAACATAAATTTATGCTCTTTCTACAGACCTCCAGACTCAGATTTGAAAACACTTCATACACTCAACGATCAAATTTACAATTTTACACGTAAATATAATAGCAGCATCAACATAATTGGTGGCAACTTTAACCTCACTGGTATAGATTGGGACAGCAATATCGTTAAATCTGGGACCCGCGATCGCGAATATTGCAATTCCATGATAAAATTGGTTCAAAGAAACTCCCTCCATCAAGCAGTACGCATGCCCACCCGTGGAAAGAACATATTGGATCTATATCTTACAAACACGCCTGAACGTATTATTAGTGTATCAACTGATGAGGGCTTGATTTACCATAAAGCAGTTAATGTCCACTTGGACATAGAAATAAAAAAAGATTGTTAAACCGAAAAGAAAAATTCATAATTACCATAAAGCAGACTTTAAACCTTTGGCAATACAATTAAACTCTTCACTACCCGAGTTCAAAACCCGCTTAATTCATGTCAACGTGGAAGAAACTTGGACAGAATTTGTCAATATCATGCAAAAAGGAATCGTAGATTTCATACCTATAAAATACGTTAAAGCAAATCGCGACCCCAGGTGGTACAATAAAGACGTTAGAAAAGCCCTTCGAAAGCAGAGAATGCTACCCAATGAAAATTCTTGCTCGCAAATTTATAAATAAAAAACGTTAGCCAACAAATTTACAAATTCCAAATTCCGAATTCCATTGTTTGCTTATTCATTTAAATTTCGTGCAGGTTCTAACTTATCGAAAGTATTTCATTTGTTGTCTCCGGCGTAACTTTATTAAAATTGCATAACATACTGAAATGAAATAAACAAAGTCAATTATTCCATTTCAATATATTGAAACTGTTTCGTTACTGCATAGCAACGCGCTGTTTATGTATTTTTACGTGTATTATTTTTTGATTTTCACCTTCTTACAAATTAGGAAAGATCTGGCAAAATCCGTGTACGTTCTTATTATTTTGTAAGGCTGCAGCAGCTGATTTTCACGTCATTTCATTTAGGGAGGGAGGAACATTAAGGTTGGCGTGAGATCGAGTGGGATCACGAAAGAAATTGAAAAGTATCTCTCCATTTGAGAGGGGAGAAGGAAAGTGTGCCCTTCGTGTGATTGGTCACTTCCATCGGCCGTAAAAATTCCTCTGGCGCGCAAGAAAGAGGAGGAGTGCGAATGAGGGAAGAAGGTAGAAGTGGTCGTGGCGGAGAGGGAGAAGGAGAGGAGTGAATAGACCTAACACTCCCACGCACGCAAACACGTGACGTAATCCCCTCCCCTCCAACTGCCCTCCCCCCCATGCTGGTGTCCCGACTTGGCGCGCGCCCACGAGTACGAAGTGCATTTCAATCTCCATGTTGGGTGATGGACGACGCCGTTCCTATCCTACAGGAAATTCTCAATTTAAAAATAGAAGCTACGACTTTCGATTCCAAAAAATCGCTATCGTTACTCGAATTACGGATAAACCCGTTCTTATTCCGATTCATGGTAAGCTCCAAATTGCGCTATGACCTATGACCCGTTTATTAGCGCTAGAGGTCTAATTTTAAATACTTTGTGTACGCTGTGATGCCTAAATCTAGAATCACTGAATTCATTAGGTGACCCATTTTTTTCTTTGCCCTGAAAGATTAGGCATTAATATTTAGTTGATCTTAAAAAAAACTCGGACACCTTTTGTGGACCCAGACGGATGGCTCCACCGTTGAATACGCAGGATTCGTAAAGCTTCCGCCGGAATGACAGTCGTTTTTAACACACAAAATGACATCGTTCATCGTATTTTTCTCGGGGTTGAACACCCACCTAAGTTCGTCGTCAATTGAATGAGACATACACTGATGGTGCTGTCGACGCGAATTGAATTCGCGCTTTCGGGGTGCAACAGCTAAAATAGAGGGGCGAAAGTCGTAACTTGACAACGAACCCAAGAAGTATTGACCGGCAGACCAGCCGGTTTTTCCCGCGGGCAAGGGTCGTCCTATTCTAAAGAAGCGTCCTCGGCGACCATGAAATCGTGGCGTTGACTTAGTTAACCGTGTGTGCGTATATTAAGGGAATTATTAATTAGGTAACAATTTCTCACCACTACGTCACCATGAGCTAACTCCATACACGTAACAAAGTAGGGCTTTTATACGGACTTGTAGGTATGAGAAAGCCCCCAGACTACACGGACGACAGAATAACGGAAATACTACGATAGCCTGCGTGGTACGATTCGAGACCTAAAGGGAAGGAAACTCAACGGCACATTTGAACTTTTTAACTTCAATGAAATATATGAATGAACGATCACTCTTGTTGATGGTGATATAACACCCCCTGCCACATGCCTTCGCAGGGGCTTGTAAGGCACGATGCAGGACCCCCTCAACTCTCCTCGAGAAGCTGCGGAATTAACCGATTTAATCTCAAAGTGTCCTTTGTATAAAACAGCACTTCATTCAAACGTTATGAGTGAGGTACTTTAATCCCTTCCTTAAATAATAAATAGCCTGATATTCTACAAAAAATTAAATGTTTTTTTAGCTTCAAAACCCCCTCGTGTAGTACTACTCCCACGTCAACACTCCAGCACCTCTTCGTTTGTTTTCCTTTCGGTTCACCCCACCTTCTTTTTTCTTCTCCACACTCACATTCCAAAGGCCTCTAATCCACTCACTCCTACATATCTCCTTCCCTCAATTGCCATGTTTCCGCACTGTAGAAAACCACGCTCCATGTCAATATTTTTGAATAGTCTTTTCTTAACATCCATTTCTCAATGTCTCTGTCCTCAATTCCCTCCTTGTGTAAGCTTCTTTGCCTAACGCAATACTTCCTCTTACGTCACAAATATTTTGACCATTATGGTCCAGAACGATTACAAGATGGGTTAGCTGTTCTATAGTCTCTAGAGTATGCAATCGCATTTCAATATTTAACCAACTCTTCCTTATTCCCGGAAACAGCATAACCTTTGTTTTGTTTACTTCAATTTTCATTCCATATCTCACTGAATTTCTAATGCACTTAGCAATTCTTGCAACATCATTTGCTGACAGGAAAACTAAATCTTGTTCGATTTTGAATACGGCGAATTTCGATTCAGATCTATTTCTGAATCAAATTACGTTCTGAATTATACAGCCCTTCTATAAATATCGTGGTGTCAACGGCATGTCTTTATTCCTTTCATTCATGGCTTTTGATATTTATACCAATTCATTTTTTGGTGATTACGTTCTGGCATGTTTGATTCCCGACCTAAGGCAGTAATTAGAATCGATTCCCCGTCCATCTACATTTAGAATGACATATTTCGAGTCGAGTGATTGTGAATCGATTCGATCCAATTTCCTAAACTCGCTCTCAGACTCTACCATTTAGAAACAACATGCTTAGCTCATACTCTTGTCTCATTTTCGAAACCTGGTACAAACCCACCCCTCTCTTATCCCGGGCACCACGTAGAAGGTGAACCCATCTACTTATTTTCCCGCCCATCCAGGGCATTGGTCGAAGCAACAATACCTCCCTCCTCCCTTTTCAATTTCTCTCAGCTGCCCAGGGACGCCCACCCACCCCATTGTTACACTCCTCAGGGTGGAGTTGCCTCGTGGCTTTCTCCTGTATCCCCTCCTCCCCCATTACCCCCGAGGCACAGATGGATGAGTGCCCGCATGCCCTCAGGCATGTAGCAAGAAGGCCAGGGAGTAGTAGTCCCGTCTTACCCACGTGCCCGGGGCCACGTGTCCGTTAGTCCATCCGCGCCCCGGGTTGTGTCCGTGTTGTGGTCCATCTGGCAAATGCATCTATATCTACTTCTACTCAAAACCCCGAAAGGTCGTGTGGCGGGGGGTGTTAGGACAATACCCGTAATTAAGCAAAAAAACCACATGCAAAATCCAAAAATGTATACTATTCTCAAACAAAACATGGCATACATTAGTGCAAAAACCATTACACCCCTCACGCATTCAAGCACACAAAACTATCAATTCACATATACATGCAGCTACAAATGTGCCTAATATCTTTGCAATGTTTAATTTTGTTCCGATTTGTAAATTCAATGTTTTTGATATTTCTAAAGTGACTTAGGTTTCTTACTATTATGATTTCTGATTGTTTGGGGAAAGAATGAGTATTTGTATCTATCTGTACAGGAATCTATCTCCCTTAGTTTATCTTTGTGGTCTGATCTATCTCAGTAGTGTGGGGCCATTATAATTCCTTCAGTGTCATCGTTAAACTCGTTTGTTCTGAACCATTATAAAAGTCTAAGCCTCACTTGTTCTTTTCATATTTCAAGTGGCTCCCAGCCTATATCCCCTGAAAGACCTGTCACACCTGTGTTCTTACTATAACAAATTTTAACGAATCTGGCGGATTTCCTGTGGACTTTATCAAATTCTTTTTCCCAAATTTTCTCCCAAGGATCCCAAATACTTGCGCCATATTCCAAATGAGGAGCAAAATAACACCTCTCTTTAAATTTCTCATTTCATTTCCCAACCACTAGTTTAATGAGCGGATCTCCAAAGCGGATCCGCATATTTTCCTCAGTCATGTGATCCCCATAAAAGGAGTGGTGTAAGAACTACCCCTAAATGTTAAACTTGATTGGCTGCATTTAGAACTGAACCCTCTATTTCGTAGTTTATAAGTCCTGTTCGACAATGTTTTGTTCCAAATGATCAAAACTGCGTTTTTGTCTATATTGCACCATTCCAAGATTGTGTCTGTCTATGGAGAGTAGCTCGCGATCTAGTTGGCTAATTATTTCCCTATGTATATAATTACAGAAGAGGCCCTATTGCATTTCCCTGGGGGACGCCTTAAGTTGAGCAGAGCCCATCCATGACTACTATTTTTTGCGGTTTGACAAGAAGTCTCTAATCCTATTATTAATTTTCTCATTGATTCCATAGTGTTTAAGTTTAGGTAAGAGTTTATTGTGTGGGACTTTGTCGAAGGTTTTTTTTGAAATCCAGGAATACTGCATCGACTTGTGTGTTGTTTTCTCCCGAATTAAGTATATCGTGAATGAAGAGACAAAGTTGTGTTTCGCAAGATCTGCTTTTCCTAAATCCGTGCTGGTTGTGGATTAGTATTTTCCTGCTGTCAAGAAATCTCATAATGATAGTTCTCACTTTCATTCCGATCTCCAGTCCTTCCAATGCCTCTTCAGTCATTTCCTCTGCATACAGGTTGAAAAGCAACGGTGATAAAGGGCAACACTGCTTTACACGTCTTCCTAACACTGCCCAACCGGACTCCCCGTTCCCCACCCGCACCTGAGCAGTGTGGGACATGTACAGGCTGCGGATTAGCCTCCTTTTCCTCCAATCTATTCCTATTTCCTGCATTTTACTTATTAGTTTTCCCAATTCACTCTATCAAACGCTTTTTCGAAATCTACGACACAGGTAAATACCTATTGGTTGTGTTCCATATTCTTCTTGATTAATAATCTCATTACTGCAATGGCATCACGCGTACCTCTCCCCTTCCTAAACCCAAACCGAGCATGCCCTAAGTAAACATTTGCCCTACTCTCTATCCTTTTGTTTATGACCCTGAGAACAACTTTAGCTGCGTGGGATATCAAACTCATTGTCCTGCAGTCCTCATATGATACAGTCTTCACCTTTTTCGGAATAGGAACTAAAACTGATCTCACAAATTCTTTCGACCAGATTCCTTCCTCATAGATACTACGAATCAGCCCATATAGCCTCTTCCTCCCATATGTTCCTACACATGTCAATAGTTCCGTGGGAATGTTATCCACCCCCACGGCCTTATTTAGTTTCATCTCCCTTAATGCCCTTACTATCTCACCGTCGAGTATGCCTGGACCTAAGCTATCCTACTCTACGTCATTTTTCTTTTCTACGGGTACATACAAACACACACACCCACACACACACACACATAAATATATATATATATATAGGGCTGACACAGGGCCTGTATAATGGGATGACACGATATAACACAAATATAATAGAATAGTAACATTTAAAAGGACACTCACACGGTAAATTGTTCCGAGCTTTCTGCCCTCTCATAGGCCTCCTTCAAGAGTTTCATCTTAAATATTGCTATTCTATTCTATTTGTGTTATATTGTGTCAGCCCATTATTGTGCCGCTCGTGTGAGTTTTTCTGTACAATCTAAATATATATATATATATATATATATATATATATATATATATATTTATTTATTTTATATATTCGTTCGTATAAAAAAACCCACAAGCATCGATCGCAGTAGAGGGGTGAGGACGCGTCGGTGTAGTTTCAGTGTATCCATAACTACATTTAATGGAAACAATCTTACTGAGCCTTTGGGGACATTGTGTACATGTAAATTCAAAATGCCCCGAAAGGTTCTGTTAGGGTGTTTGGAGGGGGCTGGTAGGACATCAGCCATGTATTCATTACAACCCATACGTTAGCTCATATTTAAACTCACTTGTAGATATATTTTCACCTGTACATTATTTATTTATTGAGTAAACCATTATATGTTTGTCCTAGTCTATAGATATTTGAGTGGCTAGGATAGAATTTATTATAATTAATTATTGTTTGAGGGGATTACAAATACTTGAATTGGTCACTGACTATGTCTATATCTTTTCTTTTTATCCTTTTGATGCCATCTATCAGAATAATATAGTGGAATTGGCAATTCTCTTCTTGTCGCAAGAAAATTCAGATTTCCCGTAGCTCTCTATAAGTCCTGCCTTTTCTCTTCGTGAATCAACTTCTTCTGGCTCAATCCCTCCGACACATACGTAATGGACTCATAAGTAGCAGTCGCCGAGCTCGACTGGAGATTCTCACTAAGTCGCGCAACTACGATCCTACTTTCATAACTGTCTGTGATCGCTCCTCCTTGACTGCATTCCTTCAGGACCCACTCGTTCCTCGCCTCCTCCTCACTGTCATTCTCCCCCGCGCCACTCCGTCCCATCCATCAGTATCACCCCGCGTTAGTCGAAAGATTTTGCTAATACCGGCGAAATGTTTTTTAAAAGGAGTATTTAGTAAAAAAAGCTAATCTTAGACTGGGATGAGGTTAATTTTTGCACATGAGTAGGAGAGGATAAGAAGCAAAGAGGCCTCTAAAGTCTTTTCGACTAACGGTGGAGGTATGTGTCGTGTTTTCTGACTCACGGAGGGACAGAGAGAACTGTTAGAGAAAAGGATTATACCCAGGACAAGTCGCATCTCGTGGCCACTTTTCCCCGATGTAGCCTTCGAAATATTCATTTAGGTTCTGCTAAATAATTATACATAACACGTGGGATTGCCGGAAAAAAATAAAGTTAAGGTACGTATATACGATTATACAACATAGTGGTACTAGGTTTGCAAGACGCTGCCACGATAAACTGAGTGTATCAAAATTATTAGAGGTCCCAAGTTGGGAATTACTCACGGAGCGAAGGTAAAAACGCAGTTCATATCTCCTGCATGAATTGGAAGGTTGCAAATGTATTACTAGCTCCACGGTAGGAGATATCATGCCACAAAAATGAGAGAGGTTAAGCGTGGAACTAATTAAAGATTTATATTTTCCTAAGAACGATAAGTGATCAGGTTAACTGTGTCACAGGAGAGACAAAATATTTTTCGGCATAGATAAAAATACCCCGCGATCAACCAAAACGGTGCGTGGCAGGGGGTGCAAGCCCCGCCAGGTGGGAAGGGTAATTGATGTGATAGAATATAGGAGAGGAAGGAGGGAATAGAAAAAATTAATCACTAAAAAACTATCAAATGACGTGAAAATGTGTATACATTCTGGATGAAAACTTAATTCAAAATAAGGGTTAATTAATTTCATTAATTAGTCATATGCTATGCGAAAAATGTTTTTTTCATCCAAAGTAGCCTAGTATGTTGTCATTATCTCATGCTTTATCAGTGGCTTGCATGTAACCATATATGTACATAGGTAATGCGAAAAGAAATGTTTCAAATTTCAATCAAATTTACAATTTACTAAACTATACGTAAGGGAGCGAAGAGAAACTTGCAGCCAATTTCACGAAATGGCCGCTTATGTTGAACTGTTGCTGTATTTAGACAATGATACGAAAGACTAGGGAACGAGAGGCAAGAATTTAAGGTTTCTGAAAAGCAATAAAAGCTCGGTCACATAAGACGGTTATTTCTTGATATTTCGACGGAAACAATCCGTCTTCATCTGAAGATATAGAAGTAATGACTGCTGGAATTGTTGAAGTGACGGGTGCGAGAGAAAGGGAAGGGGGCCAGGGGAAGGGGAGAACGGGAGGCGAAGGAGGGGTGAGAGGAATGGTTGGGGAGCGGAAAGGGAGAAGAAAGGCTAGAGGGGAGCGGAGATAGGCAAGGGGGGAGAGGGAGGGGGTGGAATTGACACAACATCGGAAAATAGAACAATATGCTCACCGCAACTATTGCAACATACGAGACCCAGGTTTCAACCTACTCACGTATTGATCAAGACTTCGCAAGTCGAAACAAAGGCCACGTACACCAAAACTCATGCGGGAAAACACAGTGACCACCCCCCGATATGCTTTGCTTCCACAAAGAAACAATTTTGGGCCACTCCCATCAGTGAACGCCATTGAGGCCCGGATGCTGATAGGCCATACAGATGTAAATGAATGCCATTTCAAGAGTTTTTAATTCTATAGGGTTATGGGATGTGGGAAGGGACGCTAGGACGGAAACATTGTAACACTGGTTGAAAGGGGTATTATGATGGGAAGCATGTTTAGGGATGGGGAGACCTGCGGGCGGGGAGGAGGGATTGCACGAGGCGCGGTGGTTATTAATCCTAATGTTAAGTGGTGTGGAACATTGGCCTATGTAAAAGGACGGGCAGAGTTTACAAGTAAGAAGATAAACAACATTCTTGGAAGGGCAAGAGGAATAGGGGAAGGGTGGGAGAGAGTTAAATGGTGGGATGGAGTGGGGTGGAGTGGTGAAAATAGGGCAGGTTTTGCATCTTGCTCGATGACTGGAGTGGGTATGGCTCTGGGGGTGTGAGGGGATTTTGAGAGCGGCCTGGTGGATTTGAGGATATCTGCTAGGTTGGCGGGACGTTTGAAGGTGACAGAGGGGCAATTGGGGAGAAGGTTGGAGGAAGTGTTGTGATTTTCGAGGATGGGGAATAGGTCTTTGAGGATGAATTTGAGAGACTGAATGCCTGGGAAGTAGGTAGTACAGATTGAGAGAGGCTGGGAGTCTGTGGTTGAGGCAGGCTTGGGGGTGGAGGAATGTTCAAGTATTTTTTTATGGAGGAGAGAATCAGGGTATCCTCGTTGGAGGAGGGAGTGGTGAAGGTTGTTAAGGTATTTGTTAAGGGATTCGGGATGGTTGCAAATGCGGTGACCGCGGATAGAGAGAGAGTAAGGGAGGGAGCGCTTGGTATGGGAGGGGTGACAACTGCTGTAATGAAGGTATTGCTGCTTATTAGTAGGTTTGGTGTGAACAGAGGTAAGGAATGTGTTATTACTGAGGGAAATATTAACATCGAGGAAGGTAATCTGAGAGGATGAAATGGTCGAGGTGAAAGACAGAGATGAGGAATCATTGAGTCGGGAGATGAAGGAATTGAGGGAATCTATGCTGTGTGGCCATAGTAGAAAGATGTCGTTAATGTATCGGAGCCACAGGAGGGGTTGCAGAGGATTGTTTGAAAAGAAATTCTCTTCCAGGACACCGAAATGGAGGTTTGCATATGAAGGGCTGAATCTGCTACCCATGGCACACTTCCTTATTTGAGCTCAGTTTTTTTCCCGCAACCCATTTCTTCATGTTGGGGAATAAGAAAAGGTCGCAGGGAGCCAAATGGGGTGAGTACGGCAGCAATTCATAATGTAGTTCATGTAGTTTGGCGGCGACAACTACGGATGAATGTGCTGGTGCGTTATTGTGGTGAAACAGCAATCGCGGCACCCATCGGGCCGACAATTTTTTCATCGCCAACTTATCATGTAAAATATTAATTCCCGTTTCGGTCGACTCACCCACGGCCTCTGCTACTTCGCGCTTTTTCGTTCGTCGATCAGCGAAAATCATGGCGTGGACTTTTTGAATGATTTCCTCGGTAACCACGTCTGCCGGGTGTCCTGGTCGCTCCTCATCAAAAACAGATGTTCGCCAACGTTTAAATTCTGTTGAAAAAATATCTAACTGTGGTCATAGATGGCGGAGTGCCCCATAAACAGCAACAAGCTTTGCTTTTAACTCCTCGCATTTCTTCTCATCGAAAAAAGAAAGCGAATTTAGCGAACGATACTGCTCTTTTTCCATCTTAGCGAAAATCACGAAACACGTCTTAATCGAATGGCTGCCAAATCCAATCTAAACTTTAAATCAGTCTGAAATTTGTTTCACCGTCGTTTGATAGATGGCAGCATACGATGATAACACCTACCTCAGAAACGCCCTTTTGCCGTCAAACACGGGTACTTATTGAACTACCCTCGTGTGTGTGTGTGCATATATATATATATATACTACCTTGATCAAAAAGTTCCCGGAATAACCACCGTGTGGCGCTCCCATCGTTCCGATTTGAGTTCTGTTTTTTTTGTTAAATTGGTACATCTGTTGTTGATATTCCCTTTAAATCTTAGTGTCATAACTTGACATTTGCAAAAGTTACGTAGCCAAGAGTACATCTATCTCTGTGTGTGTTGGCGATTTTTTACAATTTCAGAAATGGATTTAAATTTGCAACAACGAACTTGTATTAAATTTTGCGTAAAAAACGGATTTAGTGGCGCACGGACGTTGGAAATGTTGGAAAAGTGTTTCGGCAACGATTCTCTAAAAAAAAACGGTCGTTTACCAGTGGCACGAGCGGTTCAGAAGTGGTCGTGAGTCAATCGAAGATGATGAACGCAGTGGCAGACCATCGACATCGAAAGTCGGTGAAAAAATCGATAAAGTAAAAGAAATGTTGGTCAATAACCGCAAATTAACCATCAGAGAAATAGCGGAGGACTTGAACATTGCCTATGGATCCGCCCAAGACCTTGTGGTTAATGATTTGGGTTTCCGTCGTGTAGCAGCAAAGTTGGTGCCAAAAGACCTCAATTTCATGCAAAAAAGAGACCGTGTTGACGTCGCAAAAGACATGATTTGCGAGGCTGAATCCGATCCCACATTCATCAAAAGGATCATTACTGGAGACGAGACGTGGGTTTATGAGTACGACACGCAATCCAGACATCAGGCAAGTGAATGGCGTTCACCAAATGAGCCGAGACCAAAAAAACCACGTCGTTTTCAGTCAAAAAAAAAGAAGGCAATGCTGACGGTTTTCATGGATTACAACGGTGTAGTGCATCATGAATTTTTGCCAGAAGGCCAGACAGTAAACAAAGAGTATTATTTGGGCGTTATGAGACGTTTGCGTGAAGCAATTCGCCGAAAGAGACCAGAAATGTGGGCAGAAAACTCGTGGATTTTGCACCATGATAACGCACCGTCGCACAGTGCTATCATTATTCGTAATTTTTTGACGAAAAATGCAACAAATACCATCCAACAGCCACCGAATTCACCTGATTTGGCTCCCTGTGACTTCTTTCTGTTCAATCGAGTTAAAAAACCATTACGGGGAACGCGTTTTAGCAGCCGAGAGGAAGTAATGGAAAAATCGCAGGAAGCACTGATGGACATACCGAAAACCGAATATAAAAAATGTTTCGAGGATTGGATCAAGCGTGTAGCATAAGTGTGTTGCAGTCGATGGGGATTACTTTGAAGGGGACAATATAGATTTAGATGAATAAACTTGTATTTTTAATTTTCTGAATAAATTCCGGGAAATTTTTGATGAAAGTAGTATATACTCATTTATATACAAACAGATATAAGGAAAAGGGATAGGAACACACATAAAGGACGAACACAATAAAGGTGGGGAAGGCGGAATCGAACGGATCACAAGAGTAAAAAAAAGTTAGAGCATCGGCCCGGCAAGTGGAAAGATCCGGTGTTCGAATCCCGGTCAAGGAAATATTTTTACTCTTGTGATCCGTTCGATTCCGCCTTCCCCACCTTTATTGTGTTCGTCCTTTATGTGTGTTCCTATCCCTTTTCCTTATATCAAAAGCATTCGAGAGACTCATTCACGAACAAATTTCAAAGTTTCTGAATGAAAATAACTTACTTGATACTCAACAATCAGGCTTTCGGTCCTCTCACAGCACAGCTACCGCTCTCCTTAAAATAACAGATGACATCCGACTATCAATGGATCGCAAAGAGGTGACAATAATGAGTCTCCTAGACTTTACCAAAGCCTTCGACTCTATTGACAAAGATATTCTCTTAGCAAAACTTCAAAACGTGAATTTTTCCTCCTTGTCTTTACTGTGGATTCGCTCATACCTAAGTAACCGATTCCAGAGAGTCATTACACCTAATTCATCCTCTAACTGGTTTCAAATACACAGGGGTGTCCCACAAGGATCCATTCTTGGACCCTTGCTTTTTTCCCTGTATATAAACAATATTAGTAAATGCATTTTAAATTGCAACCATCACCTTTATGCCGATGATTTACAAATATATCACCATTCCCGCCTTCAAGACCTACCTACAATTATAAACGAAATTAATGCAGATATAGCGGCTTTGTCACTATGGGGAATAAAAAATGTATTGAAAATAAACCCAATCAAAAGTCAGTCCATTATAATTGGATACCATAAACTACATTCTAAAATAAGTATTGATAAACTACCACCACTAAAATTGCAAGGATCTATCATACCATACCTAAGGACAGTAAATAATTTAGGCTTAACCATAAATGAAACATTATCTTGGACTGATCATGCAATTGCTATCTGCAGAAAAATTAACTCATCCCTGCATTCACTGAAAAGGTTAAAGCACATTGCTCCCCCCTCCTTAAAGATGCTTCTTGTGTCCTCTCTTCTCATACCCCACTTTGATTACTGTGATGTAGTATACCAAGACCTTTCAGGCGAACTGAAAACCAAACTCCAGAAGACCCATAATTCCTGTGTGCGGTTCATATGTGATCTTAGGAAGTACGATCATATTTCCGACTCATTTAATAGAATATCCTGGTTAAAGCTAGAAGGCCGCAGGCATTTACATATTCTTTCACTTCTCTATGGAATACTTTCAAACCACACACCTAAATATCTATACAAAAATTTCCTCTTCATCAACTCAATCCACAAAATAAATACTAGGGGTAATAATAAACTTCTTGTCCCACACCATCGCACGGAAATCTATCACAAATCTTTTCATGTTACAGCATGCCGTCTGTGGAACTCTCTCCCAGATGACATAAAAAACTTCATCAACAACAACATTTAGAAGAGCACTTCACAAGTTCATTTTCCTCAGGTACTTAACTTAACCAGTATACCCTCCGTCATTCCACTCAGCTGTTATACAGATCACTGTGTCTACCTTTTTTACCCTGCTTTTTTGTTTTGTCATCTCAAGCGGTAGGAGTTTGAATAATTATTTTTAGAAATATCACGCTTCTCATTACTCCGCATGTGTTGTCAATGTATTTAATTTCTCCAATTCAATTTCAGTAACTTAATAATATGTATACTCTGTAAAAATGATTGTTACAATGTACATGTATCTTTCCTCTAATTAATAGGGTTTTCGCAGGTTTTTCACACCCCCCTTCTCTTCGTGGGTGTTTTTCCTGCGTGGGTTTTTACTAGTTGAGCAATGCCACGCTCTCCCTAGCTTTTCCCACAAACCTCATTCTTTGCTTAGACTTTCCTCATTTTATTGTTCTCTATCTTCACTGTCATTTAATATGAGTATATGTAGGTGAATTCTTAATTTATATATGTATATGTATGTATGTATGGGTGTATATGTGCGTACTTATGTATGTATTTATGTATGTGTATGCATGCATGTATGTATGTTTATGTGTGTATGTGTATGTGTGTGTGGATATGTATGTATATGTGTAGGTATGTGTATTAATATAGGTATGTATGTGTGTGTATGTGTATGTATGTGTATGTGTGTGTCTATATATATATATATATTCTTTTTTCTTTTCGATGTGCAAATCTGTGTTAATGAATTGATGTCTGTCTATATGTATTTATGTGTACATATTAATGTAACTATAAGTTTGATGGCTAATATAATATATATACGACGATGGGTTAAATGGAAGAAGGGACCATTTGGTCTCAATTTCGCCCAAATAAAGACCACTATCTATCTATCTATCTATCTATATCTGTTTGTATATAAATGAGTATTTATTCGCCGTTTGGCGGGATTTCGTGTTTGAATGTGTATTTGGCCAATGTGGCTCATTTCTTTCTTCTGGCTATGCGTGCCACGAAACGCACTGTTCCTTTCCTGTATGATGTTTAATGAATTCTAACCAACCCACTGTCCTTTCCTTTTGTGTCGTGTGTATTTCTCCTTTGGTGGGTGAAACAGCCCCCTGATGCCATCTCTTGGCTAAAGAATCGGGGCGCTTGGCGACATATTAGACCCACGGATCTCAGGGTAAATTACGTTTCCTCGATAGCTCAAGTGGTTAAGAGCATCCGCCCGGAAAGGAAATATTTTTACTCTTGTGATCCGTTCGATTCCGCCTTCCCCACCTCTATTGTGTTCGTCCTTTATGTGTGTTCCTATCCCTTTTCCTTATATCTGTTTGCCGACCCCGGTGGCGGCGGGGTAACGTCCTCGTCTGCTATTCCAAGGGTCGCCGCCTGGGTGAGTTTTCCTCCACCTAGGGCTTGTGTGTTTGTAAATGTGATCATTGTTATCATTGTTAATAGTTTGATGTAAAGGCCAGAATATGCTGTTTTCGGACTTATACTGAATAAATAAATAAATATAAATGAGTATTTATTCGCCGTTTGCGGGATTTCGTGTTTGAATGTATATATATATATATATATATATATATATATATATGTGTATACATGTATACATATATACATGTATACATGTATACATATATATATATATATATATATTTATATACATGTATACATATATACATGTATACATGTATACATATATATATATATATATATATATATATATATATATATATATATATATATATATATATATATGTAGTAGTAGTAGTTTTGAGGGGAGGCGACCGACAGCTGAGGTCATTTATATATATATATATATATATATATATATATATATATATATATATATATATATATATACATTCAAACACGAAATCCCGCCAAACGGCGAATAAATACTCATATATACAGAAACAGATATAAGGAAAAGGGATAGGAACACATATAAAGGACGAACACAATAGAGGTGGGGAAGGCGGAATCGAACGGATCACAAGAGTAAAAATATTTCCTCAACCGGGACTCGAACACCGGATCTTTCCACTTGCCGGGCGGATGCTCTTAACCACTTGAGCTATCGAGGATAGTCAATTTACCCTGAGATCCGTGGGTCTAATATGTCGCCAAGCGCCCCGATTCTTCCAG
Organism: Hetaerina americana; assembly: GCF_022747635.1. Lineage (NCBI taxonomy): Eukaryota > Metazoa > Arthropoda > Insecta > Odonata > Calopterygidae > Hetaerina > Hetaerina americana. The sequence continues at coordinate 1,552,749 of NW_027287194.1, forward strand.
CCAAGAGATGGCGTCAGGGGGCTGTTTCACCCACCAAAGGAGAAATAGACAATACACAAGGAAAGGAAAGGACAGTGGGTTAGAATTCATACAACATCATACAGGAAAGGAACAGTGCGTTTCGTGGCACGCATAGCCAGAAGAAAGAGATGAGCCACATTGGCCAAATACACATTCAAACACGAAATCCCGCCAAACGGCGAATAAATACTCATATATACAGAAACAGATATAAGGAAAAGGGATAGGAACACATATAAAGGACGAACATATTTTTACTCTTGTGATCCGTTCGATTCCGCCTTCCCCACCTCTATTGTGTTCGTCCTTTATATGTGTTCCTATCCCTTTTCCTTATATCTGTTTCTGTATATATGAGTATATATATATATATATATATATATATATATATGTTCATACACACACACACTCCCTGACAACCCCACCACACGCCCTAAATGAAGCTTCTTCTCAAGCAGCATAGGCACGATTTTACCTTAATTCCACTGTCTTTCATAATGGATCCTCTGAGAAACACAGAACAGTGGCGTATTTGAATAATCCTTGAAACAGTGAAATAAATATGTTACTCAGGAGAACTTAAACTGCGCTTTTTAAAAGGGTTATTTCCTCCGTTTTCCTGCGATAAGACCTATCGTTGTTTCCTGTTTCCGAGTGCTGAGCTGGAATTAAATGAGGGACGAACGCGAAAGATAAAAGGGCGTAAATTTCGGAGTAGAATGCGTGGTAGAACGGCCGTCAACCTAATCTCAACCTCTGAAGGGCTCGTACATTGACAAGCAAGCTCTTGTCTCGGATTTCCCTCCCTTTCACGTGAACTCCAGCTCGGATATTTCCGTTGCCGTCATAGTTAGTTTTTTTCAAGCGCAGAATTTGAAGATTTATAGTATTTCAAGAATATGCAAAACATTGCTTCATTCTCAAGTCTTTTTTTAATCGGCGATTCAGACGTTCTGTCCACAATTTGCATCAAAAAAGTTAACCTACAGTAATCTCATATTAACTGAAAGATTAGAAAAAATAGTCTGATTTCTAGGCATATGTTACTTTTTTCGAATATCGAACATGCGACATAACAAAGCCATGTGCCACTTTTCTGAGACCTCCCTTAGGTGAGGCTCAGAGTATGTTTATATATATATATAATAAGTTAATCTACCGGTTAAGGCAGGTTTTTGGATGCATACAGCTCCTAAATAAATATTTTGTAACTCCTATCAAAACGCATCATCAAGCATCCTACTCTACATCATGTCCCTCTACATCAATGAGAACTTCCTTCCTTCCTTCATCCCGCCCAACATCCCTATCCTGTTCCTTCCCTTTCCTCGTTTTCCCAACATTCTCCCCTCTATTACAGTTTTCAACATACCACTGCCGGTCAATACCCCCTTCATCCACTTTTCCTGCCACCACAGGATTTCTCACTCGCACCTGTGTAGTCTGAGACATGTACAGGTTGCGGATTAGCATCCTTTCCCTACAATCTATTCCTATTTTCTGCAATATACTCATTAGTTTTTCCCAATTCACTCTATCAAACGCTTTTTCGAAATCTACGAAACAGGCAAAAACCTCCTAGTTGTACTTTATACACCTTTCGATTAATCTCATCAGCAGTAATCTCATCATGCAGTAATCTCATTACTGCAATGGCATCACGTGTACCTCTTCCCTTCCTAAACCCAAACTGAACATCCCCCAAGTAATCGTTTGCCCTTCTCTATATCCTTTTCTGTTTGATCCTGAGAACAACTTTAAACAACAACATTAAAAGATCACTCACACGTTATTTCCAGATCATTTCGACGGAATTTTCTACGTCGTCGTCGGAAGACATAGAAGTAATGAGTCTTTTTATGTGTTTCTATATTGTTTGTTACAGTCCAATTAATTATTCAACACTTCCGTGTTACGTCGACGATATCATCTATATATAATTAAATAAATTATATATATATATATATATATATATATATATATATATATATATATAATAACTTGGAGAGCAACAAACGATATTAGAACACGTAAAAAGATCACTCACATGTCATTTCTTGATCTTTTTGACGGAATTCACCTCCGTTTTCATCGGAAGAAACACTAGTGCTGACTGCTGAATTAGGAGATTTTAGGGGTGCGAGAGAAAGGTTGGGGTAGGGGCAAGGGAGAGGAGAGGCTAGAGGGGACTGGAGATAAGGAAGGAGTTAAAGGGTGGAGGTGGAATTATCACATAATTGTAAAAGGAAACAATTTATTTGGACACACATTGCAACATCCGAGACCCAGATTTCAACATTAAATGTCGTGATAAACACCCTGCAAAACGAAACAAAGATCACGCACAGCAAAACTCATGTGGAAGAACAAAGTTTTCTCCTTTTCGATATGAATCGCTTCCACAAATTGGCAATTAAGACTATTCTCATCAGTGCACGACATTGAGACCCGGATGCTGATAGGCCGTACAAAGCCAAATGAATGCCATTTCAAGATTTTTTTCAGTTCTATAGGGTTATCGGATGGGGTAAGGGACGCTATAACGCACACATTGTAGCACTGGTTGAAAGGGGTTTTATGAAGGGAAGCATGTTTAGGGAGACCCGCGTACAGGGAGGAGGGATTACACGAGGCTCAGTGGTATTAATCCTAAGGTTCAGGGTTGTTCAACATTTGCCTGTGTAGAAAGCCGGCCAGAGTTTACAGGTCAGAAGATGAACAACATTCTTGGATTTGCAGGAGTGGGGGAAGAGAGGGAGAGAGTGGATAGGTGGGATTGAGTGGTGAAAATAGGGCAAGTTTTGCATCTTCCTCGATGTCTTGGAGTGGGTGTGGCTCATGAATGGGAGGCGATTTTGAGAGCGGCTTGTTGAACTTGAGGAGATATGCTTGGTTTGCGTGCCATTTGAAGGTGACAGAGGGGCATTTGGTAAGAAGGTTGGAGGAAGTTTTATGATTTTGGGGAATGGAGAACAAGTCTTTTAGGATAAATTTGAGGGACTGAATGCCAGGGCAGTAGGTAGTACAGATTGAGAGAGGGTGGAAGTTTTTGGTTGAGGGAGGCTTAAAGGGTGGAAGGGTTGAGTGGCGTAGGAATGTTTGACTATTTTTGTATGAAGCAGAGAATCTGGGTATCGTCGTTGGAGGAGGGAGTGGTGAAGGCTTTGGAAGGTGAAGGTTAAAGAGGGAAGGTGAAGGAAGATTGGTATCATAATATAGATTCCTTAATTCCTTCATCTCCCAACTGAATGATTCCTCATATCTGTCCTTCACCCCAAACATTGCATCCTCTCAGATAACCTTCCTCGATGTCAATATTTGCCCCAGCAATAACGAAGTCCTGGCCACTGTCCACACTAAACCTACGGGTACGCGGTTTCGGAGGCGTGTCTGCACTTGCTCGTAAAATGCAGCATTAACGGTCGTTCCAGTGGGCACAAACTCCTTGTAAACAATGCCACTTAAGTCGAAAAAAACAATCCGCATGGTTTTGATTTTGAATTTTGACACCCGAGCTTTTTCGGACGTGGGGACCCCTGCGTGTGGCATTCTGAACTTAAACGTTTTGTTTCCGGGTCCCACCCACGTTTCATCGCCGGTATCGACATTGTCAAGAAAATCTTCATCTTCCTGGACGCAGTCTAAAATTTCTTGCGAAATTTCCACCAGCGACCGTTTTTGTTCCTCGCTCAGGACTTTCGGCACCAGCTTTGCTTACACTTCCCTCATTACAAGACCCTATGTTACAATGGCATGGACGGTTCAAACTGTAAGGCTGGTCTCCTCACTGATAGGGGTGATGGTAAACCGCCTGTCAGAGTCAAAAACTTTTTTAACTTCGGTCACCTGAGGATCGTTTCGAGAGGTCCTCGGGCGTCCGACACGGTGCTGGTCTTCGACGAGCTCCCAACCTTCCTTTAACATTTTGTCCCACTCAAAAGCTTCTGCGGCTTAAGGAATCATCCCCATATGCCTGTTTAATGAGTTCAAGTGTCTCCGATGCGGATTTCCCGAATTTAATGGTAAACTTCACAGCAGTAGAACAACCCCCAAATATTTAACTTGATCGGCCGTAGTCAGTACTGAACCCTCTATTTTGTAGTTTATATTCTGTTCCTCGCTTCCTTTGTTCCAAAATTTCAAAACTGCGCATTTATCTATATTAAGAGTTAATCCCCATTTATTGCACCATTCTGAGATATTGTCTAAGTCTCTAGAGAGTAGCTCACGATCTAGTTGGCTCCTTATTTCCCTGTATATCACCGTGTCGTCAGCAAATAACCTCAGATTGCTACCAACGTGTGTGCTTAAGTCATAAGTGTATATTAAGAAGTTGAGCACAACCCATCAATGATTACCATTTGTTTGCGATTTGACAAGAAGTCTCTAATCAAATTAATATTTTCTCATTGATTCCATAGTGTTTAAGTTTATGTAACAGTTTATTGTGTGGCACTTTTCGAAGGTTTTTTTTGAAATCCAGGAATACATCTACATCTACATCTACTTAATACCCCGCAAGCCGCCGCAAGGGCGTGTGGCGGGGGGTGCTAGGACACCACCCGTAATTTAGAAAAGAAAAAGAAAAAAAAACCGCGTGCAATAACGCCAAAATCATTTATAAAAAAAACATGGCATTCATTCATGCATGAACACTTACACCCCACACACATGCAAACACTCAATCTACATCTTACATATACATGCACCTGAAGGTATACCTAACAGCTTTGCAGTGTTTAATTTTGTTCCGACTTGTAAATTACACGTTTTTATTATTTCTAAAGTGACTTCGGTTTCTTGCTATTTTGATTTCTGATTGTTCGGGGAAAGAATGAGTATTTGTACCTATCTGTCTTGGAATCTATCTCCCTTAGTTTATCTTTGTGGTCAGATCTACCTAAGTAGTGTGGGGCCATTATAATACCTTTCTCCCAAACGACGGGTTTGTACCTCATTATTGATTCTTCAGCACATTCCAGCCGATTTTTCACTTTGAACGCCACTAGGGCTATACTCAGGGATTACCCCGTTTTGTAGCTGCACCAGGCGGTGCGTGTGGTTTGGCATGAGTTCTCACGGAACCATTGCAAGGAAAAACAGGCAGCAGCAGGGCAGAAGACGCTGGAAAAGAAGACCAAATTAGTTAGAATAGGGATGTGGAATTTTAGGACAATGATGAGGACAGGGAAATTGGAGAATGTTAAGCGAGAGATGGAAAGGGGAAAAATAGATATTTTAGTTCTGCGCGAGATGAGATGGAAGGATAGCGCGGATTACTGGAGTGATAATTATAGAATAATATACCACGGCGGGGACGAGAGACAGCAAGGAGTTGCCATAGTAGTAAATGAAGAGGTAGGAAGAAGCGTAGTTAACATAAAGCAGGTAACGGATAGATTGTTACCAGTAGAGATGAAAGCAGAACCGACGAACTTGGTTATTATTCAGGTATACATGCCACCGAGCAACCATAAGGAAGAAGACGTCGATAGGATATACGATCAGTTACAAGACATAATCGCGTGTGTTCCTACTGCATTGACTTGTTTGAGGTTTTCTCCCGAACTAAGTATATCGTGAATGTCGAGGCCAAGTTGTGTTTCGCAAGGTCTTCTTTTCCTAAATCCGTGCTGGTTGTGGATTAGTATTTTCCTACTATCAAGAAATCTCATAACGTTAGTTACAATAATGTGTTCCATTATTTTACAAGAGGTCGATGTTAAAGAAATGGGTCGGTAATTGGTTGGTTTATCCCTATCGCCGCCTTTATAGATGGGAGTTATATGGGCTAGCTTCCAGTCGCGAGGCACTGAGCCTTCTTCTATCGATTTCAGAAAAACAATATGCAAAAACGGGGCAATGTCTTCAGCTAATTCCTTTAATAATCTAGCAGGTTTTTCTTCCGGACCAGGTGCCTTGGGTGCTTTGATACTATGGAGCAGATGTACTATTCCTTGCTTGGTCAGTGTAAGATCGCTCATGTGTTCCCCGGGTGGGTGTGGAGGATCGTTTGATGCGTTTGTGTTTTTATTGTAGACGCTCTGGAAAAAATGGTTTAAAATAATTGCCTTTTTCACGCTATCTGTAATGAATTCTCCATTTTCTTTCTTCAAAGAACGAACAGTTGGACGTTTACCCTGTATTTCCCTAACATAGGACCAGAATGACTTTGGATTTTCCTCGAGATATTCGCTTAGCATTTTAGATTTAAAAGAGTGTAGTGCTGTGCGCATAATACTTTTCGTCTTACTACGACATTCTTTTAGTTGCTGTTTTGATGTATTCACATTAACTATACCGTCATTTTTTAAACTCTTTTTGACATTTGACTGTTGCTGGTTTTGCCATTTTAATGCCGATCTGACTTCCCCGTTGTGCCATCTAGGTTCCTTCCTGGCGCATTCGAGTTTGGACGGGATATACGTCTTCATTCCTTCGCGTAAAATATTTTAGAAATAATTCCAAGTATTCGCTGTATTGGTTGTACGTGTTTTTGTTTTGTATTCATCTACATCTATTTAATACCCCGCAAGCCGCCGCAAGGGCGTGTGGCGGGGGGTGTTAGGACACCACCCGTAATTTAGAAAGAAAAGATAAAAAACCGCTGGCAAAAGCCCCAAATTCATACATCCACAATAAAAACATGGCATACATTCATGCAAGAACGTTTGTACCCCACACATATGCAAACACTCCTACTACCAATTTACATACACATGCACCTACAAGTATACCTAACATCTTCGCAATCTTTAAATTTGCTCCGACGCTTAAATTCAATGTTTTTAATACTTCTAAAGGGACTTACTATTTACTTACGGTTTCTTACTATTATGATTTCTGATTTTTCGGGAAAGAATGAGTATTTGTATCTATCTGTACTGGAATCTTCATCCTTTCCTTTCCTTCCTTAATGGCGGAAATGACCTCAGCGCTCGGTCGCCTCCCCTAAAAACTTACTGCTACTCATATATGAATTCTCAGCGAAACTATTGCCATTTTGTTTTTTTCCGGTTTAGTTCCTTAAGTAAGTACTAAGAATGGCCGGAAAATCTCGACGTGTATTCATGGAAATGCATAATACCAGCGAACAACAGTACTAGCTAAATTTTTATCCGAATACGCGTCCACGATTCGTTCGATTAACACTATTTTCGAAGAATATAGCATTCATTGTACGGGTTGCAGAAATATTTAACAAAAAATAAGAGGGACATGTGACTACACATTAGATAGGCCATGTCCAAATGTAGTCTAGTGCGGAAATTATTGGGTACCATTGAAAAAAACGGGCAATGTAAAAGATTCAGATATTTGCGTGAGTGTGTAGTTTTCCATGTGATATTGCCCCTCTTTACGGGTTGTGTCCTAACACTCCCCGCCACTCGCCCTTGCAGCGGCTTGCGGTGTATTATGTAGATGTAGAGATATGATCTGCTGGAAATTTGTTTTCTCCAGTGTAACTTCATGGAATTTTCACAACATATTGAAATGAAATAAGTAACTTTGATGATGAAGTCCAACGTCAAAACCTTGGTCGTGTGCTAAATAAAGTCTGTGTGGAATTACAAATTTCCTTATTTTATTTTAATAATCTTCTAAGTTTGATAACAAATGCGCGTTTTTAAATAGCCTGGCACAACGATAGACCATTTGAATGCATGGAGAAATGCGCCTGCTCCACCACCTATCTAGCCGTTTTGTCTCAATGTGTGCCTACGTTTGGGTGTACATGCGCATTTCATGGTGGCATGTGTTGCTGATTCATGCATTTCTCATTCCCTTTCCTCCCCCAAAACCCTTTCCTGAAATATAGTAAGAGCACCTTAGGTGAAAGTCTGCCCATTGGCGCCGCCAAAATAGAAGAGATTTTTCACGTGGAAATTACATGCGGTATATTAGTTCACATTATGGAGTACTCGCCATGAGACTCCGGCTCAGATCACGGATGCATTATCTTTTCCGTTCGTCCGCATTGCCTATGTGTGTTTATGTATACATACAACATAATGGATATTAATTTCTTGTTATCATTTATTATATATTATTATTCAATATTAATTCTTATTAATTACGATTATTAGAGGATAATTAACTCCCCTAAATCTCCCATCTTTCTTAATTATACCTCCAATCCCTGGTCATAATGCTTTCCACGACCAATTCTGGGATGGCTGCTTCTCTGTTTCGTTAATTGAAACCCTTCCTGAATCCACAAGCAGTATAGAGGTGAGAACCCTAAGAGCCCCCTCCACCTTAACCTGCCAGGCAGACCCCCCTTCACAGAGAAAATCAGTCCTACCACTTTTGGATGCGACCCTGTATATGAGAAAAAGCAATGGGCCTAGATTAAATCCCTGGGGAAATCGCAGGATATTTTTTGTAGGCGATACATGAGATATTCCACCTTTTGTAGCACTTACACTCTGTTGTCAGTTGTTTAGAAAAGATTTAATCCAATTATGTGGAGTACCTCTTATGCCAGATTCTTGAAGTTTCAGCAATAACATGTTGTGATTGCCACAATCGAAGGCCTTGGAGAAATCAAATAATGAAACAAGAAATTCCAGTTTATTGTCTAGATCAGACAGTATTTTGTTTATACAATGGTAGGTAGCAGTGGTAGTTGACATGAATTTTCCAAATCCATGCTGGGAGGTTGATAACAGTTTGTGCAATTCCAGGTATGATATTAATTGAGAATAAAAAACTAATTAAAAAATTTTACCGAATTGATTAAGTATAGATATTAGTTGATAAGAGCTCATGAGCTGTTTATTTCCTTTACCTTTATGAAGGGGGATGACTTTTGTGCTTTTAAGGGATGATGGAAACTGACCAAGCCTAAGAGATTCATTTACTAAGAAAAATAGAGGGGATTTAATGACTTCAAAGGATTTTTTAATGATGATAAAAGTAATACCATCTGACACTTCCATGTCATTTTGTTTGTTCTGCAGGCACTGAATGTTAACATGAAGGACATTCAAACTTCACGCTAACTCACCTGTAATTTTGGGCGATGGTCGGGAAAAAACGTTTCCCCAATAAACATATTTAGGCGAAAAACCAGGCGTGAGTAGTTTAGCATCCAGATAATCACTTACTCCCCTCGTGTAACCACAAGTTGATCAATATCGGGAGTAACATTTGCAGAATCGGGCAATTCGTCTTTAATGTACTGAAGTACACTTTCCTTCGTGGTACTTTTGGGAAGGTTCCAGATATGCACATGAGAGAGTTTTGGACTGCCCTTAAGCGAGGACTCCTTGATAGAAGTGCCCATGTTCGGGGCTAGGTGACATTTGCGTTTAGCTTTGACGATAGTGAAAGCGTCGTTGCTAGCTGAAGCTGGATTCACATTATCACTATCACCACACAATTAATCACGTAAATGATGCGCACTTTGACTAGAAGGATCGGTGGTATTGGTGTTAGAAGTTTCAACGGAGGAATTCAGTAGGTTGTCGTTCTTTTTCTCTACTTCCTTGTCGAGTCATGGGTCGTTCATAGGAAGTTTTCACAGGTAGTGGTGTTTTAGATGGCGGAAATGCCGATTTAGTGGCATCCGAGAATGTAACATATTTACGTTGCTTCAGAATGGTGGGCTCTTGAGCAGATTTGAGGTTATTCAGGTCTTTTTTCAGCATTTAATAGCGGCGGCCATTTTGCCAATATTAAAAGCCGATGCCCGGCAAGAAAAACATTTCCAAAAAATGTCACGGCACTCCGATAAGGCCCTCAGAGAGAGCTCAGCGAACCGTGAGAATTTGGAAGGAAAATTACGAGGGCCATAGATGCATTGAATCGTAGCATCGATAAGGTTATTACACACGCCACATAGCGGACCACAACCAACGACCGACATATGCCACAGATAATTGCATTGTCATGCGATAAGATTGAAACCTCTTCTTCGTGCATTGTTTAACATATTTCCATCAAAATCAGTTCTAAATTCGTATATATTCTTGAAAGCATTTGTTGACTTGTTTTCTCCTTCTGTAAAAAGTATTGTTTATTGATCTAAGGAATGATTTCAGGTCTAACTTTGTGGAATTGCCATTTAATGCGTAACGTTAAGAGAAAACCTTTGAACTCAACATCTGACATTAAAAAAGTTTCATCTGGAGTGTGCAAGTAATGTAGGAACCAAAGTATGGAGTTACAAAGTTTTGTTTTAACATAATTCATTATTATTCCAAAATTTTGAGAAAAGACAAGTGAACACCGTAATGTGAGCGGTGGCATTATACTGTGCAGAAGCATTGTCCTAGAGAGAGGTGAATAAGCGTAGAATGAACCCTTTTCGGAGGAGGATTGAAAATGGGAAGTGGATTGGAAGGAAAACAAACGAAGAATCCCTAAGATTGTAATGCGAGGGAAGGATGTCGTCGCCATAATTGTGAGGAAAGCGAGAAATGGGAATCCTGGGGCATACTGGGTGGAAATGAATTTCTGAAAACTTGTAGAAAGTGGAACGTTGGATTTGAACTTTTAAGTACCCTGCAAGCCACCGGTAGGGTATGTGGCAGGGGGTGAATACACACCAGACTAACTTATTAAGCCGCACGGATTCATCCGAATGCGACATGACGCACAGTGGTGGAGAGGCCGCCCGGAGTCCGATCTGTTGAAGGGGAAGTTGCCGGAAACCAGAGGATAGGAAGGTTGTCTGGCGCAGTTGCGATTGGGGGAGATGCGAAGGTAAACCTCATCCTCGTCTCCAACGGGTATCGGGTGCTATAGGAGGATAGCCCAGGGGTATCTGCAGCCCCTACCTCGGCCCCTGTGAGAGCATCACCTAGAAGGAACCGCCAGAGTGGGAAGGGAGGAGTCTAGTAATAGGCAGCAGTGACGCCAGAGAGAGGGCAGACCATGAGGGTGTGAGCCAGCGCCTGACGGCCTGGTGCATTCCTCGTGCCGGCGTTCCCCAGGTGAGGAAGGCGGTTGGAGCGGCGGCTGCGGGCACGAAGTGTTCCAGGCTGCGGGTCTCGGCTCATGTTGGCGTCAACGATGCCGTGGACCGTGGATCTGAAGAGAGTTTGAATTCCTTCAGGGGATTGAAATTGGAAGAGAAGCGGGTGGGTTGTGTCGAGGAGGTTGATGTGACGCCTTCGACCTGCATCCTTGTTCCCTTGAGGATTGATCGTGGACCGCTGATTTGGAGCCGAGTGGAAGGCATCAATCAGAGGTTGCGCACTTTCTTCAGGGATATTGGGGCAACCTTCGTCGACCTTCGGCCGATGATCCAATTGTGTAGGTACCTTCTGAATCTCTGTTCATTGTGCTATTTGGTATGTTCCATGAGACTAACTGTTAATAATGAAGTGCTTATGTCAATCTATTATGATGAGTTTTACGCCCATGTAATTTTTAGTATTCTTTTTTGGGGCCCATTACCCATGCCCATGTTGTATTTAAAATCCAAGTAGTAGTAGTTTTGAGGGGAGGCGACCGACAGCTAAGGTCATTTGCGCCATAGGGGATGGACAGGAAAGGATGAAGGGTGGAGAGAAACCCGGCGTCGGCATTAGCCTACTCTTTACGAAAGGCGCCAAGGGGTCCGCAGTTTAACGTCCCATCCGACGGACGGCGTACTCCCTCAAAGTGCCCTCCACAAAGCACCTCAAGTAGGGATCGAGATACCTCTGAAAAATATTCAACACCGCCGGGATTTGAACCCGCGCCCTCAGGGTGGGAAGCCAGTACGTTAGCCCCCGCACCATCTCGATCCCCTTAAAATCTCTCCTAAACCGATCTGGGGTCCATTACACGGCGGAAGCGGCGAGTAAGGTAGCGGATAGGATACTCGACCACTGTAGGCCTTTTTTAGGATAGAAAGCAGGTCACTAAGTGGGTCGGTAACATCTGGAGATAGCGCGTATAATATTATTAATAAAAATATAAAAGTCACCGACAACACTGGCATTGATTTAGAAAGACAAGTGAGACGCACTTCCCCACAAAAGCGTCCTAAATTACAGTCGGTCACAAATAAGGACGTTATTCAAAATAAAAATAATTTATCTATACTTGTTATAAATTGCAGAAGCCTCAAGAACAAATCAGCGGATCTAGAACACATAATCCAAACTAATTCCGCTGATATAGTATTAGGCACAGAGAGTTGGCTGTGCAATGACATAAATGACCAAGAAATGTTCCCAATAGATTTCAAAGTTAACCGACATGATAGAGATACAAGACCCGGAGGAGGGGTTTTCGTGGCAGTGAAAAGTCATTTTGAAAGCAAGCAAGTTTCATTTGAAACTCATTCAACCCATGGAAAACATAACAGATGACCAACAGGGAATTCTTGAATTGCTTAATGAAGTTAAACCCAACAAATCCCCGGGTTCCGAAAATATACCACCCAGGGTGATAAAACATTTAGCTCCAAACATTGCCCCGTACCTTGAATTTATATTTAACAAATCCCTCACAGAGTGCAAGTACCTAAGATTTGGAAAATCGTAGGTACTCGCACTTGAAATCGAAAGTAGGCAAATAACGCCTACTCTTAAAAGTGGTGACAGGGAGGACCCCAGCAATTACAGACCTATTCTCTCAGTTCTGTCTGCTGCAAAATCTCTGAGCACATATTTGTCAGTTCAATAATGAGACACATTGACTACATTAACTTTTTAAGTGACAATCAACACGGATTCAGGAAAACCCGCTCCTGTGAAATCCAATTAGGATTATTTACACATGATATTCCTTTATTGGGTGAGAGAGGTAGGCAAGTGGATGCAATCTTCTTGGATTTACTAAAGGCATTTGATTAGGTTCCCCATGGTACACTCATTCATAAATTATAGGTCACGGGTACAAACATGGGCGCCGTAAATTGAGTTAAAGATTTTCATTTAGGGCGGGAACAGAGGGTAGTCCTTGATGGCGCTAGTTCCGAAAGCGTTCGGGTCACGTCGGGGGTACCTCAGGAAAGTGTAATCGGGCCGTTGCTTTTCTTGATTTTTGTTAACGATTTGAACTGCGATGTGAAAGGTAAAATTAGGATGTTCGCGGATGACACGGTGATCTATCGGGAGATATCTGGGGATGAGGATCGTTTTATTCTAGCGCAGGATTTAGATTGCATTACTTAATGGTGTTCTAACTGGGGATCGACTCTAAATTATAATAAATGTTCAGTGGCAAATTTCTTTAAAAAATCAAAGGGATTTGCTTACAAATTAGCTGGAGGTGACCTAGCAGTAGTTGATACGGTAAAATACCTAGGTGTCACATTCACTAAAGACTTAACTTGGGGGACTCACATACGCAAAGTCTCCGGTCAAGCATATAAAAAATTGGGATTTATCATATGCATTGTCGGCTAAAGTGACTCGATGGTCAAGGAAGGATGTTACCACGCTCTTGTAAGGCCTCATTTAGAATACACATGCAGCGTGTGGGATCCTAGTGAAAAAGGTCTCATTCGTGAAATTGAGAAGTGTCAAAGCCGTGCAGCCCGTTTTGTAAAAACTTCCTACGATAAACCGCAAGGTGTCACCGAAATACTCATGGAGTTGGGGTAGGAATTATCAAATCTACATCTACTTAATACCCCGCAAGCCACCGCAAGGGCGTGTGGCGGGGGTTGTTAGGACACCACCCGTAATTAGGAAAAGAAAAAAACCGCATGCTAGAACCACAAATTCATACATCCACAAAAAAATATGACATACATTCATGCATGAACACTTACACCCCACACATGCAAACACTCAATCTACATCTTACATACACATACACCTGAAAGTATGCCAAATAGCTTCGCAGTGTTTAACTTTGCTCTAACTTGTAAATTCAATTTAATTAAAAATAGCAATTTTCCACAAAAATAAAGTTTAATGCGACCGGTTTCAATGTTTCTACATCATCATCAGGTGTACCTGATATGATGTAGTAATTGCTATTTTAATTAATCATGATATCCACCATATCACGCCTGAAACGTCTCTTTTTATTTCTAAATTCAATGTTTTTATATTTCTAAGTGACTTCGGATTTTTTCTATTATGATTTCTGATTGCTCGGGGAAGGAATGAGTATTCGTACCTAACTGTCCAGGAATCTATCTCCCTTATTTTATCTTTGTAGTCTGATCGACCTTAGTAGTTTGGGGCCATTATAATCCCTTCAGTGTCATAGTTCATCACTAGACGATTCAAGATTGAAATTATTTAATAAATTCAGGTCTGCATATTTCAGCACCGAGGTATCGCACATTATTCGTACTCCTTCATATATTGGTCGCTTAGATCATTCATATAAAATTCGGGAAATAGATGCCAGAACCAGCCGACTCAAGGACTCCTTCTTCCCAGGGACATTATGGGATAGCAACTGTAGGGTTATAGATAGCAAAAATTCCACTTGCCACCCTCAGCGTCTAAAAAATAATTAGTTCTATATAAATGCATTCTCTTCCACTAACCTTATGTGTTTCTTAGTAATAACCCACTCTTTCCGAATGACCTCATTCGTGTTCTGCTCATCTGTTTTTATGTCTCCATTTCAATCCCTCGTTTCTCTCCGCGGGGGGAAATTCCTGCTACCTGCAACGTTTGCTCACATTCCCTGCCTTTCAGAGTCTCCTCGGGGGGAAGAGTGTTTTGTGGTGCATGTTCATGTGGTAGTGGCGTTTCACGTTCTTGCTTGTTTTGTCCTGGCTAGCGTGTTGTAGGATGGCTCTCGTGTGGCATCCTGGGGTGCAGTTTTTGGTTGGTGTCCGGTATATTAGTTTGCATGAGTGTTGGATGACGGGATGTTTGCATGAGTGTGTGCGCTCCAGTGGGTTTAATTATCCACGTTGTTGTTTTGCATGTGGTACTGTTCCTTTTTACTGTTTCTGACCTAACACCCTCCGCCACACGCCCTTGCGGCGGATTGCGGGGTATTATGTAGATGTAGATAACAATTTTAAATGAATCTGGCGAATTTTCTTTGGGCTTCATCTAGTTTCTTTTGTCAAACTATCTACCGAGGATCTTAAATACTTATTTCATATTCCAAATTAGGTCTATCTTGAGAAAAATAACACCTCTCTTTAACTTTTTCATTACATTTCCCCACCATCCGTTTAATGAAGCCGAATTTCTTTATGGCGGATCCGCATATTGTCCTCTGTTATATGATACCCATGAAAGGCGTGGTGTTAGAACAACTCCCCAAATATTTTACTTGATTGGCCGTAGTCAGTACTGAACTCTCTATTTCGTAGTTTATATGTCCACTACGCCTCTTTTTTTTCCAAAATTTCAAAATCCGTATTTTTTTATATTTGCACTTATCCCCATTTCTTTCACGAATCTAAGATTAAGTCGAGGTCTTCAGAGAGTAGCTCGCGACATTGTTGGCTCCTTATTTCCCTGTATACCACCGTGTCTTCAGCAAATAACCTCAGATTGCTACCGACGTGTGTGCTTAAGTCATTAATGTATATTAAGAACAGAAGAGGCCCTATTATAAAGCATCCGGATGCCCGATTTACATATCTATTCGTTGAGCACAACCCATTGTATAACTACAATTTGTTTGCGATTTGACAAAACGCCACTATTCCAATTAATAATTTTTTTATTGATTCAATATCGTTCGAGTTTATGTAACAGTTTATTTTGTGGGACTTTATTGAAGGATTTTTTGAAATCCAGGAATACTGCATCGACTTGTTTATTGTTTTCTCCCGATCTAAGTAGATCGTAAATGAAGAGACCAAGTTGTGTTTCGTAAGATCTGCTATTCTTAAATACGTGCTCGGTGTCGATTTGTATTTTCCTACTATCAAGAAATCTCATAATGTTAGTGACAATAATGTGTTCCATTATTTTACAAGAGATCGATGTTAAGGAAATGGGTCGGTAATTTGTTGGTTTATCCCTATCGCCGCCTTTATAGATGGGAGTTATATGGGCTACCTTCCAGTCTCGAGGCACTGAGCCTTCTATCGATTTTAGAAAAACAATTTGCAAAAATGGGGCAATTTCTTCGGCTAATTCCTTTAATATTCTAGCAGGTATTTCTTCCGGACCAGGTGCCTTGTGTGCTTTGATACTACGGAGCAGATGTACTATTCCTTGCTTGGTCAGTGTAAGATCGCTCATGTTTTCCTTGGGTGGGTGTGGAGGATCGTTTGGTGCGTTTGTATTTTTACTGTAGATGCTGTGGAAAAAATGGTTTAAAGTATTAGCTTTTGCACGCTATCTGTAATGAAATCTCCGTATCCGTCTTCAAAGAATATTCAGTTGGACGTTTACCCTGTTTGACTTTACCAGAATGACTTTGGATTTTCCTCAGGGTATTCGCTTAGAATTTTAGTTTTAAATGTTTGTAGTGCTGTGGGCACGATAATTTTCGTCTTAAGACGACATTGTTTTAGTTTCTGCTCGGATGTATTCACATGAACTATATCGTCACTATTTAAACTCCTTTTGAAATTTGACTGTAGCTTTCTTTGCCTTCTTAATGCCGATCTGACTTCCACGTTGTACCATCTAGGTTCCTAAATGTCGCATTTCAGTTTGGATGGGATGTACGTCTTCATTCCTTCGTGTAAAATATTTCAGAAATGTTTCCAGGTTTTTTCTGTATCGGTAGCCTGTGTTATTGTGTCATATCCATGAAATTCTTGTTTTAAATAGTCTCGTAGTTAGTTAAAATTTGCCTTGTTTTATAGGTAAATTTTACGCTTTTCTTTCTTTATTTTCACGAACATAGTTTTTAGCTCTACAAAATAGCCTAATGGTCACTGATTCCGACCATTATTCCAACATTTCCAGGCGTTCGTTTCTTTATTGAGACTTCGGGCTCTAGTTTTGTATTTAGATCTGGATTGCTGGAAGAACTGCTCGTGATGGTTGTTTAACATAGCGTTTAAAACAATGTAATAATTTAAATAAAAATACCAGCTTTGTTTTGGATTCAACTTAAACGCACGTCTACCCTTGATCATATTGTGCATAGGGTCTAATTGAATCCGGGGATGTTATAGTGCATCGTCTCCGGGGGGGGGGGTGGTTTATTGCGCCGCAGATTACTACGCCTCGTGGCGGTTTGAAAGGGTCCCCGGGCGTCCGTCGCGTGGGTTTTTCCCGCCATCTCGTTCGGCTGCCTCCCGGGCCACTCCTTCGCACCGTCTCCCCCCCATCCGTCTGCCTCTCCTCACCCCTGCCCCCCCCTCCCTCCGTCCCTCTCCATCACCTCTCGAATCGGGGTCCGACGGCGGCCGCCCCCGGGGCAGGTCACGGCGTCTCCCCCCCCCCAACCACCCCTCCCAATCTACTCCCAGCGGGACCACCCCACACTTCTCCCCCGACCATCCCCCGGCGCAGCCGATTCCAACCCCTCTCTCTGCCAGACGAAAATGGCACCCCATTCTGTCCCCCTTCTGCCGGAGGGTGCAACCACTTTTGTTGGCGGTTGGTGGGAGGGAGGGATGCCGTCTGGGAAGGGCGGGTGGGGCCGGGAGGGGGAGGGTTGCGAAGGCAGAAACTGTGGTGGGGAAGAGAGGAAGTGAAACAACGAAGGAGATCCGGGGACGTCAGTTTCTTAAAGCGACAATTATATTCACAACTGCAGACAACCTATAACATAGCATCGAGTACTTAAAAATTCACATTCGTGTGGTGTGCGTCTTCAATTGCCCGCGAAACGTCGTGTAGGCATATGGTGAGGGGCCCAAGATATCATCACATTTACAAAATCCCTGCCTTCCTAAAACTTCTTCCGGCAACCGTTCCTCTTCTCCCTCCATTCCCACAACTTATCTTTCATTTCCTTATATTTTCTTTCTGCCCATTACCTATTCTCCATTATTCTCTACGCCCACATATCAAAGCCTGAAATCTACGTTAATTGCCCAGCACGAAAATAGCAAGTTTACGAACCACACTAAACCACTTTTAAAACTTAACTATCTATACATAAATGGCGTGGAATGTTATCAACTCCTCGCCTCTTCGTAATTGCTCCTTTTCCTACGAAAATCTTCTTTGGATTTCAATACCACTCTTCCCACCATCGTCCGGAGAAATACCCAGATGGATAAATCTTTTTTACCAGGTATAGTTTTAAGCTTAGCTTAGCTGTACTATTTATTGGGAAATTGTTGTGTTTTCCAGATGGGAAAAGCATATGATTGAAGACCGTTACAGGTTTTCCAGCAAGCTTTGGTGCACGAAAAATCAAACGGCATATTCAAAACTGGTGGTGGAGTGTCGAACCTGGTCCAAGAGCTCAGCGATATATACATGTAATATATATATATATATATATATATATATATATATATATATATATATATATATATATATATATATTAGGCCGAAGGAATGACCACAGGGAGAAAGCAGCTGAGTTCAGCAGGAGAGGGGGGTTAGTCATCGCCAACACTTGGTTTAGACGCCACAAAAGACGAAGGTGTACATGGAAAATGCCAGGTGACTCTAAAAGGTATCAGCTAGATTATATCCTGGTTATACATAGGTTTAGAAACAGTTTGATAAATTCGCACAGCTTCCCGGGAGCGGATACGGACTTTGACCACAATTTAGTTCTTATGAAATGTAACGTCCGTTTCAAGAAGATAAGGCAGGGGCGGCGAGTTAGAAAATGGAATGTAGAAGCATTAAATGGTTTGAAAATAAAGGAATAAAAACGAGCGGTAGAGGAAACCATGGAGGATGGTAAAGAGCTAAGTACTCTCTAAGAGCAATGGGAAAGTATCAAGAAAGGGTAATCGAAAGCCGCAAAAGACACTATTAGAACCGTTAACGCAAAAAGAAATAGGAAACCATGGATCACGGATGAGATGATTACAAACATGGATGAGTAGAGAAAATGGAAGAATGCAAATGCAGAGTTAGGCAAAGTGAAATACAAAGAATTTAACAATAAATTGTGGCGGGTAACAAATAAAGCAAAAGAAGCATGGTGGAAGACGCAGTGCGAGGATATGGAAAGTCTACAGAGGAAGGGTGAAATTGGTGCCCTGTACAGGAAAGTTAAATCTTATTCGGGAATTAAGAAAGGGGAATTTATTCTAACTGTTAGAGGTAAGCCGGGTAAGATAATCGTTGACGAAGGAAAGATCCAAGAGAGTTGGAAGGAATATATAGATGACCTTTATAGTAAAAAACTTAGGCCAACAAAGTAAGACATTGAAAAAAATATGACGTAGAGGAAGATAGCTTAGGTCCAGGCATACTAGACAATGAGATAGAAAGGGCATTAAGGGAGATGAAACTAAACAAGGCCATGGGGGTAGATAACATTCCCGCGGAAATATTGACATGTTTTAGAAAATGGGGGAGGAAGAGGCTCTATGGGCTGATTCGTAGTATTTATGAGGAGGGAATCTGGCCGGAAGACTTTGTGAGATCATTTTTACTTCCTATTCCGAAAAGGCTACACCCTACATCATGTGAGGACTACAGGACAATGAGTTTGATATCCCACGCAGCTAACGTTGTTCTCAGGATCATAAAAAAAGGATAGACTGTAGGGAAAGTGATTACTTAGGGGATGATCAGTTTGGGTTTAGGAAGGGGAGAGGTACGCGTGATTCCATTGCAGTGATAAGATTATTAATCGAGAGGAATATAGAACACAACCAGGAGGTATTTGCCTGTTTCGTAGATTTCGAAAAAGGGTTTGATAGAGTGAACTGGGAAAAACTAATGAGTATATTGCAGAAAATAAGAATAGATTGGAGGGAGAGGAGGCTAATCCGCAACTTGTACATGTCTCAGACTGCTCAGGTGCGGGTGGGAAACGGTGAGTCCGAATGGGCAGTGTTAGGAAGGGGTGTAAGGCAGGGTTACCCATTATCACCGTTGCTGTTCAACCTGTACGCAGAGGGAATGATCAAAGAGGCATGGGAAGAACTGGAGGTAGGCATGACAGTCGGTGGGGAATTCGTAAAGTCAGTTATGTTCAGGGATGACCAAGCTTTAGTTTGTCAGTCAGTCAAGGGGTTGTAAGCATTTCTGAGTGAATTGGAAATTCAGTGCGACAGGTATGGGATGAAAATCAATATTAATTAAACAAAGGTTATGCCATTCAATTGTTTCTGGCTCAACCTTGTGGAAATTCATTTTAATGAAATTAAGAATAAAAAGTAACTTTCCACTGCCCTTTATTAGCGTACACAACCGGTTTCAACGCTCAAGCATCATCATCAGGTACCTGATGATGACGCTTGAGCGTGAAACCGGTTGTGTACGCTAATAAAGGACAGTGGAAAGTTAACATGTATTCTTAATTTCATAAAGGTTATGCCATTTTCTAGAAAGAAAAACGCTAAGCCTAAAATTAAAATAGGAGGGCAAAAACTAGAGCAGGTAGAGCAGTTAACGTATCTCGGTAGTGTTTGGGACCAACACGGTCAAAGTAGTAGTTACGTAAGGAGAAGAATTGCGCTGGGCAAAGAGGCTTTCACAAGGAGGAGGGAGTTGATGACAGGGACGTTGAGTAAAGACGTTAAGAAATGACTCGTAAAAACTTTGATATGGTGCGTAGCTTTGTAGAGAAACGTGGTCACTGACGCAGGAGGATAGACGTAGACTGAAGGCTTTTGAATTGTGGGTGTGGAAAAGATTGGAGAATATGAAATTGACCGAGAAGGAAACAAATGAGGAAGTACTAGGTATGGTAGGCGAAGAAATGGGTTTTTTGGGAGAAATCCTATGGAGGCATGAAGTGCATGAAGGGATTATTGTCCGGCAGTGGTATGTTGAAGACTGTGATAGAGGGTTGAATGTTGGGCAAAGAAGGAAAGAGTAGGAACAGGATAGGGGTGTTGGACGGGATGAAGGGAGGAAGAAAGAACTCAGAGATGAAGAGGGACCTGATATAGAGTAGGATGATGGATTTTCTCTTTTGTTTGGCGTAATAAAATGTTTGCTTGGTAGTTTTGTCTATCCAAAAACCTACCTTAACCGGTAGATTACCTTAAAAAAATATATTGTGTGTAAGATTGAGTCACATTTTATGTTAAGAAAGAAGTTGATGTAGTAAGTGAATTTGTTATACCATTAAATGACATTCGATGAATGATAAAGAGAAATGCTAATGACTATGAAATAATGTCGGGAGAATCATTCAATAAGCGAGTTGGAGAAGGCATTGTTTTCATGCATTGTCATAACAAATTGAACGGCATTTGCAGCCACCAAATTGAAAAACTTATTTGACTTTCTATAACGCATTTAATTTTTAATCAAAGCTCATATGATAATTTACTATTTATTTATTTAGGTATCTTGCCAGCCACGGCTAGGTTTTGGAGTGAATATACACCAGACTAATTTTTACCTGTACTGCCCCGACCGCGGTCGGACAACCTTATTTTGATCCCTAATTGTCCGTGGAAATAATGGCATCTTAAGTCTATCAATTCTACATTTGATCTGTTAATTTTTTTTACATGAATTCTCCTACCCTAGTCGGATGGGACTAATAATACATTTCCATCATCAATGCTAAATAAAGGTCCTTCCAAATAACGCCTGGGTGTGAGGTCCGTCCAATAAATGCGCGAAATGGTACAATCTGGCGACCCATACTACGACCCCGCCCACTAGCGGCGCTAGTTGTCTGTGACCCAAAGAGCCGTTTGTCCTTGGCGGATCGTCGAGCTGTGCGTTTGGTGAGCCAGTTATATTAATTCCTGTTATTCTTGTTTTTACTATTTTCCGAAAATCGAAATTGACGAAATCACGGAGCAACGAATCAAAATTAAGTTTTTTGGTGGAGTGCGTCAAAATTTATCAAGAAATTACTGAAATGTACTGACAGCTGTTTATACGGAGATAATGCTCTGCAGAAAACATCTGTTTCCAAGTGAATTAAGCGTTTTAAAGATGGCCGATGAGACGCCACGGATGATGCAAGGCCGGGACGACCTTCAACCACCTGTGTTGACAACAACATTGATCGTGTGCGGTCCCTTGCCCTCACCGATCGTCGAAAAACTGTTCGAATGATGAGCTGAAGTTAGGAAAATCAACAGTGCACACTATTTAAACATAACATTTGGGTTAAAAAAATGTCGGCAAAACTCGTGCCCAAGCTGCATTGATTTTTTGCCAGTTTCTCGCAACAAATTCAATCACCATCTTGATCATCCTCTTTATCCGCCAGATCTCGCCCCCTGCGACTATTTGCCATTCCCAAAATGCAAAAATGTGATGATGGGATATCACTGGGAAGATGGGGCCGCAATAAAGCAAGAAACGACAAGAAAACTAAAAAGCCCAATTGCCGAGGACTTCCAAGGGTGATTTGAACCCTGGAAAAGAAGATGGAATGAGTGCTTAGCAACGAATGGAGAGAATTTTGACGGGGACAAAATCGATATGGACTAAATTTTGCAAAATAAAGGTTTCATGGCCTCATTTCGCGTATTTATTGGACAGCCATATTTCATTGATTCCACACATTCCGTTTAGGTTTTCCAATACAATAGGCGTTTCGGAGGGAATTACTTTTTTCCCAAAATTTGCCCCTACGTACTTTTTTTAGGTTTAATTTAATTGCCAAGTGTCGCACCAGCGCTGTATAGCATTAAGGTCATCTGATAAAGCAGCTGATAGATACGGATTTTTTTAAACGAAGACAATTTTCTTTGTAAACCTGTGAATGGAACTTTCTAAAGATAATTACGAGTACAGCTCAGGCGTAGAACAGGAATATGCAAAATAAGTCGGAACTCTCCTAACACGTGTTCTGCCATACCAAAAGCGTTCTCAATCCAAAATCCGGCCGATACCGTCTAGCGAAGAACAGTAAAACTGTTTAATTATGCTATTGTTAACTTTACTTCGAAACACTTACTTGGTTTCTTGAATAAATTATTTGTGAAATATTTTAATCCTCCTAATTCTTATCCACGCAGATTTATTTAGGATAGTTCTATGGCGTGAAGAAACGACTGCAGTTTAACTACGTGAAAATAATTTATTGGATAATGCAGAACATTCTGTGATGAATTTCAGCAAGTGAGGGAGTGTCATGCAATGCAAAAGATGAAAATTTAGAGGAAGCATCATGTATACTTTTTAGATGTCCATTGAAAGGATTCGAAATCATGGAAATTCGCGTTTTGGGAACATTTTTTCCTTTTTTTGTTGATTCAAACAATAAGATCAGTGGTAAGCTATCACTGTGCCACATTTTAGACGGTGTATTTTTTTCTACTGGTGGTCTCTGTGAAAATCTTATTCAGTATTCTGAAAGCATGACTGGGCGATTTCAGTCAGCATTGATTGTAACAACATGCGCTGGGAAATTTATAGCATAATTATCTAAAGCGTAGGTCAGATGTGTGGTACAGCAGCAGGACCAATAGGAATTGACGATGTTAAATTTACCGAGAAAGGGAATTACTATTGAGAAATTAGATTTACCGAGAAAGGGAATTACTATTGAGGAATTAGATTTACCGAGAAAGGGAATTACTATTGAGGAATTAGATTTACCGAGAAAGGGAATTACTATTGAGGAATAATCATCCTCCAGGGTAAATGCGCTCCAGCATCGACATATAGTGAGGCAACATTGGAAAACGATAAATGTCTCTGTAATTGGAGGATGATTGGCCCGTATATTCTTGTTTTAAATAATGGTCATCTTGACTGTTGATATTTCTATGTTAACTGTCCTCTCATACATAAATGTACACTTCCATCTAATAATTCTGAGAATTGTCATCAGAGAAAATGGCAGTAGAGCCTGTTCTTTATACGGAGGATCGATCGACCTGCTCTCATTCTAATTCCCTTGTACCTTTCACTAAACCGTGAGCCGCCAGTAACCTTATGGGAATCCCTATCCAGAAACCAATGAACGAAAGAATAATTATTAGGAAGAATAACAAATAAACTACTGCTCCTGTCACGCCTAGTTTATGCAGATAATGAATTAATAAAGAATATTCTCAAGATTTAAATGCTTATTTTTTATATCAGATGAAAATCTAATGAAATCTGCTCAAACACTGACTATCATTCCATTTGATTTGGTTTTCCATTGGATGTCATATAATTCCCTTTGATGTTTTTATCATAGCGTTTGGGAATTTTATTCCAAGTAAATCAAGTACCATGACAAAGTTTGGAAGCAAGTGATGATATAACATTTAATTGTTTCCTACACTTTTGGTAAATATTATGGGGCTTAAACTTTGCGAATAAATAAGTATGCAACACATCAGACTGTTATGGTAACTTAGGTAACTCATAACATGGGAGTAGATCACTTATCGACGCCAGTAAGTTAAATCCATAGCCGTGGATCTCAAACTGTCCGGTAGATCACATTTTGGAATATCAAATGCAAAAAAAGAGGATTTTTTTAAACTAAATAATATGCGTAGTTATTTCTGTGATGGTTTCCTCGGAATGGTGTTAAAAATAAATAAAAATCCCAAACTTAAATGCTGCTGATAATGTTTAGAAAACGCAACTGTTTCACCGGCGTTCAAGCCTGCTTCTTCAGGTGGGAGTCCGTTGACCTAAAGAAATCAACTAGAGCGTTGGCGAAACGGTTGTTTAAAAAATCGCTCGGAGGTTCTGTCTACGAATGTATTTATACATGTGATTTTATTCTTACATTACTTGTAGATTGGCAGGGTGATGGCCACCGGGCCAGTCGCTGGACCCGACACCTTGACCTTCCTTCCTTCCTGGACTCCGAAGGGTCCTTTCTCCCTTACGAATCATTCACTCTCATGCTCGCGTGGAAATGGTTCCCATAACAACCGCCTCCTTCCCGAGTCTCACCCTAAAAAATCACCATGAGGACCGAAAATTTCGGATGTGGACCTTCTGTTTTTTTCTCCCCCCGCTCATCCGCCGCCGGTTTCCTACGGCAACCCCCCATCCCCCAAAAAACAACCCCCGCCCCCTCCTCCGACCCGAGGCCCCTTCACGAGCAGAGGTGACCATCTAAGGTTATAGCATGTGCATGAATGCGAGCGTGCGTCGTAGGCCTTTTTTATCCACCTCACCACTCAATTTTTTCTTCTCCCCCTCCCTCCATGGTCCCGACGATTTTTTTTGCGTCTGCGGAGTCTGAGAACGGGAAGGGGAGGGGCAGGGTGTCGGGGTGAAGGGGAAGGTGCGGAATCCGCCTCTCTTTTGTCGATTTTATATATCTCCGTGCCCCTCCTCCTCCCGACCCGTTCTCACTCCTTGAACTGCCGACTTTGTTATGTTTCATGGCCCGGAGGCAACGGTGGATGAAAGGGCAGGAATAAATGCCCTGAACTACCGATAGGGGGGCGAGGTTTTTTTCACTTTACATGCCATGTGTGTCCGTATACATATACTCACATTTATACGTGGGTATGCGTCCGCATAAATATAAATACATATAACATATATACATATATATATATATATATATGTTATATGTAATTATATATATATATATATATATATATATATATATATATATATATATATATATATATATATATATATATATATATATATATATATATATGTATAATGGGCTGACACAATATGACACAAATGGAATAGAATAGCAACATTTAAAAGGACACTCACACGGTAAATTTTTCGAGCTTTCGGCCTTGTCAGAGGCCTTCTTCAAGTGAGACACTTAAAGAAGACCTCTGAGAGGGCCGAAAGCTCGAACAATTTACCGTTTAAATGTCCTTTTAAATGTTGCTATTCTAATCTATTTGTGTTATATTGTGTCAGCCTATTATTGAGCCGCTCGTGTGAGTTTTCATTTGAGTAAAATCGTTATATATATATACATATATATATATATACACACACACACACACGAGGGTCATCCGGAAAGTAGTACCCGTTCGTGCCGCATGAAGTGCTGACGACGCGAGTAGCCGCTGGACGAGGTCAGATAGCTTCAGTGGCTTGTCTGCCTTCTCTGAGCCAAGTTGCGTGACGCTAGCATTGCCTGTGTTGTTTCTGTGATTGTTTACAATGTTTAAAAAAATTGAGAACGCCGCCAGTTGTGAAGTGAGGGCAGTGATTAAATTCCTCAATGCAAGAAACGTTCGCCCATGTGATATTCATCGCCAATTAAAGGAGGTGTATGGAGACAATGTAATGGACGAGTCGTCTGTTCGGCGGTGGTGTCGCAACTTCAACATGGGGAGGGGGAACACACACGACGATGAGCGTTCGGAGAGACCGTCTGTCATTACAGACCAACTGGTGAGCTCAGTTGACGAATTCGTGAGGAACGATCGGCGCGTCACAATTGATGACATCTGTGAGCATTTTCCCAATGTTTCTCGAACAATTGTTCATGAAATTGTTAAACACCATCTGCATTATGCAAAAATTTGTGCAAGATGGGTCCCTCGCGTATCTCAATGAGCTGGCGGCGAAGGACTATGCAGCAGGAATACAGAAACTTGTCACACGTTATGACAAATGCCTTAATTTGCTTGGAGATTATGTTGAGAAGTAGTTTAAAGTATCCTCTTTCAAATAAAATTTTTTATGTTTGTTAATATTTACTTTTGTGTCTTTATTTCACGAACGGGTACTACTTTCCGGATGACCCTCGTGTGTGTGTATATATATATATATATATGTATATATATATATTTTTTTTTTTAAGGTAATCAACCGTTTAAGGTAGGTTTTTGGTTGGACACAACTACCTAACAAACATTTAATTACCCCTAACAAAACACAAAATCCATCATCCTACTCTATATCAGGTCCCTCTTCATCTCGGAGTACTTTATTCCTCCCTTCATCCCGTCTAACATCCCTATCCTGTTCCTTCCCTTTCCTCGTTTGCCTAACATTCTCCCCTCTATTACATTCTTCAACATCCCACTGCCGGTCAGTACCCGCCTCATCCACTTTTCCTGCCTCCATAGGATTTCTCCCAATAAACCTCTCTCTTCGCCCACCATACCAACTACTAACTCATTTGTTTTCTTCCCTGTCCATCTCGCCTTCTCCATTTGTCTCCACACCCACATTTCAAAAGCCTCCAATCTACTTCTATCATCCTGCTTCAGTGACCACGTTTCCGTGCCGTACGCTCCATATCAAAGTTTTACCGAGGTTATTCTGAACATCCTAAGTTAACGTCCCTGTCATCAACTCCCTCCTCCTTGCGAAAGCCTCTTTACCTAGCGCAATTCTTCTCCTTACGTCCCTACGTTTGACCGTGTTGGTCCAAAACACTACCAAGATACGTAAACTGTTCTACCTGCTCTAGGTTTTGCCCTCCTATTTTAATGTTTAACTACCTTTGTTCCAAATTTTCAAAACTTCGCATTTATCTATATTAAGTTTTAGTCACCATTTAATGCACCATTTTGAGATATTGTCTAAGTCTCTAGAGAGTAGCTCGCGATTTGGTTATCTCCTTATTTCCCTGTTTACCACCGTGTCGTCAGAAAAAACCTCAGATTGCTACAAACGTGTGTGCGTAAGTCATAAATGTATATAAAGAACAGAGGAGGCCCCATTACACCTCCCTGGGAGAAGCCCGAAGTTACATATCTCTCCGCTGAGCACAACCCATCCATGACTACTATTTGTTTGCGATTTGAAGAGACGTCTCTAATCCAATCAATAATTTTCTCATTGATTCCATAATATTTAAGTTGATGTACCAGTTTATTGTGTGGGATTTTGTCGAAGGCTTTTTTGAAATCCAGGAATGCTGCAATATTAATGTCTACTTTTGCCCTTTTCTTTCTAGAAAATCGCATAACCTTTGTTTTATTAATATTGATTTTCATCCCATACCTGTCGCACTAAATTTCCAATTCACTAAGCAATGCTTCCAATCCCTTGGCTGACTAGCAAACTAAAGCTTGGTCATCAGCAAACCTAACTGATTTTACGAATTCCCCGCCCACTTTCATTCCTACCTCTAGTTCTTCCCATGGCTCTTTGATCATTTCCTCTGAACACAGGTTGAACAGCAAAGGTGATAATGGCCAACCCTGCCTTACACTTCTTCCTAACACTGCCCATCCGGACTCCCCGTTTCCCACCCGCACCTGAGCAGTCTGAGACATGTACAGGTGGCGGCGAGGTAACGTCCTCGCCTACCAACCCAGAAGTCGCGGGTTCGACTCCCGCCTAGGTGGATTTCCCTCCATCTAGAGCTTGGTTGTATGTTAGTGTCTTCAATATAATGTCTGTAATGTAGGGTCAGGTGGAAGAAGGGACTATTAGTTTCCACCTTGCCCAATTAAGTCGATTAATAATCTCATTACTGGAATGGCATCACGCGTACCTCTCCCCTTCCTAAACCCAAACTGATCATCCCCCAAGTAATCATTTGCCCTACACTCTTCCCTTTTTTTATGATCCTGAGAACAACTTTAGCTACGTGAGATATCAAACTTATCGTCCTGTAGTCCTCACATGATGTAGCCTTTACCTTTTTCGGAATAGGAACTAAAACTGATATCACAAAATCTTCCGGCCAGATTCCTTCCTCGTAAATCCAACGAATCAGCCCATATAGCCTCTGCCTCCCACATTTTCCTAAACATTTCAATATTTCCGCGGGAATGTTATCCACCCCCACAGCCTTATTTAGTTTCATCTCCCTTAATGGCCTGTCTATCTCATTGTCTAGTATGCCTGGAAGTTTTTTACTATAAAGGTCATCTATCTATATAATCCTTCCATCTCTCTTGGATCTTTCCTGCGTCAACTATTACCTTACCCGCCTTATCTCTAACTGTTAGTATAGATCTTCCTTTCTTACCTCCCGATAAACATTTAACTTTGCAGTACAGCGCACCTATTTCACCCTTCCTCTGCAGAGTTTCCATATCATCGTACTGCGTCTTCCACCATGCTTCTTTTGCTTTATTTGTTGCCCGCATCAATTTTTTGTTCAATTCTTTGTACTTCTTTTTGCCTAATTCTGTATTTAAATTCTTCCATTTTCGCCGCTCATCCATGTTTGTAATCATCTCATCCGTGATCCATGGTTTCCTCGTCCTTTTAGCGTTAACGGTTCCAATAATGTCTTTTGCGGCTTTCGACAACCCCTTCTTGAAACTTTCCCATTTGTTCGATGGTACTTTCTCCCCGCGATCATTCCTCGTGCCTAAACCGTAGTCCCCCACCTCATCACCATCTCTTCCTTCACCTACCGTCGAATTCCAATCCACCATCACCATTAAATGTTTCTCTGTAGGAACACTCGCGATTATGTCCTCTAACTGATCGTATATCCTATCGACCTCTTCTTTCTTATGATTGCTCGGTGGCATGTATACCTGAATAATAACCAAGTTCGTCGGTTCTGCTTTTCTCTCTACTAGTAATAATCTATCCGTTACCTGCTCTATCTTGACTACGCTTTTCCCTACCTCTTTATTTAATACCATTGCAACCCCTCGTTGGCTCTCGTCCTCGCCGCTGTATATTAATTATTATCGTTCCAGTAATCCCCGCTATCCTTCCATCTAACCTCGCATAGACCTAAAATATCTATTTTTCCCCGTTTCATCTCACGCTTAACATTCTCCAGTTTCCCCGTTCTCATCATTGTCCTAACATTCCACGTTCCTATTCTAATTACTTTGGTCTTCTTCTTCTGCGCCTTCTGTCCTGCTGCTGCTGGTTTTCCCCTGCAAGGGTTTCGTGGTAGACGACTGCGGAAGCCTTTCCTCCCCCGCTGCCGGGCAAGACACACGGCGGATTGGACCGAGCCCCGTAGTTGCCAGGACTCAAAATCTTTGTAGAGTCCATCATTTTAATCTTGGGAATGATAGTTGAGGTGGTTTCCCGTTGCCTTCGTCAATGGTTTTTTTAACGTGACACCGTCACTTACTGGCCGCCCCACTGGGTTCAGACGCCATTGCATCCGCCTCCCTGAGGGACAGACGCTGCGGGGACTACCTTTCGTCTGGCTCCCAACCTTCGACCTATCTGGCATTGGTGGCCCTACCAGGAGCAATTATTATCACTCCCGCCACTATAGCTCTAGGGGCCATCGGAACGCACCAGCTCTTATATATATATTTATATATATATGTATATATATATATATATATATATATATATATATATGTGTGTATATATATATATATGTGTGTATATATATATGTATATATATATATATATATATATATGTGTATATATATGTATATATATATATATATATATATATATATATATATATATATATATATATATGGTTGGGTCACGGTAGCCAGTGGGTAGAGCTGGCCTGGTGACTGGAGGGTCCCGGGTTCGATTCCCGGGCAAGGCACTCTGGGCACCTGCAGCTCCACCCAAGCCATGTTATTTTTCTTGTACCAGGTCTTCCTGGGAAACCAATACCGGCACAGTGAAAGGAACTGGCCCCCCTACCCTGATGTGTGAATTTCACACGCCGTCGGGCTGAGTACTGGGTGATCTCTTCTATCACCTACTAAACCAACCTTCGGGTTGGTTGCTATTGGTTTATGGTTTATATATATATATGTATATATATATATATATGTATACATATATGTTTATATATATATATATATAAATACACATATGTAAATATACATATATGTTTATAATATATATATTTTTTTGCGGTATTTTCAGTTTGCAAGCGCTGTCTCTATTTCATATTCTCATTCAATATATTGTGTACACCGCCCTTTGTTATTTATATTTCCTCTAATGTTTGGTGTGGTGTATATTTTGGACATAAACGAATTTCAAATTGAATTTAAATGTTCAAGCATTAAAATATCGACTGACTTCGTAATTAAAACTACAACCTTGTAATTCCACAGTAGCTCATTGAAATTCGACCCGGGTATCGTACCCAGGACTAATGTCATTGACTGACGATGACATTGAACGCCAAAACCTTGGTCGTGTCGAAAAATATACTGTGGGATCGCAAATTTATATTTTTTTCATTATAAAATTAATAAATTCGATAAAGTCAGGCCTGAAACAATTATATCATAACACTTTTATTTTGGATTCATGGACGTCGGTTTGCTCTTTCTTGTCTTAGAAAATAGGTTCAGAGTTAGTTTACCTCTATTTTTTTTTATTTTCCTTTAATTTTTGAGTAGTATTATGAAAATCGATTTCTCTCACCTATATAACCGCACTTAAAAACCGGAAGCTTGGCTTAATAGGCTAGAGTAGAGCTCACCTAGTACCAAGCTCACTGTTTCGTGAAATTCAGTTGTTCTCAGGGTTATAAGGGGTACAGATCGTATCCCTGTGCATGGTATCCCAAGAAATATATGTTTTCGAAAAATGCCAGCACCGGAGGTACACAGAAGACGTGCTCGCGAAACGAACCCGGACCCTTAGGTCAGTATTCCTCTGTCCATAGAACTACCCCGTCCCTCTTTCTTCTGGATAGTTTTTAAATTTAAGTTGTTTTTTAAACAGAAAAATTACCATGGCTGCCCATCTGATATCCAGCACGTTGGATTGATTTAAGTTTCTGATTTCGCTTTTACATAATTCTTAAATACTCTCCTCTGCCCGAGTTACTTTCTTTCTGATGTACTCGTGGATGGTAAGATCGTCGCCATGGATATTAAAAGGTGCCGGGTGCGCGCCAGAACTTTCTGTGACTTCCTGTTGTGCATTTCTCTATGTTTGTTCATTTCTGTGGCTGTTTTCCATAATCCATTCCTTTCCAATATCGTTTATAATTTTACTAACCAAACCTTGTATCTCGTTCAGTTTTTGTTCATGGACTTGTTTTTATAAGTAAAAAATCTAATTGGAGTAAAATGTGGTAGTCAAGAGGTATATGAATATATATGTATATATAGATATCTATGAACCTTCGACCAGAGGGCGTATTTCATATAGCTTTGGACTTAAAATTGGAGTAATACCTTCACCTACCTTCGGGTTGATTTTGTGGTTTATCCATCGTACTGCTAATATTTATCACGCTAAATGCATTATTGTATAAGGCAACAGGAAACCGCCACAATTATTCATCACAAGACTGTTAGTATTATGAGAATTATATTGGCAATGAATCCTGGAAACTTCAGGACTCGGCCTAGTCGGCCTCGTGTCGTGCCCAGCGACGGGCCACCGCGGTTAGATCATGAAATCCTTGCGAAGCGAAAGCAACAGCAGCAGCGCACAAGACGCAGAAAAGGATAGAATTGGTTAGAATAAGGACATGAAATTTTAGGACAATGTTGAGGGCAAGGATATAAGTAAATATAAGATATTTTAGGTCTGTGCGAGGCGAGATGGAAGGAGAGCGGGGGTTATTGGAGTCATAGTTATAGAGTAATAAACAGCGCAGGGAGGAGAGCCTGCGAATAGTGGCGGAAAGGGAACAGAAATGTGGGAAGTAGCTAAGTAAATAAAGAGCAAGCGACTGGTTGAACATTGCTAGTTAAGTAAAAGGTAAACCAACAAACTGGGCATTTCCAAGATTTATATCGGTGGGTTAAGGTTTAACGAAACTTCGATAGGGAATCATAGGGAATCGATATGGTCCGGCTCCCTTTCATATACCCTCTCGCAGATGGGCGCCCTTCCTGTCTGAGCGTCCTTCCCACCCCCTAACGCGTCACCCTGGCGGCCACTCACTCCCCTTCCTATTCCCGAGGGTTTCTCCGCTTCCCCGTTTTCATTGTTGGGAGAAGGGGTGGGCGGGACATGTGCTCTTCACGGGCGGGAGAGGGACATCTCCGGAGGATTCTTCGGAGGGGTATAAACTCAGTAACAGTTTATATGGTTGTGTACCCTCTTAACTTACTCCATGAAGAGAATATTCACTTTTTTATCTCTTTCTTCCCTTTTTACGACGTGGTTGAAGGATCATGGCACTTCAAAGTGCCATTTCGACGGTGTAATGGCTTAATTCCCATAATTTATGGGCAGGCAGCGAGGTGGCAAATGCCCTTGACACAACTGCCGTGAGTATACTAATGCGTGATTCGCATGCGTGTCCTAGACAGTAGATGCATACTATGATCATAGAAGCCTTTCTTGGCCTATAATATGAGAGCAAACAAATCCAATCCTGAAACACACCATCTTGTTTATCAGAAATACTATATCGTTCGTCATCGTGGCCATGGATACAAGCGGGAGAAACAGTTGGGAAATTAATACAGTTTTTTCGTGATGGTGAAACTGTTGTAATTCCAGCGATGTAAATAAGAAAACGATCCCAGACAATGAAGTACATGAATTAGTCTTTCAATTTTTTTGATAATATTCTCTTCCGTCAAATGATCATATTGGTTTATGTCCATTGAACTCTACCCAAATCTGTTCTTGTTCAGGTTATACGGGAATTTTGGCAATCGTTTATATTTCTTCGGAACTTATGGAACGTTTCATTCAATATTCGTGGCGAGTGAAAACATTCCGCCACTATTATGATTGACTTACGCCGCTATGACTCCTATTGTAAAATCGGAGCCGAGGAGGATGCGAACTGGCCCGTTCCTCACGCTTGATAACGCGTGAGTTTCTCACTGGATTTTCTCCGTCATTTTTTAGCATGTATCCTTGATAGAAGCGGGTGAAAGGACACACATTTACATTGCCTGTTATGAAAGTAATGCACATGATTTTATTGTGATGTGACTACCCATGGCAGCGCGGTAAACCGGTCGGGAAATGTGTTGGAGGGGTCTGCCCTTCCAACGCAGCCGGTTGCCAGTTTGCTCTGAGTTGTCTGAGCGGAAAGACGTGCCTTCGCGTGGAGTGTGTTTTTCGATTTTGGTACACGGCGGGATGGAGCGTTGCGTTGGAGATGGGTATGACAATGTCCCCAGCCACACGTCCTTCTTCGTCGCCAATTTCCTGGAGAACATTCAGCATCTCACCCCAGGGTGGTCCCTCAGCCTCCTTACAGTCACGTCTTGGCTCCGTGCGACGTTTCTTTGTTTCCCAGACTTGAGAAAGAGCTTAAAGGAAAGCATTGGGAAACCCTGGAAAACATCCAAAAGTATGTTACTCAACGTTCCTCTGAGACAATGCCGTCGAGAGGAGTTTCAGGGTGCCTACCGGAGGCGTGGCAGACACGTCTCCACGCAACTGTATTATTGATGTAGGGGGGAGAGAGGATTTTGAAGAATTTTAAGAATTTGTACAAGCACGATGAATGAAGCTATTTTTCCCAAAAAATGCGCATTACATTTATAGTGGATCCTATGCACATTGATAGTTGACGGATAAGGAGAGCCATTTTGGTAGGCATGAAGACTTAAAGATATATAGCAATAGTTATAGATCAATTGGGAACATCACCGACAAGGGGTACATCCATTGCTGATCTTTTAGCAACGAACGTACCTGAGCGGGTTTTGAATGTAGTTAAGAGCAGAGGAGATTTCTGATCATGGAGATGTGAATGGTAAATTGTGCCGATAGTGTATGACAGAATCCAATTCGTATAAGAAAAATGTACTATTTGAAAAGGGCTGATTACGATAGTATTAAAAGCGAGCTCACTGACCGATTCCCGAAATTCAAAGAACCAAGCCGCGAATGCAATGTTGAGGCGATGTGGACATACTCCCATGAAATCGCCATTTCAGCCATTGAAAATTGTCAATACTTAGCAAATATAAGAAAAATGAAAACGAAGAACCTCGATGGTATAATGTTTGAGTGCAGACATAATCTCTTGTCGTACGTGAGAGAAGTTAAAGAAAGTATGGCGTCGGTGCGCTCACTAAAAGATGGAAAAGGGCAAAAAATAACATCCTGCTTAAAAAAAGCTATTTAATTTTACCTTTTCTTAAAAAGTTCCCTTAACTCATGTCAGTGATATACTAACGTAATGCAACCTCTTCAGTACCGGAATGCGATGAATGACATTAATGTATCGTGTTCTGCGACAGTTGAAAACACTCAAACCCCTACAAATCTTCTGGTCCCGAAAAAATTCCTACCCATGTTTACAAGAGACCAGGGTCAGAAATAGCCCCATACTTAGAAATAAATGCTGACAAATCATTAGAGGGACACAAGGTGCCCAAAGATGGAAAAGTACGTAGTTAATATCACGTGTGTGCTTTAGAGTGGCGCATGGGAAGAACCCAGTAATTACAGACCAATCAATAACTCTGAAATCAATTTCGTGTAAGGTTCTTGAAAACATCCTATCAAACAATACAGCGGAAAATGTTCATGAAAAAAATCTCTTTCCAATGCAAGGCGTCGCACTATTTCTTCTCCATTTCAGAGAAAAACTCAGTTTATTTTATGCTAAAGTACCCACCGCTACAGCTAGAAGGTGTGGCAGGGGGTGAATACACACCAGACTAAATTGAATATTTGAATTCTCCGAAGAGTTTTAATTGCTGCCTGTTATCTTCAGGAATTCAAATTCTTCACAAATTGGCTTATATTTTTAAAAAATGTTGCATTCGAATCATTCAAAAACTCATGGCCAATAGTCATCGTCAAACCGATGTTTCCGAAATATGTCGTGATCAAAAAAATATTTTGACTCATTACAGTCACTTCGTTCACAATGTATCCAGGAAACGGCCACCTGATCTTTTTGCCCCTTTCAATTCTTTTAAAATTATATTCTTTGGGTGAATGTTCCCAAGGGCTCAGAGCGTATTCAAGGCGAGACATGACTGAAGCAAAAATACAGCACTTCTTTTTAAATTTTTAAATTAGAATATTATTCTGCTATTCGTCTATTGAAACACCAGTTTTTCTATGGCATTTCACAAATGTTTTGAAAGTATTTTCCACATATTAGGTCCACTGACGTGCTTGGCTATAGGTTGAAAGAATAATCAGTAGATTCATCACTTGGAAAAGTTCGATGAAACGACGTTCTCACAGATTGTTAACGACAATGCTTCACGCTGTTGGTGGGCATGGTGATGTTTCAAAAGGAGTTTCTTTTGAAATACACACACACACATCACAGAGCGTCTATTTATTCGTAAGAATATTTCGGCTGACCGTCGAAGTCAAACGTGCCGACGGCGCCACAGTCATCGGTGGTTCCGAGTTCGCCTTTTGGTGGTGCGCCACGCCAAAGACGATTTCTTCCGACTTGTTTTAAAAATATGAACGCCTTCTCCCTCGGCCTCCATTCCTTCTCCTTTGTTCGTCCCCTTCTGGACGCATTCCTCTGTTTCTACCTCTTCCCCTTCCTCGAGCTAATTAAGATGTTTGCTTCTTCATAAAGAAAACCTCGGAATGATTTCTCCCTCAGCCTCGCCATGAAAACTTCGCAATTTTTTTGTTACGCCTATCCTCAAAACGTTGATATTTCCTCTCCTCTTCGCATTCTTAAAAGAGAAAGAAAGATCTTAGAATGGATTAGGATGGAATGGGGAAAATGGCTTCCGTTACCATAACTGAGGACATCCTCTGCATTTCGGTTTAATACACTCTTTTAGTAATGTGAACTTGGTTCCGTTGTTCATCGGCCTGGATGATTTCAAAAATTCAAGGAAAACGTAGGTAAAACTTGGGAAAAGCCTAAAAGAAAATCATATTTTTTTGTTCGTTGTGTTTGGGCTTGTTAATACCTTGATTAGACTTCTCTGGTTGGTTGATATCACCCCCACGTTCACTTTCTCAATTGTTTTATTTCCAGCTCCTCGGAAAGGACGAATTGGGTTTCCGGCGGCCTCTTTTTAGACTGGCTATATTTAATAATATTTCCTCAATCCACAAAGGATTTTTAACACCACTGTAAAAATGTAAAGAATGGGGGGGAATATTGAGATTGGTGTAGTGATTTACGGGGAAAGTTAATCCCTCGTTAGTGATATCAGAAACATACATATTCAAAAGAGGAGGACGTTGACATTCCCATCGGGAGGTAATTTCCCGAATGGGTTTACAAGGAAATTAATACTGTTGCCAGGGACCGTATTCGGGAACTTACAAATGCACACACACAGTCACACTGTTTAGCCCAAAGTGGTTTACGGGGAAGTATTACCTTCGCCAGTGACCGGCTCTGAGCTGCCTTGGTCACTTATGAGGGTAAGGTGAAATGTTCTCCGCCTGACACAGACATTTCGTTTCAATCAGTGCAAATATATATTATTCCTGCCTGGGTGCACGTGTGGTTAGTTCGAGAGACAAGTTTCAAATTATTCTCTCAAGGAGTTTGTTCCCACGTAATGTTTGCAGCAGACTTCTTTCGTTAAAATGTAAAAACTCGAATTTTGTGCGGCCATAACATTCTTTGTTTCGGATGGATTGAAATTTTTTAGAGTCAATCAATCCCTTTGCTGTGGAATCCGACGACGATATCATGATTGATGACACACAGCCAGGGAGAAAGCGTTGCGATGTGAATGAATGGCGTTAGGTTGACCGCATATCAATTGCAGCATGGAAAAGGATTGCTTGAGAGGCTAATGAATGCTGCTACCCATGAAGATTGGAATTAAGAATACACGCGACAAGTATATTGAAATTCACATTTTTGCCACCATCTTTCATCCTTGAACAGAAGAAAGAATATGTTAAGTAAATGAAACAGTCTTCTGGTTTTCAACCGGATATACCAATGATCTATCACGACCGGGAATAACGTTTCAACGCAAGGAAACTTGGCGTGCATTCGTGAAAACAAATTAAGTAGGTTGGATTGTGACTGCACGGGTCACTGCGACAGCTTACTTCATGTACCATTTACGAGTGATTGAAAGTAATGAGAGATAAACTCGGGTGAAATTTGCAAGACAGACAGGAAGTGAATATGTAGGTTTCTAGTACTTATTCTGAGGGTCTTTTCACTTATTTAAAATTTCTCTTGAATTTATTTTGTATTGATTTTTAGGAGCGAAATTTTTTAATTTTGGTTGTTTATTGCCGAAAAATCAATTAATATAATTTGAATTTAAGCAAACAGTCGCTGATATGTTTGCACCATTACAGCTCCTATATAATTGCGCACATATTATCGGTTAGTTGTGAGAACGACATGTACAAGTCGTAGTTGTATGTAGTTGTTGTACCATTTATCCCGTGCTCTTCCAGCGGTAGTCCTTCCCTGCTTGTGTAAAATCCCGTATGTTCGACGACATTTTCAATGATAACTATCAAGAGAAGACCCTTTTTCATTTTTTAGAATAGATACTCAATTTGAGCCCGCCAATCTATCAAATTTTATCCAATAAGACTTCTACTTGACAGCTTGATGCAAAAGTCATAAAAATTACTTCTTGTAGCCAAAAGCGTGTTTTGTTTATCGAACACGAAGCGATATCTCCGCATGACTGGCGCCTAACAACGTTGGTTTTAGATGGAACAACAGCAGTTCTGACGATCTAGATGGCCGGCTGGCCAAATGTTGTCTGGGTACGAATGCTTTTCGCAGCGAGGAGTAATCCAGCGAAAACAATACAGAAAGAAAAGAAATATACTCCGCACTAATTTATTGCCCATAATTGGGTGACGCGGATCTGACGAGGAGAAGAAGAGAAAAAGTGACCTCCACACGAGGATTCCAAATTTCCGCTAGCTCAGCCATTTATTTACTTCGGTGAAAAGAAAGGAAATGTGTGTGTGTGTGCGTGAGCGTGATTTTTTGTGGGTGTGCGTTTGTGCGCGTTCGCACGCGTGTACAAACGCACGCAAACATGCACGTGCGCAAGAGTGGAAGTCGGAAACATTTTTACAAATTCATATAAATGTTACTATTAAAAGAGAAACATTGCCCCGTCCAAATCATTGAAAAAGTCGCATTTTGCTACTGCATCCACATAGTACTCCGCAAACCGCCTCTAGGGCGTGTAGCGGGGGTCATCACCCGTAGAAGATAAGAAGACCCACACATTCATACAAATCTACGCACACAAAGGCGCATTTATTCATGCTAAAATCTTTATAACTAACACGCCCGAAAATGCATAAGCGTGTACCATTGACTAACATACATATGTACCCACGAATATACCTTATGCTTACGCAACGATTAATCTTGCCCGAACTTGTAAATTCAATGTTTTCAATATATGTAAAGTGACTTCGGTTTCTTACTATTATGATTTCTGCTTGTTCGGGGAAAGAATGAGTATTTGTACCTATCTGTCCTGGAATCTACCTCGTATCTCCCCTAGTTTATCTTTGTGGTCTGATCTACCTAAGTAGTGTGGGGCCATTATAATTCCTTCAGTGTCATAGTTAAACTCGTTTGTTCTGAACCTTGCTAAAAGTCTAAGCCTCGCTTGTTCTCTCCGCACTTCAAGTGGTTCCCAGCCTAAATCCCCTGTCACACTTGTGTTTTTATCATAACAAATTTAAACGAATCTAGCGTATTTTCTCTGGACTTTATCTAAATCTTTTTGCCAAACTTTCTCCCAAGGATCCCAAATACTTGCGGCATATTCCAAATGAGGTCTAGCCAGAGCACAATAACACCCCTCTTTATTTTTTCATTCCATATCCGCACCATTCGTTCAATGCAGCCGAGTTTCTTTAAAGCGGATCCGCATAATGTCCTGAGTTATGTGCTCCCCATCAAAGGCACTTTCACTGTTTTGTGTTCTCCACCGTCCCTATTTTCCCTTTCCCTTATATCTGTTAATTAGGGGGACTCCTCCGCGTTTCTTGTGGGATTGCTTTCTCTTGCTAATGAGGAGGAATACATTAATATCACTCGAATCGCCTGTTTTCTCTTTATCATTCCACCTTGATCCCTCCACATAATACAGCTACAACTCCGAAGTTTTCCGAATCCTTCGTAAAAGATCGCACGGGGTCCGGTAAGCAGACACCCACTCTGTCGCCTAATAATTAATAACAACACGACACTCCCCGTGAAGAAGAGCTGAGGGCTTCTCGCTTCCCTCTTCTGCTGTTCATATTCCCTTTCTCTCTCCCCTCTCCTGACTTTCACCCTCCGTGCCAGCAACCCCTCCTCCCCCTTTCGCCCCTTCATACCGATTCATTCCGTCCTCCTCAGACGCACGCACGCACACACACGTCCAAATGATCCTTGTAGTGGACAATCGTCTTCGCCGTTTGGCGGGCATTCGTGCTCTTAAGGTGTCTCGATGTGACCAGCCTGGCTCATTTCCTTCCTCTGGCTGCGCGTGCGTTTTTTAAACGCTGCCTGCCTACTCATTATTGTATGAATGCTTTCCTTGCTATCTGTCCCTCTTTTTGTCTGCCCTCCTCCATTCAGTCCTGGCAATGGATGAAGCACAAGATCCCACAAGAGAGTCGTCTCTTGGCCAAGAGATCGACGCCAAAACCGCACGGATTTCAGTTTTAATTGAGCCTTCTCCCGAAGTTCTATGGCTAGAACATCGGCCCCCGTATCACGAAGATCCGTTAAGACTCCTGGCAGAAAGTATTTTTTTAAATTTGGAATTCGGACTCTCCCATCCATCTCTCATTTACATTGTGTTTGTTCATTTCAGTATTTCTATCAGGTTTCCCAATGCTTATTTCGTGAGAATATTTTCTCGCATTAGGGGAGGTTTTATCCCAGTATTTCAATTGGTTTAGTTTCGACAAATCAAAAGTCCCGTTTGAGCCAAATTGGAGTCAACTTACGAGTGATCACCTCAAACGCTGGCTGCACATAGTTTTGGGGTAAATATATCACAGAGATGGCTAAGAAATCATCAAATGTTTGATTCGAAGGAAAAAGGATGAATACAAATTGAGGGTAATGATGTGGGAGAGCGGTGATTTTTTACTAGAATAAATTGTGGTAACTATGATAAAAAGGTCAAAAGAGAAATGATATATTTCGCTGGTTAGGCTTCATTTAGAATATCCTGTTAGTATATTGTGGGATCCTCACGAAGTTGGATTGAATTACCGAATTGGATTATATGCAGCGTAAAGAAATCAGATTTTTTAAACGTTGTCATGATAAACTTAGTAGTGTATCCCAAATATAAGAGCAACTAGCCTGGGAATCACTCAGGGAGCGAAGGTTAAATTACATATTAAATCTCTTGCATGCATTGGAAGGAGATCTTTTTAGCAGTGATGTTGAAGATGTATTATTACCCCAATCAAACCACGGTAGGAGAATTCATGCAAATAAAATTGGAGGGATTAAATATTGACCACGTAGATTTAAGGTGTCATTTCTCCTAGGTTCATAAGGGATCAGAATAAAATAGTCCGACCATGGTAGGTGTAAAAATATTCGGGTCAAAATTTTTCTGGTGTGTATTCACCCTCTGCCACGCACCCTATCGATGGGCTTGTAATGTACTTAAACATCTAAAATAAACAATTTAAAACACTTTAAATTTCTATAGTATAGAATTAATTTGCGGTCAATTAGTTTAGCTTCAATATACTATCATCCGGACTTAGTCCAGATGAAATTGAGTAGCTTGAGGCGTGATGTGGTGGAAGTCGAACATAATGAACAACCGATCGTAGCACTTTTCCACTTGATATCAGTGGAAAAGTGCTACGATCAGTTATTCATTAGTCCAGATGAGTTTTTCTATCATGATGATGATAGAGAAACTAATTCACAACAATCAATTCATTCCTATGGAAACGCCGAGAGTTTTGATTCCTTCTTGTGCATTCAATATTTTTTACGAATTAATGAAATGTAAAAGGTTCATTTCTGAAAAATTGCTTTGTGAAACTCGGATACAAAAAACAATTCCCCTCAGAAACGAGGAATTTTGATTTGCTCCATTTAAACTTATTTTAGGGGGCAAATATTCCGTCTTTGTAGCTGTAAAATATACAATGTATTGTTACCATTATTATTGAAAGTAAATAGTTTAGGGGAGGCTTTACATGGAGACAGTGGGTTTTAGAACGAATAAACTTCCTCCTCTGAATGGAAGGCTTAACATCCTAATGATTTAAATGGCCAATTAGCCAATCAATGGTTGCCTTCACTAAGATGAATGTACACAATGCAAATTATTCTATACCCCATTTGGTAGGCTTCGGATGGCCCATAAATGCGTGTATGTACTTATTACAAGAATATCCTCCAGCTTGCCTAAAACATTGCGGACGCTTGGTCCTCGGTGGCATAGTGGTCAGTATCCCCGCCTGTCACGCGAGTGACCGGGGTTCGATTCCCCGCTGCGGAGATTTCTTTATAACGAACCTACTTATTTTCCAGCAATTTAAAAATATGCTTGAAAACCGTAACTCGATTAATTTATACGTTTTGTAAAAAATTCCTACGATAAAACGCAAAGCGTCAAATAAATGCTCATGGATTTGGGGTGGGAATCATTGGCTGAGAGACGATTCAATGCAAGATTGAAATTATTAAATAAATTTAGATCCGCATGTTTCAGCACCGAGGTCTCGCAAATTATTCGTACTCCTACATACATTAGTCGCTTGGATCATGCATATAAAATTCGGGAAATAGATGCCAGAACTAGCCGACTCAAGGACTCCTTCTTCCCACGGACAATACGGGATAGCAACTGCAGGGTTATAGATAGCAAAAATTCCACTTGCCACCCTCAGCGTCTAAAAAATAATTAGTTCTATTTAAATGCATGCTCTTCCACTAACCTTATGTGTTTTGCTATAATAACCCATTCTTTCCGAATGACTTCATTCATGTTCTGTTCATCTGTTTTTAAGTTTCCCTTTCAATCCCTCGTCCCTCTCCGCGGGGGCAAATTCCTGCTACCTGCGACGTTGGGTCGCATTCCCTGCCATTTAGAGACTCTTTGGGGGTAGAGTGTTTCGTGGTGCATTTTCATGTGGTAGTGATGTTTCAATTTCTTGCTTGTTGTGTCCTGGCTTCCGTGTTGTAGGATGTCTTTCGTGCTGCATCATGGGGTGCAGTTTTTTAGTTGTTTTGCGGTATATGTGTTTGCATGAGTATTGGATGAAGGGATTTTTGCATGAGTGTGTGCGCTGCTGTGGATGTAATTTTCCGTGTTGTTTTTTTGCATGTGGTATTTTTCTTTTTTTCGGTTGGTGACCTAACACCCCCCGCCACACGCCCTTGCGGCGGCTTGCGGGGTATTATGTAGATGTAGATGTAGATATGCGGCATTGCAATTTGAATTCCTTATATTATTTTGTATTTTATGGAATATCAATGTCAAATTTCTAAGCACTTTATTGTAATGATTTTTGATGTGCTTAAACACGAAGATGTCGAGGAGTTAGGTAGAAGAAATGAATCCATTTTCTCAAAATCAAAGACCGTTTATTATTATTGCTGTATCCTCCTGCGATTCTGCGTAGCCCCTTCCGTCTGTTTTGCTGTCTGTAATCATCATTCAGAGAAACTATAATTAATTAACTTTCAAATAATGACCAAAACCGCTATTGTGAATAATACGAAATCATTAATTACCGTTAATGATG
Organism: Hetaerina americana; assembly: GCF_022747635.1. Lineage (NCBI taxonomy): Eukaryota > Metazoa > Arthropoda > Insecta > Odonata > Calopterygidae > Hetaerina > Hetaerina americana. The sequence goes on from NW_027287194.1 coordinate 1,596,065, forward strand.
ATTAAAGTTTTCGTATTTTATAAATCGTTTAATCTACACATGAAGCAGGACAATGCTTCGATTGTCCCTCATTGCCACGCCATCGAATCGCAAATTAAAACTATCCTTGCAGTACTCAACCACGTGTTTCGGTCGTCTTATCGGCTCCTCTCCTCCATCTTCAGTCATTCGCAGTGCCTAGGTCAGATGCATCCCACTCCTTCCAATGGCTTAAGGCAGAGCGGTGATCGGATTCGGTCACCGCGATGGAAATTACCCGATTCAATTTGTCGCCAGAGCAACACGCCCGTTGACGCAATTGTTGTTCGCTAAGTCCCTGAGATCAAGGTTTAAAGGCAGTGGAGGGAGGTCATTCGCGCTCAAAAGGATGAGAAGATCTTGTCCCGATCAATGCCTGTGTTGAGCGAACGCTGATTCATCAGTCCCAGCTATAGCGGTTTCTTAAGCAAATGTAAAGGCATATAGGTATACAAGTATACTATATAATATGCACATACATACAGGTAAATGTATATATGTATATATATATATATATATATATATATATATATATATATATATATATATATATATATATATATATATGATATGGAAAGTCTGCAGAGGAAGGGTGAAATCGATGCGCTCTACAGCAAAGTTAAATCACTATCGGAAAGTACGAAAGGAAGATCTATGCTAACAGTTAGAGATAAGGCGGGTAAGGTAATTGCGGTATATGTGTTTGCATGAGTGCTGGATGACGGGATTTTTTCATGAGTGTTTGCGCTGCTGTGGGTGTAATTTAACACGTTGTTGTTTTGCATGTGGTATTGTTCCTTTTTACGGTTGGTGACCTAACACCCCCCGCCACACGCCCTTGCGGCGGCTTGCGGGATTTTAAGTAGATGTAATATAATAGATATAGATGTAATGGTTCCCGCAGGAAAGATCCAAGAGATGTGGAAGGAGCAAATAGAAGAACTGTATAGTAAAGAACTTAGACCAACACAGATATTGAAAAAGAAGATGACGTGGAGGAAGACAGTTTAGGTCCAGGCATACTAGACAATGACATAGAAAGGGCATTAAAGGAGATGAAACTAAATAAGGCCTTGGGGGTGGATAACATTCCCGCGGAACTATTGAAATGTTTAGGAAAATGCGGGAGGAAGAGGCTATATGGGCTGATACGTAGTATTTATGAGGAAGGAATCTGGCTGGAAGACTTTGTGAGATCATTTTTACTTCCTATTCCGAAAAGGCTACACTCTACATCATGTGAGGACTACAGGACAATGAGTTTGATATCCCACGCAGCTAAAGTTGTTCTCAGGATCAAACACAAAAGGAAAGAGAGTAGGGCAGGTGATTACTTAGGGGATGATCAGTTTGGGTTTGAGAAGGGGAGAGGTACGCGTGATGCCATTGCAGTAATGAGATTATTAATCGAGAGGAATATAAAAAACCACCAGGAGGTATTTGCCGGTTTCGTAGATTTCGAAAAAGGGTTTGATAGAGTGAATTGGGAAAAACTAATGAGTATATTGGAGAAAATAGGAATAGATTGGAGGGAAAGGAGGTTAATCCGCCACCTGTACATGTCTCAGACTGTTCAGGTGCATGTGGGAAACGGAGAGTCCGGATGGGCAGTGTTAGGAAGAGGGGTAAGGCAGGGTTGCCCATTATCACTGTTGCTGTTCAACCTGTATGCAGAGGAAATGATCAAAGAGGCATGGGAAGAACTGGAGGTAGGAATGAAAGTCGGCGGGTAATTCATAAAATCAGTTAGCTTTGGGGATTACCAAGCTTTAGTTTGCTATTCAGCCAAAGGATTGGAAGCATTGCTTAGTAAAATGGAAATTCAGTGCGACAGGTATTTGATGAAAATCAATATTAATAAAACAAAGGTTATGCCATTTTCTAGAAAGAAAAGGGCAAAAGTAAACATTAATATTGCAGCAATCCTGGATTTCAAAAAAGCCTTCGACAAAATCCCACACAATAAACTGTTACATAAACTTAAATACTATGGAATCAATGAGAGCACACACGTTGTTAGCAATCTGAGGTTATTTGCTGGCGACACGGTGGTAAACAGGGAAATAAGGAGCCAACCAAATCGCGAGCTACTCTCTAGAGACTTAGACAATATCTCGGAATGGTGCAATAAATGGGGACTAACACTTAATATAGATAAATGCGCAGTTTTGAAATTTTGGAACAAAGGAAGCAAAGAACAGGATATAAACTACAAAATAGAGGGTTCAGTATTGACTACGGCAAATCAAGTTAAATATTTGGGGGTTGTTCTAACACCACGCCTTCCATGGGGAGCACATATCAGGATAATACGTGGATCAGCGTTTAAGAAACTTGGCTTCATAAAACGGGTGGTGGGGAAATGTAATGAGAAAGTGAAAGAGAGGTGTTATTTACCTCTAGTTAGACTTCATTTGGAATATGCCGCAAGTATTTGGGATCCTTGGGAGAAAATTTGGAAAAATAATTAGATAAAGTCCAGAGAAAATCCGCTAGATTCGTTAAATATTGTTATGATAAGAACACAAGTGTGAGAGGTCTCTTAGGGGAATTAGGCTGGGAACCACTTCAGGTGCGGAGAGAACAAGCGAGACCTAGGGCTTTCAGAAAGGTTCAGAACAAACGAGTTTAACTATGACACTGAAGGAATTATAATTGCCCCACACTACTCAGGTAGATCAGACCACAAAGATAAACTAGGGGAGATAGATTCCAAGACAGATAGGTACAAATACTCATTCTTTCCCCGAACAATCAGAAATCATAATAAAAAACCGAAGTCACTTTGGAAATATTAAAAACATTGAATTTACAAGTCGGAGCAAAGTTAAACACTGCAAAGCTGGTAGATATACTTTCAGGTGCATGTGTATGTCAGTTGGTAGTAAGAGTTTTTGCATGTGTGTGGGGTCTAAGTGTTCTTGCATGAATGCATGCAATGTTTTTGTGTGGATGCATGAATTTGTGGTTCTTAAATGCGGTTTTTTTTTCTTTTCTTAATTACGGTTGGTGTCCTAACACCCCCCACCACACGGCCTTGCGGCGGCTTGCGGGGTATTAAGTAGATGTAGATGTAGAAGTCTCCCGAATTTTTGGCCAAGAATTGGCGTCTGGGAGACCATCCCTTATGATGTTTTATGATTGCTTAACTACTGTCCTTTTTTCTTGTGTGCCATCTATTTCTCCGTTGGTGGGTGAAGTAGTTCCTGACGCCGCCACATCTTGGCCGGGGAATTGGGGCACTTGGTTCCATATGCATCCGCATGTATGTATGTATATATTGTTTATATAAACGTAAATTAACACACACCTCTATACACACTAGCGCACTTACAACTCCCGGGCGAGCGTTTGGCTTTAAATATAATTGGAATTCATCCAGTGCTCCCTTCACCGCTTGCCCCTCTCCATTTCCATTTCTTTTCCTCAAAACCCTCAGATGGGTGTAAATTACAGGTTTCTTTCATTAATAGGATATAGAGTCAAATGATGGGGAACTATTGAGATGATGTCATATTTCTCCTCTAGTTCATTTGAAATTCTTCACCGTTTGTTCCACGTGGATTGTTGCGGGTACCAGCTGCCCCTAGAAAACGACAGAGAGAAACGGGATTGGGAAGGGAGTCCCTAGGCCAGTGCGTGGGTTTCACACGTTCTCTAGGGCTAAGTAACTTTTCTTTCAGCAATCAATCCGAACTTTGAGAGGTCTGTTGCTCTATGTTTTTACGCAACATACTGAAGGCCGAATTCGAAAATTTTCTTGGATGTGGTATTCCAGTGGGAAGAGCCTCACGATTGATATTTTAGCGCCCTGCAAGTCACCGCTAGGGTATGTGGCAGGGGGTGAATATATACCATAATAATTTTGACCCGAATATGAAGCCTAGGGGGTCGGACAATGACTTCCTGATCCTTTACCGCTCGTGGAAAAAATTACATCCTAAATCTAGGTTTTTTACACGCAATCTCTGAAATTTTATTGACAACAAAAAAGTTTAGAGCTATTTTATAACATATTGTCAGCACACTGCTACGGAGACACCCTTTCCAATTTATGCAAGATATTTCGTCTGTAATTAAACATTCGCTCTGTGAGTGATTCTAAGCCAAGATTCTTTGATATTTTTTATACGCTACCAAGGTCATGATAACAACGTTTTACTAATATAGCTCCTCAACGCTGCACGCGATCCAATTCGGCAATCAATCCAATTTCGTGAATATCCCATTTACTTGCAACATATTCTAAATGAAGCCCAAACAACGACAGATAACATTTCTCCTTGACCTTATCACATTTACCACGTACTCTTCCAACAAATCTTAATTTGTTTTAAGCTTGTCCACATATTCCCCGTACTATGTGTTTCACCCAGGAGAGATCGTGAGTCAGGGTAACGCCTAGGTATTTAATTGAGTCTGCACATTCCATTTCGGGTTTCCTGATGCGGTGGTGAGGGAATTCCTCGTTTTCCGAAAATTCTTTACTGCGCCCTTTTTTAAGTTTAATTCTAATTGCCAAGCATCGCACCAGCGGTTTATAGCATTTAGGTCATCCGATAAAGCTACTTTATCCTCAGGATTACGGATATCACGGTAAACCGCTGCATCGTCGGCAAATTTACGTATCTTATTAGTGACTACGGAGCCAATGTCGTTAACGTAAAGTGGGAATAAAAGAGGTTCGACAGCACTTCCCTGGGGAACACCTGAAGTAACTTCTACCGCATCTGAGTTCACTTAATCTATGGCCACCCTTTGTACCTGACCATTCAAAAAGTCTGTAATCCAACCTCGGATATTTTTATCTGTGCCAAATGCACGTAGTATTTTGAGTATTTCCGATGAGGTACTTTGTCGAAGGCTTTCTTAAATAGTCGAAGGTCTCAGAATCAATTATGGGTGGCGCCTCTGACGATACCATACTTGAGAACTTATGTAAATATAGGGCATCAAAGAACCGCGGACGGAAGGAGCTTCCTCCTTACGAAGTCTCCCTGATGTGTTTATGCCAAGCAAGCTGATTGACTTAGTATTAGTTGAGCCTTACCGTCACCTATCTAATTACCTTTGGGTTGATTGCTGCCATTATTATTATTACACTCAAAGATCACGAAGAATATTTAACCTTAAGAGTCATGCCATAGTGGGTTTAGCGCACTTTGATAATACTCCATAGTTTGGTGGGTGTTACTTTTCAAATTCCGTTCGTCTTTGGCCCATGTGAGGAGGTTCCAGGAGGACGCAGTCCCTCGGAGCAGGAAGCTGGGGTAAGGTGGGCCAAGGGGGAGGGGGGAGAGGGGAAAGGAAAGTGATGCGTTTTCAGGATGGCGGGAAAGCGAGGGGAGCAAGTCCACCTGAAAGCAACGAGGGGTCTCTCAGGGCCACCACGGCGTGCTCTAGAGCATCGAGCGAGCGACAGGCTGAAACAGGCAGTGCGCGAATGGTTCGGAGTGACTGGGGTTGAGGAGGTGGAGGGGAGGGCGGGAAAAGGTTAAAAGATACCCCGGGGCAGGGCGATTGTGACTAGGGGGTGTGGGGAGAGTGGGGAGCAGGGGCGGGTGCAGTCGGAACATCCCCCTTCCTCCCCTCGCTCCCCACACCATCCCTCCCATTTCTCCTTTGTTCCCTGGATTCCTTTTTACTACCCCCACCTGCTTCTTAACCCTCCCTCCGTCAAACTCCCCGCACCCTCCCCCACCTGCCCCTCCCCATTTCTCCTCGCCCCTCCCTCATTCAAACCACCCTTCCGATTCCTCAAATCCCCACCCTATCCCATAATTCCATTCCTGCACCCGGAGAACATTTATGTACAGCGGAAAATAAACCATCCATTACGTTGACAGTACGCAGTGGAAACTTGTTTAATGCGATACATTTCTCACTCACGAGGTATTTTCTGCATAGTTGAGCTTGAATATGGCGGAACATGCGCTAGCACCAACGTGATACCCGCCAAGCGACCGCTAAGGTGTGTGTGTCTGGGTTACGCCACGCATTAAATTCGTCAATGAATATATTTTATTTTTAACATGTTTGACGATACATAGTTTTCCGGGTAAGATAAAGTTTATATGGATTCATCAGAAGTGTATGCTACTAAATTTTTGTTGACAACGGTTTATGCAAGAGCTTTATATTAATTGCAGTCCCTGAGAAAACATACTACTCAACCCATGTGAGATGATTTAATACCGTTATGCAAAATGAACAATAATAGATTATGACTTATTTCTAGGATTTTTAGTATAAAACTTTAATTTCCTTATACAATTATCATTTTCTTATACCATTGTAACTTTCTTAGCTTTAAAATATTTCTAAAGCACTGATAGATATAAGCTATTTAGTATAATATTTTCTCAGAGCGTTGTCTTCAAAAATTAATGAATTCTATTTGCCCCTGATACAAGAACTTCTGTCATCAACGGATGAAGAATTAATGAGGACCAATCACGTGACTTGTGGCCCGCCGGATAGTGTATCTACCCACTTTCCACTCATGTCATTCATTGATGTCTGCTTTTCGTTTAATTGGAGATAATGAGTCTATAAACCATTGAATTAACTGCTCCTTTTTAGTATTAAAGTATTTATTTGGAGAAAATTTTTATTAGCTAGCTATGGCTTAGGCACAATAGTAGCAAGAGATGGGAAACCCGCTTGTTGAGAAAAAAGTAGCATTTTATATCAAAGGAAATAGTTTGTTCCCTGCGAATTAAGGAATACCATACACCACCCCAACTCATCCTCTCGAAGACATCGAAGAGACAGTTTGGATACATGGTGACGGAAATTCTAGATCATGTCAATTAAACAACGAAATTTCCTTCTATTCACTTGAACGAGGTGGGAATTGTTTAACATATAATTTTGGGTCCTACTCTAAAAAAATATAAAAATTAATTTCTGTAATGAACGGTTTTCTAAACAACGGTAGCACATAAAAATATTTTCAACTATCTTAAAAAAAGCTATAGGGATACAGCGAAGTTTAAAAAAATACGTACGCATGTTTATCTACATAATGTAATATAGTGCACTATAATGAAACATGTATATAAATGTACATAAAATGCAAATAAAATTCATATCAAATAAAATTATTAAATAAAATAAAATATGCGTATTAGATAGATTTATATGCATATTATTTTATTCAAAAAAGTCCAAAAATACTATAGTGAAATTGACGATTGGTGATCGCCACGAAAGGGTCATCCGGATGGAAGCAACTTCTTCAGTAGAATACAAATCTTCACATTTAAATAAAGTTGAGGTGACACACGTAAAGAAAAAAAAAACACATTAACTCCCAAAGAAGGTGAGGGACACCAGAATATCTAAATTGAAGTGGAGCTCTGGGCACGTGCAGCTCCACCCAAGGTATGTGATTTTTCGAGAACCAGATCTTCATGGGAAACCATATCCAGCACAGGGAAAGGAACTGGCCCCCCAGCCCTGATGTGTGAATCTCACACGCCGTCGAGCTTAGTACTGGGTGAACTCTACTATCACCTACCAGACCGTCCTTCGGGTTGACTACTCTGTTTATATATATATGTATATATATATATATATATATATATATATATATATATATATATACACAGACACATATATACATTATATATATGCATTACTTCTATATCTTCCGATGAAGACGGAGCCGAATTCCGCCGAAATTATCAGGAAATAATGTGTGAGTGTACTTTTTATATTTTTATATTGTTTGTTGCTCTCCATTATTATATATATATAAATATATATATATATAAATATATAAATAAATAAATAAATAAATATATATATATATATATATATACCGGCTAAGGTACATTTTCAGATGAAACAGCAACTAAATAAATATTTATTGCTTCCTAAAAAAAATACAGCGGCGGGGACAAGAGCCAAAGAGGGGTTGCAACAGTATTAAATGAAGAAGTAGGAAGAAGCGTAGCCCACATAAGTAGAGCAGGTAACGGATAGAACTTTGTGAGATCACTTTTAGTTCCTATTCCGAAAAAGGTAAAGGCTACATTATGTGAGGACTACAGGACAAAAAGTTCTAGGCAGCTGACGTTATTCTCAGGATCATAAACAAATTAATAGAGAGTAGGGCAAATGATTACTTAGGGGATCACCAGCTTGGGTTTAGGAAGGGGAGAGGTACGCCTGATGCCAATGCAGTAATGAGATTATTAATCGAGAGGAATAAAGAACACAACCAGGAGGTATTTGCCTGTTTCGAAAAAGCGTTTGATAGAGTGGATTTGGATAAATAGAAATAGATTGGAGGGAAAGTAGGCTAATCCCAATTTGTATATGTGTCAGACTGCACAGGTGCGAGTGGGGAACGGGGGGCCCGGTTGGGCAGCATTAGGAAGAGGTGTAAGGCAGAGTTGCCCATGATCCCCGTTGCTGTTAAACCCGTTTGCAGAGGAAATGATTAAAGAGGCATGGGAGACCTTAAGGTAGGAATGAAAGTTGGAGGGCAATTCGTAAAATCAGTGAGGTTTGCTGATGACCAGGCTATAGTTTGTCAGTCAGCCAAGGGGTTGCAGGCATTGCTGAGTGGATTGGAAATACATTGCGAGAGGTATTGGATGAAAATCAATATTAATAAAAAAAAGGTTATGCGATTTTCTAGAAAGAAAAGGGCTAAGATTAACATGAAAGTAGGAGGGCAAAAACAAGAGCAGGTAGAACAGTTTACGTATCTCGGAAGTTTTTTGGACCAGCACGTTCCAAGTAGTAGGGACGTATGGAGAAGAATTGCGCTAGGCAAAGAGGGTTTCACAAGGAGGAGGGAGTTGTTGACGAGGACTTTGACTAAGGATATTAAGAAAAGACTCGTGAATACTTTGATATGGAGCGTAGCTATGTACGGTGCGGAAACGTGGTCATTGATAGATAGATAGATAGATAGTGGTCTTTATTTGGGCAAAATTGAGACCAAATGGTCCCTTCTTCCATTTAACCCATCGTCGTATACATATTATATTAGCCATCAAACTTATAGTTACATTAATATGTACACATAAATACATATGGACAGACTTCAATTCATTAACACAGATTTGCACATCGAAAAGAAAAAAGTATATACATATATATATATATATATATATATATATATATATATATATATATATATATAGACACACACATATACACACATACATACCTATATTCATACACATACCTACACATATACATACATATCCACACACACATACATATACCCACATAAACATACATACATGCATTCATACACATAAATAAATACATACATAAGTACGCACTTATACACCCATACATACATACATATACATATATAAATTAAGAATACACCTATATATACTCAAATTAAATGACAGTGAAGATAGAGTACAATAAAATGAGGAAAGTCTAAGCAAAGAATGAGGTTTGTGGGAAAAGCTAGGGTGAGCGTGGCATTGAAGCAGGAAGATAGACGTAGATTGGAGGCTTTTGAAATGTGGGTGTGGAGAAGAATGGAGATAGTGAAATTGACCGAGAGGAAAAGAAATGAGGAAGTAGCTGAAGAGGGACCTGATGTAGAGTAGGATGTTGTGTTTTGATAGGGGTTACAAATTATTTAATTAGTAATTATGTCCATCCAAACTTAACCGGTAGATTACCTAATAATAATAATAATAATAAATTATAAAATCCAGAATCCTACTCTACATTAGGTCCCTCTTCATCTCTGAGTACTTTCTTCCTCCCTTCATCCCGTCCAACATCCCCATCCTGCTCCTTCCCTTTCCTTGTTTGCCTAACATTCTCTCCTCTATTACAGTCTTCAACATCCAATTGCCGGTCAATACCCCCTTCATCCACTTTTCCTGCCTCCAGAGGATTTCTCCCAACTAACCCCTTTCTTCGCCCACAATACCAAATACTTCCTCATTTGTTTTCTTGTCCGTACATTTAACCTTCTCCACTCTTCTCCACACCCACATTTCGAAATCTTCCATTTTACGTTTAACCTCCCGCTTCAATGACCTTGTTTCCGCGCCGTACATAGCTACGCTCCAAATTAAAGTTTTTACCAATCTTCCCATAATACCCTATCTCAAAGTCCCTGTCATCAACTCCCTACTCCTTGTGAAAGCCTCTTTGTCTAGCGCAATTCTTGTCCTTACGTCCCTACTACTTGATGCACAACACCAACCAAGATACGTAAACTCTTCTACCTTCACTAGCTTTTCGCCTCCTATTTTAATGTTTACCTAAGCCTTTTTTTCTAGAAAATCGCATAACCTTTGTTTTATTAATATTAAATCTCATTCCATACCTGTCGAACTGAATTTCCGATTCACTCAGCAATGCTTCCAACACCTTGGCTGACTGACAAAATAAAGCCTGGTCATCAGCAAACCTAACTGATTCTACAAATAGCCTTTCCAATTTCATTCCAACCTCCAGTCCTCCCCATGCCTCTTTAATCATTTCCTCTGCATACCTGTGCGAGTTGAACGGCAAGGGCGATAATGGGCAACCATGCCTTACACCTCTCCCTATCACTGACCATCCGGAATCCCCGTTCACCACTCCCACCTGAGCCGTCTGAAGCATATATAGGTTGCGGATTAGCCTCCTTTCTCTCCAATCTGTTCCCATTTTCTGCAATATACTTATTCCTTTTTCCCAATTCACTCTATCAAGCGCTTTTTCGAAATCTATGAAACAGGCAAATACCTCTTGGTTGTGTTCTATATTCCTCTCGATTAATTATCTCGTTTCTGTAATGGCATCACGCGTGCCTCCATCCTTCCTAAACCCAAACTGATCATCCCCCAAGTAATCATTTGCCCCACTCTCTTTCCTTTTGTTTATGATCCTGAGAACAACGTCAGCTGCGTGGGATATCAAACTTAATTTCCTGTAGTCCTCACATGATATAGCATTTACCTTTTTCGGAATTGGAACTAAAGCTGATCACACAAAGTCTGACGGCCAGATTTCTTCCTCATACAGACTGCGAATCAGCCCATGTAGCATATTCCTCCCATATTTTGCTAATCATTTCAGTAGTTCCGCAGGAATGTTATCCGTCCCCACGGCTTTATTTAGTTTAATCTCCCTTAGTGCCTTTTTTATCTCATCGTCGAGTATGCCTGTATCCACTATAAGCTATCGTCCTCCACGCCATGTTCCTTTTCTATGTTTAACTTTTTTGGTCTAAGTTCTTTAATGTGCATTTCATCTATATAGTATTCCTTCCATCTCTCTTGGATATTTCTTGTGTCAACTATTATCTCAACCGCCTTATCTCTAACTCTTTGTATAATATATTATATATATTTATATATTTTTATATGTATATATATATATATATATATATATATATATATATATATATATATATATATATATATATATAATTATATATATATATATATATATAAACACAGTTAAATATTGGCTCAACGAATTTAAACGTGGGCGAACATCTGTTTTTGATGATGAGCGACCAGGACGACCGACAGACGTAGTTACCGAGGAAATCATTCAAAAAGTCCACGCTATGATTCTCGCTGATCGACGAACGAAAGTGCGCGGAATAGCAGAGGCCGTGGGTGCATCGACCGGAACGGCAATCAATATTTTACATGATAAGTTGGTGATGAAAATATTGTCGGCCCAATCAGTGCCGCGATTATTCACGGTGGACAACAGGGTGATCCGGCGGTCAAATTCGAAGCAGTGTTTGCAGCATTTTAAGCGAGATCCGAAGGTGTTTTTGCGTCGAGTTATCACTGTTGATGAATCTTGGATTCCTCATTACACACCAGAAACTAAGCAACAATCAAAACAATGGATTTCTCCCAGTAAATCTGCCCCAAAGAATGCGGAGGTGGTCAGATCAGCCGGAAAGGTCATGGCGAATATTTTTTGGGATACAAATGGCGCCATCCTTACGGATATTTTAGAAAAAAGGATCACTGGGGAATACTCGAGTGAGTTATTGGAACTATCTGACAAAAAATGGAAGGAGACGCGGCCGCTTTTGGCGAAAAAGAAGGTACTGTTTCACCACGATAACGCACATTTACATTCATCCGGAGTTGTCTTCGCCAAACTGAATGAACTGCGTTATGAATTACTGCCGCACACCCCGTATTTACCCGATCCGGCTCCCTGCGACATTTTCTTGTTCCCTAACATGACGAAATGGCTCGCGAGGAAAAATTTAGCTCTAACGAGGAAGTTATCGCCGAGACAGAGGAGTATTTTGTAGAGTTCGACAAATCCTATTTTTGGAGGGGTTAAAAAAATGGCCGGAACATTGGGAGAAGTTTATCTTTCTAAAAGGGGACTATGTTGAACAAAAAAAATATTTTTGAAAAAATAGTCTCTTTATTTCTAACATGGGTACTTATTGAACCGACCTCGTATTAATATGTTCTCATACTGAACGTGTATATGCTGGCGATCGTGTGGCACAAAATTAAATGTGAATTTGTCCAGCCCTTTCTTCACCACTTGCCCCTTCAGATGCCCTTGTAAGTACTCCTAACCCTGAGGCCACGCACACTCCCACCTCTTGCCCCTTTCCCTTTGCAACAGGTCGGCGTGGTGACACCAGGTGAATTACGGGCTGACGGAGGGAGAGAGAGCATCTCGCGCGCGACAATACTCACTTCTCTTTAAGGGCCGAACGAATGACGTCTGGAGTCATAACGACGACGTTTATGGGGCCTCGTTAGCCCCTCGTTTGGCGACACCTCAAGCACTATTAGCAGGTCAAGCATTACGGCAGCGGTGCGCGATCAAAGAGGCGGCGGTGCGCGTACCTCCATAGCCCCCGCCTACCCCTCCCCCCGCGTATTCGGACTCCAGTAAACCGAGCGAATGAACCTGGACGTGAGCCCACAATGTGTGCCCTTGCTATTCCAGAGGAGATTCGGTCATGAGGAGGGTGGAGAATGGATTCCCCGAAACATTATACGCTTCTGCCACTCATACTGCTTTGAAAGAATTTTGGCGAATTTTGATGCCCTTGGGAAATGAGGTCTCAAAAATTTGGTACGGGGTTAAAAAGGGATTTGCCAGTGATACTCCGTCCAAATACGTGCGTCGGAAGAGTCTTCAAGTGTGCTTGAAGTCGTCGGAAGTTACATTGAAATTGTGAACCTACTCAATATTCAGGTCGAGGAAGGATGAATGCCAGTACAGGATTTCACTCGAATTGAAAGTTGCACCTACATATCCTTCGAGACGTTATATTGGTTCATTTTTTTAGTTAAAATAAGATCAATTAAAAGGTATAATTCATTTGAAAGGTTACCATCGACATTGGTATTCATGTATCTTAATAATTTGGACAGTAAATAATTGTTTAGGTGATACGCAAGCGCGCATATTGGCTCGCAAATAAACATATACATATAGATGAATGTATATTATTTATTTATTAGGTGATCTAGCGGTTAAGGTAGGTTTTTGGATGGACACAGCTACTAAATAAATATTTTGTGACTCCTAACAAAACACACAATCCAGTATCCTACTCTAAATCAGGTCCCTTTGCATCTCTGAGTACTTTCTTCCTCCCTTCATCCCGTCCAACGTCCCTTTCTTGTTCCTTCCCTTTCCGCGTTTGCCAAATATCCTCCACTCTATTACAGTCTTCAACATCCCTCCACCAGTCAATACCCCCTTCACCCACTTTTCCTGTCTGCATAGGATTCTCTGATGCCTCCATATGAAATATTTTTACACTCGTGATCTGCCTGATTCCGCCTTCCCCACTTCTCCTGTGTTCGTCCTTTAAGTGTGTTCCTATCCATTTTCCTGTTTCTATTTCCATGTAAATGAGTATTTGTTCGCCGTTTGGCGGGATTTCATGTTGGGATGTATGTATGTATGTATATATATATATATATATATATATATATATATATATATATATCTTGACGTGGTGGAAGGGCTTGTGCGTTCCGATGACCCCTAGAGCTGTGCTGGCGGGAGTAATTATCATTGCTCCTGGTAGGGTAACCCATGCCAGATAGGTCGAAGGTTGGGAGCCAGACGAAAGGTAATCCCCGCAGCGTCTGTCCCTCAGTGAGGCGGCTGCAATGGCGTCTGACCCCAGTGGGGCGAACAGTAAGTGATGGTGTCACGTTAAAAACACCATTGACGAAGGCAACGGGAAACCACCTCAACTATCATTCCCAAGATTAAAATGATGGACTATATAAAGATTTTGAGTCCTGGCAACTAAGGGGCTCGGCCCAATCCACCGTGTGTCTTGCCCGGCTGTGGGGGAGGCAAGGCTTCCGCGGTCGTCTACCACGAAACCCTTGCAGGGGAAAACCAGCAGCAGCAGGACAGAAGACGCAGGTGAAGAAGACCAAATTAGTTAGAATAGGATCGTGGAATGTAAGGACAATGATGATGGCAGGGAAATTGAAGAATGTTAAGCGAGAGGTGGAAAGGGGAAAAATAGATATTTTAGGTCTATGCGAGGTGAGATGGAAGGATAGTGGGGACTACCGGAGTGTTAATTAAAGAATCATATACAGCGGCGGGGACGAGAGTCAACGAGGGGTTGCCATAGTATTAAAAAAAGAGGTAGGAAGAAGCGCAGTCAACATAGAGCCGGTAACAAATAGATTATTACTAGTAGAGAGAAAAACAGAACCGACGAACTTGGTTATTATTCAGGTATACATGCCACCGAGCAATCATAAGAAAGAAGAGGTCAATAGGATATACGATCAGTTAGAGGACATAATCAAGTGTGTTCCTGCTGGGAAACATTTGATAGTGACGGGGGATTGTAATGCGACGGTAGGCAAAGGAAGAGATGGTGATGAGGTGGGGGGCTACGGTTTAGGCACTAGGAATAACTGCGGAAAGAAAGCAGTTGAGGTCTGCAGGAGACAGGGGTTAGTCATCACCAACACTTGGTTTAGACACCACAAAAGACGCAGGTATACATGGAAAATGCCAGGTGACTCAGGAAGATATCAGCTAGATTATATCCTGGTTAGACACAGGTTTAGGAACAGTGTGATAAATTCCCACAGCTTCCCGGGAGCGGATGCGGACTCTGACCACAATTTAGTTGTTATGAAATGTAGCGTACGTTTCAAAAAGATAAGGCAGGGACGGCGAGTTAGAAAATGGAATGTAGAAGCATTAAATGGTTTGAGAAGGAAGGAATACAAACAGGCGGCAGAGGAAATCATGTAGGATGATAAAGAGCAAAGTACTATCGAATAAAAATGGGAAAGTATCAAGAAAGAGTTGTCTAAAGCCGCGAAAGACACTTTTGGAACCGATAACGCTAAAAGGACTAGGAAATCATGGATCACGGATGAGATGATTACAA
The DNA here is from genome assembly GCF_022747635.1 of Hetaerina americana. Lineage (NCBI taxonomy): Eukaryota > Metazoa > Arthropoda > Insecta > Odonata > Calopterygidae > Hetaerina > Hetaerina americana. The sequence continues at coordinate 1,611,450 of NW_027287194.1, forward strand.
AGATGGACGAGCGGCGAAAATGGAAGAATATAAATACGGAATTAGGCAAAACGAAGTACAAAGAATTAAACAATAAATTGAGGCGGGTAACAAATAAATCAAAAGAAGCATGGTGGAAGACGCAGTGAGAGGATATGGAAAGTCTGCAGAGAAAGGGTGAAATCGGTGCGCTATACAGCAAAGTTAAATCGTTATCGGGAAGTAAGAAAGGAAGAGCTATGCTAACAGTTAGACATAAGCCGGGTAAGGTAATAGTTGACGTAGGTAAGATCCAAGAGAGAGGGAAGGAGTATATAGAAGAACTATATAGTGAAGAACTTAGACCAACAAAGTTAGACATTGAAAAAGGAAATGATGTAGAGGAAGACAGCTTAGGTCCAGGCATACTAGACAATGAGATAGAAAGGCCATTAAATGAGATGGAACTAAATAAGGCCGTGGGGGTGGATAACATTCCCGCGGAACTTTTAAATTGCTTAGGAAAATATGGGAGGAAGAGGCTATATGGGCTGATCCGTAGTATTTATGAGGAAGGAATTTGGCCGGGAGATTTTAGTTTTAGTTCCAATCGCGAAAAAGGTAAAGGCTACATCATGTGAGGACTACAGGACGCTAAGTTTGTTATGACACGCAGCTAAAGTTTTTCTCAGGATCATAAACAAAAGGATAGAGAGTAGGGCAAATGATTACTTAGGGGAGGATCAGTTTGGGTTTAGGAAGGGAAGAGGTACGCGAGATGCCATTGCAGTAATGAGGTTATTAATCGAGAGGAATATAGAACCCAACCAGGAGGTATTTGCCGGTTTCGTAGATTTCGAAAAAGGGTTTGATAGAGTGAATTGGGAAAAACTAATGAGTATATTGGAGAAAATAGGAATAGATTGGAGGGAAAGGAGGTTAATCCGCCACCTGTACATGTCTCAGACTGTTCAGGTGCATGTGGGAAACGGAGAGTCCGGATGGGCAGTGTTAGGAAGAGGGGTAAGGCAGGGTTGCCCATTATCACTGTTGCTGTTCAACCTGTATGCAGAGGAAATGATCAAAGAGGCATAGGAAGAACTGGAGGTAGGAATGAAAGTCGGCGGGTAATTCATAAAATCAGTTAGGTTTGCTGATGACCAAGCTTTAGTTTGTCAGTCATCCAAGGGGCTGCAAGCATTGCTTAGTGAATTGGAAATTCAGTGCGATAGGTATGGGATGAAAATCAATAATAAAGAAAACAAAGGTTATGCGATTCTCTAGAAAGAAAGAGGCTAAGCTTAACATTAAAATAGGAGGGCAAAAACTAGAGCAGGTAGAACAGTTTACGTATCTCGGTAGTATTTTGGACCAACACGGTCAAAGTAGTAAGGACGTTAGGAGATGAATTGCGCTAGGCAAAGAGGCTTTCACAAGGAGGAGGGAGTTGATCTCGGAAAATACTCGTAAAAACTTTGATTTGGAGCGTAGCTATGTACGGCGCGGAAACGTGGTCATTGAAGCAGGGGGACAGACGTAGACTGGAGGCTTTTGAAATGTGGGTGTGGAGAAGAATGGAGAAGGTGAAATGGACCGAGAAGAAAACAAACGAAGAAGTACTTGGTATGTTGGGCGAAGGGAGAGGTTTGTTGGGAGCAATACAATTGAGACAGGAAAAGTGGATGAAGGGGGTATTGACCGGCAGTGGGATATTGAAGACTGTGATAGAGGGTAGAATGTTGGGCAAAAGAGGAAAGGGAAGGAACAGGATAGGGATGTTGGACGGGATGAAGGGAGGAAGAAAGTACTCAGAGATGAAGAGGGACCTGATGTAGAGTAGGATGTTGTGTTTTGCTAGGGGCCACAAATTATTTAATTAGTAATTACGTCCATCCAAGAACCTACCTTAACCGATAGATTACCTAATAAATAATAAATGTATATAATAAGGCTGTAATAAGGGTAATAATATATTATAAGGCTGAGTCTCTCTTGAAGAAGGCCTCTGAGAGGGCCGAAAGCTCGAACAATTTACCGTGTGAGTGTCCTTTTAAATGTTGCTATTTTATTCTATTTGTGTTATGTACATATATACACACACATATGTATATATATATATAAATATTTACATACACACATGTATATATATATATATATATATATATATATATATATATATATATATATATATATATATATATATATATATATATATATATATATATGCAAATATTTGAAGTTACCACCATTTGTTTATTCGACGGACAGTTTCTCTATGTGTAATGTTTAACTGTCATTTTTTTATGCATCCTACTTAACATAATATACTTGTGAATATTAATGAAAAAAGTTTCCTTAAAATACTTCATGACGCAGCGTTCAAACAAAAAATATAGAAAACGAAATATATGCCATTGCCTCAGGACGATGACCCACATTCGTATTAATGTGTGGTATCCCTACGCATTTGTCTAGGCATTTAGGAGTATCCCTGAATGATATATATCTTAGATACTTAAGTATGGAAAAGTAGTATGATGTACCTGCGCGTATTTTTGTACCGGCAAGGCATTGCCCGACTAATTGGTATAATTCGTACGGACATCAATCGATGAACTGCCCGAGCCAAGTAGGCATTCGCGAAGGCTAAGAAACAACTCTGTTCAATAAGAATGGGGAAAGAAAACTCCAAAAGCCGTAAAAATTGGTTGCAAATCTCTCGTCAGACCAATTTAACGGGAACGGGTTTAACGGGAACCACGTCAGGGACCAAACACAACCTCTCGACCAGAATACCCTCTGTGGTGGTTTACGGGAAATTAATCCGCGTCAGGGACCACACACAGCCACACGGAAACTATCCTGACTGGAATTCTTCACTAGGCTGTGAGACCCTGTTGAAGAATTTCAGTTCCACCGTTTCAGTTCATTTTTAGGAGATTGAATCCTTCACGAGGCTGTAGAGCAGACCCCGTTAAAGATTCCAGGATATTCACAAGCACACACTTTTTTGACTGGCACAAACCAATCACACACACAAGCACTCAAGAAACACACACTCACACATTCAAAAAGGCCCAACTTCTGGGAGAATCTGAAGACAGTTAAACAGCGCAACAAGGAAATGCGTCGAACACGCGTGTTTCGGCCACAAAGTGGCCCTCTTCAGCGAACCAAAGGTAAAATACCTCCAACACAAGGTTGAAAGTAAACAACCGGAGACAAACGTCAAATATATATCGTAACTGTGGGAGTCAGGGGATCGATCGAAATAGTTAAAAGATGGAAAAGGGCGGAGTACTTTAAACGTATTGGTGAAAGTACTCCTCCCCTTTCCATCTTCTTATAGTCGGCAAATCTCTTTTAATTGAGTATCCTTGCAGAATTACTTCGGACGAAAAGGTTTCGCAATTCGGGTAGTAAAGTTGTTTCACCTGAGTGAATCAAATGGAAAGAACATGATTACTGTCGAGTGTAATAGAATACGTCCTTCTCTTACCAAGTCTGCAGGCAGCGGATCCGCTTACAACGCACTGTTTGCTCATTTCATTTGTGTTCAAACGTCACCAATTAGGACGATATGCAAGTCACGGTACGTCGTGATTGGACAACTTAGAGCCATCGTCCGGGCAACTTAGGGATTATTAAGTAAGGACTCCGTACTGCCTCAGGTTGTCTCAGACCACAGAAAATTACTGCGTCAATGAATAAAATTTCTCGCGAAGAAAAATCTATATTTATCGATGATTTGTCGTCAAAACTTGTGTCGATTGCAATCCTCGATTTTATCGAATGCTTACAGAAAACCCTCTTTTCCGTCATGAATGACATTTTTAAGGAAAAAAATGTTCAATTTTTTTGTTTGGGTCAATCGACCCTGGCGGATTCTAAGCGCTCCCTAAGTAATTTAATATAGTCGTACATTTTACTTCGCAAGGTGCCACTAGGAGGCGTGGCCGGGATGGTAGGAATTAGAGTAATTGATGACTAGTGGAATTTCCTATCATTTTGTATTCGACGGGTTTAAATTACTTACGTGAAACATCCTAATACTGTTTCTTTCCTCGAACTCTGGAAAGGAAAGAAGATTCCTTAAAGATTAGCGGTTAATCAATTATCCTCAAATTCCCTCTTTGGTCTCTTCTGCCAACGCGGTGCGGGGAGAATATCGTTCCATATCTGTGTGTCAGCAGCAAACTCGAATAATTAGTACTGTCCTTATAAGCTCAATTTTGCAGCGCATCAGTGCTCAGGCAAATGAAAATATACCTATATTTTAAAAGCTTTGTAGGGAAATGGCGGTAAAGTGGGGGCAGAAAAGTGTTAAAGTAAAAACATGTATTGCATAACGTAATGAAGCGTTCGCAAAATAATTTTCGACAGGCACCATTAAGTAAATAAATCGAGAGAAGACTAGTGAATACATAATGACGGAACATTATTTTGCATGGATCGGATACTTGGTCGATGAGGCAGAAGGATAAGCGCAGACTGGAGCTTTTTAGAAGTCTGCGTAGAGAAGAATGAAATACCTAAACAAAGGCAACAGAAATGTGGACACGGTAAGGAGATAAATAGTCTTATCCCTTTTTGGGCGAGATTGAGACAATGGAGTCTCTTCTACCACCCAATCCCTTATCATGCATTTACTAAATTAAACTTATGGATGAATTTCACGAAGCATAAATCATCAGCAATCATATTAGTGCACACATCATCTTAAGAATAACATACAGCAACACACTACATTAGTTGCCTAGTTCAATTACTACCTTTAACGCAAAATTTATAGCATACACACATAAAATACATACTACAGTACATACACATGCCAATACATGTAAAAAGTATTGGCACAACAATATTCCTGGTTATATTTAATAACACCAGTGCAAAGTGTGATGCTCCTGCGAAAGAAAGCAAAGGAAGGATCTCGAAATTTCGTTGACAGCTGGATTTTAACTCCGGTTTTGGTTTGTTGGGAAATCAGCGGTTTCTGAAGTGCGCGCCTGAATGATGGGATAGATTAGAGTGCATTAGTTATAACGGACGATTGCTCATTCCACTGACGACATGCTGTTACTTGCAAAAGACTGGTTGCACGTAGATGTTCTGTGATGAGGGATAACAAGTTTATGATTACCTCTCGTATCGGGCAGAACCTCAGGACAGATATAACCACATCCTACCTTAACCGGTAGATTACCTAGTAATAATATAATATATATATATATATATATATATATATATATATATATATATATATATATATATATATATATATATATATATATACACATTCAAACACGAAATCCCGCCAAACGGCGAATAAATACTCATATATACAGAAACAGATATAAGGAAAAGGGATAGGAACACATAAAGGACGAACACAATAGAGGTGGGGAAGGCGGAATCGAACGGATCACAAGAGTAAAAATATTTCCTCAACCGGGACTCGAACACCGGATCTTTCCACTTTAAGAGCATCCGCCCGGCAAGTGGAAAGATCCGGTGTTCGAGTCCCGGTTGAGGAAATATTTTTACTCTTGTGATCCGTTCGATTCCGCCTTCCCCACCTCTATTGTGTTCGTCCTTTATATGTGTTCCTATCCCTTTTCCTTATATCTGTTTCTGTATATATGAGTATATATATATATATACTCATATATATATATATGTGTATATATGTATATATATGTATATATATACATATGTGTATATATGTGTATATATATATATATATATATATATATATACATATATACACATTCATCCACATGTATATGTATATTTACGAGCCAATATGCGCGCTTGCGCACATTGGCTCGTAAATCACCTAAACAATTATTTCCTGTCCAAATTATTAAGATATACGATTACCAATGTTGATGCTAGCCTTTCAAATGAATCATACCTTTTAATTGATCTTATTTTAACTAAAAAATGAACCAATATAACGTCTCGAAGGATAAATAGGTGCAACGGACAACTTTCAATTCGAGTGAAATCCTGTAATGCCTACTGTACGTTACCTTAGTAAATGTGATTTCGTACCGTAACTTCCTATCGCAATTCAGCTGAAATAATTTTGCACAGCTATCTGCGTGGTACTGCCACCCCTGTCGACGGGTGTCGCGCTCTGGAACCCGCTCCTGATGCACACACACACATACACACTCGCCCTCAGTTTCCCATTCCGCCGCTTCGCACGGGCGGGTGGGGGGGGGCAGAGGGAAGAGGAGAGCTAGTGAAATGGCGCGTTTAGAAAGGGCCCGCGTCGGATGAGATGGGGCACGGGGGTTGGCCCGATGTTTCAGAGGGGGTTTTCTGAAGACAGGGTGGGGGGAGGTGATCCTTACCCCTGGCGAGAGGAGGGCAAGAAGACTGTTTCTCAGGGAACTGGGAGGACGATCGGGGTCTTTAGGGTTCCATGAGGAGCAGGTGTTGGTCGGGAGAAGGGTTTTAGGATGCGGGGAAGAGGTGGGGGGGAATAAATGTAAGAGGTCGCTTCTCTTGCGACTCCTGATGTCGCGTTTTGTCTGCCGCTGTGCGCACCAACGTGACGTATTAACACACTTCCCACTGCCTCTTGCTTTAATATCCTGAACTCATGTCTACCCACCCTAACGAGTTCGCAATCGGAATAACGCGTCGCCACTCCCTGACGTAACTAAAATAATGCCTTACCTCATTATGATCTTCAGCCCTCTTAACTGTATTTTTTCTCAAGGCTAAGGGCAATAAAACTTCGGAACTGCATTACTCACTTTTTCAAGACTGTTATCCGTATGGCTCTAAGTTTGTCCTCTGGGAAACAAGAAATTATGAAGTGGTGGTTGAGTTTGTCGATGTTTTGACTCAAATGATTTTGATTTTGCAACATCTTCTCTTCTTCCTGATTAAGAAAAAATAGTAACAATTTTCCACTTGATAGTTTTAATAGTGCGACCAGGTTTCGATGTATTACAGGTAATCACCTGAAGATGATGTAATACATCGAAACCCGGCCTCAATAATAAACTTATCTTGTGGAAATTTATTGCTATCATTTCTTTATTATGCTCGAATTCCACCGCATAACGTGAGGAGCTAATCAATTCGCTCATCTCCTTCCTCCATAAACGCTTTTCCATTTTGTTTCCTTCCACGTCACGCTCCTCCACGCCGCACAACCTCCTCAATATTCCAACCGCGTGAATTGCGACGCTTATCAAGGAAATTTGGTCGCGTTGGGAAACGCACTAAAGTGTGCGAAAAGTGAAAAAACGGCGTGAACCACGAGTGTCTCATCGATATTTCGGTGCGTTTTTTATTTCCGAAATGTCAAAGCACCTTCCCTACGATAATTGAAACCATTAAAAAAACGAATTAATTTGTCTACACTAAACTAATTATTTAACTTTGTAAACTTTAGAGTCTAGGGAATGAGAAAAAATGTGCATGGTTTTTGATCGCTGTTAAAAGAATAAGCATCTAGCAACCTGACAAACATAGCTAGTTAAAAGTTTTCTGTCTAATATTGTACACCTTACTTTATCAGGCTCAAGATTAAATAGGAATACTTGTGATTAGCCCTAATGAATGGTTTCCTTTAGAGTTTCACGTGTTCTGCTTTCAGAATATGAGGATTAAAGGTTCATTAGACGTTTAAATTTGTTTCAAAGATTGGCAGGGCACTTTATATACCGGTAGATTACGCCTTACGCAGGTTTCACTGTAAAATTTTTGACGGACTGCTAGTACGCACAACAATTACGTATTTATGTTACCCTGTGAGCCGCGCCGAGGGTGTGTGGCATGGATTGGTATGATTCCTGTAATCGATCAGCACTGCAGTTAGTCCCCTTTGAGTACTCAGTCTGGTTTTGCTTACCCGTGTAATAAGGCAGGTCATAGGAGAGTTCTGTTTTGCGTAGGAGTAAAAAGAAAAAAAATGGTTTTTCTTCGCTAGTGCTAACTTGATATATATTATGTGTATAAAAAGAACATAAAAATATAAACTTTACTTAAAACATTATTTCACAGACACAGAGAAAAGACAATGTGTCTTGTAATGATGGCCGTGCCATCAAAACGCCAACTATATTGTGTACATATATGGTAAACCATACTTATACCATATAATTCTGTCTTCGCTGAAGAGCTTACCTTTTTGCATATACAGGTATGGTATGCGTGTTTGTGTGTGTGTATATATATAAACACATGCATATGTATATATATATACATATATATATATATATATATATATATATATATATATATATATATATATATATATATATATATATATATATATATATAACACTTAGCACTAGTGGTCGCAGACAAAAACACACAAAAAAGAGACCCACTATTTTTCGAATTTTCGGTGGTCGTGGGCAGCGTTAGAAGGGTGGGGAAAATGTAGAAGGTGATGGGGTTGGAAGGGGGATGAAAATATATTCGGAGCAGGGTAATTAATGTCTAATATTGAATCCTGGCCAATTCTAGGACTCCAAGAGCCAGATGAAGGTTTGTTCTAATGTTTTCAGTTTCAGTGGAGGATCAGAGGGTGAGAGGGATGCTATGATGGATACACTATAGCATTTATCAAAGGGAGTGTTGTGTTCGGAGGCGTGTTTGGGGATAGGGAGCATATCAATTAAGGAAGAGTTTTTGCATGAGGCTCGGTGGTTGTTGATTCTGATATTGAGGGGTGTGGTGGTTTGCCCAATATAATAGGCAGGGCAAAGTTGGCACTTCAGAAGGTAAACTACATTGCTAGAGGTGCAAGTAGAGGAGGGAATTGGTGGGAGAGAGTTAAAAAGCGGGTGGGAGAGGGATGGGACTTTGGTTTCGAAAATAGGGCATGTTTTGCATCTAGGTTTATTGCATGGCATTGGAGTGGTTTTGGGACGGGTTGGGAATTTAAGGAGTGGATTGGTTGATTTGAGGAGATCGGATAGGTTGGCGGGGCGTTTGAAAGTAATAGAGGGACGTTTGGGAAAAAGGTTGGCGGTGGCATTATGATTTTTGAGGATAGGGTAGAGAGGTCTTTTAGAATTGATTTAAAGATTCTAAGCCCGGGAAGTATATGGTGCAAATTGAAAGAGGGTGGGGTTCCGCCGCGGAGGTAGGTTTGGGAGTGTAGGCATGTTTTCGCGTTCTTTGGTTCAGGAGGGATTCGGGATAACCTCGTTTGAGGAGGGACCAGTGTAGACTTGAAAGGAAATTGTCAAGGGAATCATTGTCATTGCAAATTATGTGTCCTCTTATGGACAAGGAGCAAGAAATGGAGCTTTTGGTGTGATATAGGTGACAACTGCAAAGTGTAAGTATTGCTTTTTATTAGTTTGTTTTATATGTACAGAGGTGTGAAATATTTGGTTTCTTAATGTTCCATTTACACCCAGGAAAGTGATTTGGGAGGAGGAAACTGTAGAACTGAAGGAGAAAGAGGACGAAGCGTTGAGGCCGGAAATGAAAGTTTTCAGGGAATCGGTACCATGTGGCCAGAGGAGGAAGATATCATCGATGTATCTCATCCACAATAGAGGTTTCAGTGGTTGTTTAAACAGGAGTTTCTTCTCTGCGAGACCAAAAAAGACGTTTGCATGGCGAACACGAAGTCCAGTCAAACGGCGACAAATACTCATTTATATAGAAACAGATACAAGGAAAAGGGAAAGGATCACACATTCTATTTCTATTTCTCCTTTGGTGGTTCACCCATCTTTATTATATATAAAAGTGTTATATATATATATATATATATATATATATATATATATAACTTTTTTATATATAACACTTTTTGAAAGTCTTACGGACGTGAATAATAATGTATAACACTTAGCACTAGTGGACAGACAAAAACACAGAAACACGCACAAAAAAAGAGACTCACTATTTTTCGAATTTTCGGTGGTCGTGACCACCTTTATCAAGGAAGAGAGGGACAGAACTCTGTTTTGTCCTTTCTGTCCTTTTTTGTGTTTCTGTGTTTTTGTCTGTGACCACTAGTGCTAAGTGTTATACATTATATATATATATATATATATATATATATATTTATATATATATATATGTATATATATATATATATATATATATATATATATATATATATCCCTCCCCGGACTACAATCTGGCCGTGGTGGCAGGGCTTGTGCGTTCCGAGGACCCCTAAAGCTCTGTTGGTGGGAGAAGTAATAATTGCTCCTGAGAGGGTCACCCATGCAAGATAGGTCGAAGGTTATGAGCCAAACGAAAGGTAGTCCACGCAGCGTCTGTTCCTCAGTTAGGCGGCTGCAAAGGCGTCGGACCCCAGTGGAGCGGCCAGTAAGTGATGGTGTCACATTAAAAACACTATTGAGGAAGGCAACGGGAAACCACCTCATTTATCATTCCCAAGAAAAATATGATGGACAATACAGAGATTTTGAGTCCTGGCAACCACGGGGCTCGGCCCAATCGGCCGTGTGTCGTGCCCGGCAGCGGGGGAGGCAAGGCTTCCGCGGTCATCATCCAACGAAACCCTTGCGGCGAAAAACCGGCAGTAGCAGGACAGAAGGCGCAGAAGAAGAAGACCAAATTAGTTAGAATAGGAACGTGGAACGTTAGGGCAATGATGGAAGCAGGGAAATTGTAGAAAATTAAGTGAGAGATGGAAAGGGGAAATATAAATATTTTAAGTATTTGCGAGGTAGGATGGAAGGATAGCAGGGATTACTGGAGTGATAATTATAGAATTATATAAAGCGGCGGAGACGAGAGCCATCGAGGGGCTGCCATACATCTACATCTACTTAATACCCCACAAGCCGCCGCAAGGGTATGTGGCGGGGGGTTTTAGGACACCAACCGTAATTTAGAAAAAAACCGCATGCTTCAACGACAAATTCATAAATCAACAAAAAAACATGGCATACATTCATGCAAGAACACTTAAACACACATGCAAACACTCAAACTACATCTTACACACACATGCACCTGAAAGTATGTCATACCATGTCATGAAACTATGTCATTCCATTTCATGTCATGCCATACTATGGAATGAAGAGGTAAGAAGAAGTGTAGTCAACAGAGAGAAGGTAACGGATGGATTATTACTAGTAAAGAGAAAAGCATAATCGGCGAACTTGATTATTATTCAGGCATACATGCCACTGAGCAACCAAAATAAAGAAGAGGTGTAGAGGATATACGATCAGTTAGAGGACATAATCGCCTGTGTTCCTGAAGGGCAACATTTGATAGTGATGGGGAATTGCAATACGACGGTAGGCGAAGGAAGAAATGGTGATAAGGTCGGGGATTAAGGTTTAGGCACTAGGAATAACTGCGGAGAGAAAGCAGTTGAGTTCTGCAGGAGACAGGGGTTAGTCATCACCAACACTTGGTTTAGACACCAAAAAAGACACAGGCATACATGGAAAATGCCAGGTGACTCAGAAAGGTATCAGCTGGATTATATTCTGGTTAGACCTAGGTTTAGGAACAATGTGATAAATTCGCACAGCTTCCTGGGAGGTGATGCAAACTCTGAACACAATTTAGTTGCTTTGAAATGTATCGTCCGTTTCAAAAAGATAAGGCAGGAGTGGAGAGTTACAAAATGGAATGTAGGAGCATAAAATGGTTTGAAAAGAAAGGAGAACCAACAGGTGGTAGAGGAAATCATGAATAATGGTAAAGAGCTAAGTACTAACTGCAGTCCCTACCCCGAATCCGAGGGCACTGTCTAGGGTAAGACGTCAGGGAACGGGAAGGGAGGGAATTGTAGTAATAGGTAGCTCAAATGTCCGTCGTGTAATGGTTCCATTGAGGGAAAGGGCGCGCCGCGTAGGCGCCGATCAACGGGTGACCGCCTGGTGTATACCAGGCGGAGGAGTCCCTCAGGTGAGGAAGGCGATCGAGGCGGCGGTCAAAGGCACGAAGTGCTCTAGGCTGCAGGTCGTGGCCCATGTGGGCACCAACGACGTCACGGACCGTGGATCCGAGGAGGTCCTCCGTTCCCTTAGGGAACTGAGCTCCGAGGTGAAGCGCGTCCAGGGCGTCGAGAGGGTTCGGCTGGGACTAACGGTCTGCAGCATCGTTCCCAGGGAGGATCGCGGGTCTCTGGTTTGGAGCCGAGTGGAAGGCATAAACCAGAGACTTTCGAGATTCTGCTCGGACATATGAGCCTCTTTTGTTGACCCGAGCCCAACCCTCCGATCATGCAGGAATCCCCTTAACCGATCTGGGGTCCATTACACGGCGGAAGCGGCGAGTAAGGTAGCGGATAGGATACTCGACCACTGTAGGCCTTTTTTAGGATAGAAAGCATGTCACTTAGAGGGTCAATAACATCTGGGGATAGCGCGTATAATATTATTAATAAAAATATAAAAGTCACCGACAACACTGGCATTGATTTAGAAAGACATGTGACACGCACTTCCCCACCAAGGCGTCCTAAATTACAATCAGTCACAAATAAGGACGTTATTCAAAATAAAAATAATTTATCTATACTTGTTATAAATTGCAGAAGCCTCAAGAACAAATCAGCGGATCTAGAACACATAATCCAAACTCATTCCGCTGCTTAAGTATTGGGCACAGAGAGTTGGCTGTGCAATGACATAAACGACCAAGAAATTTCCAAATAGATTTCAAAGTTTACCGACACGATAGAGATACAAGAACCGGAAGAGGGGTTTTCGTCGCAGTTAACAGTCATTTTGAAAGCAGGCAAGTTTTATTTGAAAATAATAACATAGAAATTGTTTGGTGCACCTTACTACGGACCAATTAACCCAACATCAATTGAGGCTCTTTCTACAGACCTCCAGACTCAGATTTGAAAACACTTCATACACTCAACGATCAAATTTACAATTTTACACGTAAATATAATAACAGCATAAACATAATTGGTGGCAACTTTAACCTCACTGGTATAGATTGGGACAGCAATATCGTTAAATCTGGGACCCGCGATCGCGAATCTTGCAATTCCATGATAAAACTGTTTCAAAGAAACTCCCTCCATCCAGCGGTACGCATGCCCACCCGTGGAAAGAACATATTGGATCTATTTCTTACAAACACGCCGGAACGTATTATTAGTGTATCAACTGATGAGGGCTTGAGTGACGATAAAGCAGTCAATATCCACTTGGACATAGAAATAAAAAAGATTGTTAAACCAAAAAGAAAAATTTATAACTACCATAAAGCAGACTTTGAAACTTATACCAAAATTAATATTCTTTACCACCCGAGTTCAAAACCCGCTTAGGGTATGCCAACGTTTAATTTTATCGGATGAGAGAGGAAGGCCAGTGGATGAAATCTTCTTAGATTTTCAAAAGGCATTGGTAAGGTTCCCCAAGGGAAACTCATTCTAAAATAAAGGTCGCGGGTATAAACAAGGGCCCAATAAATTGGGTGAAAGGTTTTCTTTCAGAGCGGGAACAGAGGGTAGTCCTTGAGGGCGCTAGTTCCGACAGCGTTCGTGTCACGTTAAGGGTACCTCAGGGAAGTGTAATATTACCGTTACTTTTCTTGATTTTTTTTAACGATTTGACCCGAGAAGTGAAAAGTAAAATTAGGATGTTCGCGATGACACGTTGATCTATCGGGAGATAAAATACCTAGGTGTTACATTAAAAAAACACATAACTTCGGGACTCACAACGTAAAGTCTGCGGTAAAGCATATAAAAAATTGGGATCAATTAGACGCATTGTCGGCAAAAGTGACTCGAAGGTCAAGGAACGTTGTTACCACGCTCTTGTAAGGCCTCATTTAGAACACGCATGCAGCGTGTGGGATCCGAGTGAAAAAGGCCTCATTCGGGAAATTGAGAAGGTTCAACGCCGGGCAGCCCGTTTTGTAAAAAATTCCTACGATAAAACGCCAAGCGTCACCGAAATGCTCATGGATTTGGGGTGGGAATCATTGGCTGAGAGACGATTCAATGCAAGATTGAAATTATTAAATAAATTCAGATCCGCATGTTTCAGCACCGAGGTCTCGCAAATTATTCGTACTCCTAAATACATTGGTCGCTTGGATCATGCATATAAAATTCGGGAAATAGAGGCCAGAACTAGCCGACTCAAGGACTGCTTCTTCACACGGACAATACGGGATAGCAACTGCATGGTTATAGATAGCAAAATTTCCACTTGCCACCCTCAGCGTTTAAAGAATAATTAGTTCTGCTTAAATGCATGCTTTTTCACTGACCTCTTGTGATTTGTTATCATAACCCATAGAGTCATCGTTACATGGAGGAGTGATTTGATGACAGGGACGTTGAGTATGGATGTTAAGAAAAAACTCCTAAAAACCTTTATATGGAACGTAGGCATAGTATGGTGCGGAAACGTGGTCATTGAAGCAGGAGGAAAGAAGTCAATGAGGAAATACTTGGTATGGTGGGCAAAAAGAGGGGTTTGTTGGGAGAAATCCTATGGAGGCAGGAAAAGTGGATGAAGGATGTATTGACCGGCAGGGGGATGTTGACGACTGTTGTAGAGTGGAGAATGTTGGGCAAAAGAGGAAAGGGAAGGAACAGGGTAGGGATGTTGGACGGGATGAAGGGAGGAAGAAAGTACTCAGAGCTGAAGAGGGACCTGATGTAAAGTAGGATGTTGTGGTTTGCTAGGGGTCGCATATTATTTATTTAGTAATTATGTCTATCCAAAAAACCTACCTTGACCGGTAGGTTACATATATATATATATATATATATATATATATATATATATATATATATATATATATATATATATATATATATACATATATATGTGTATATATATATTTATATATATACATATAATATATATATATTTATACATATATACATATATATATATATACATATAATATATATATATATATATATATATATATATATATATATATATATATATATATATATATATATATATGTATATATATATATACATATAATATATATATAATAATAATACATACATATTTGTGTGTGTGTGTGTAATACTTTTTGAAAGTCTCACGCATGTGAATAATAATGTACTATATAACACTTAGCACTAGTGGAAAGAGGACCAAAACACACAGAAACACACAAAAAAGAGACTCACTATTTTTCGAATTTTCGGTGGTCTTGGCCTCCTTTATCACGGAAGAGAGGGACAGAACCTTTTGTTTTGGTTTTGTCCCTCTCCTCCGTGATAAAGATGGCCACGACCACCGAAAATCGAAAAATAGTGAGTCTCTTTTTTGTGTTTTTTTGTGACTGTTTACTAGTGCTGAGTGTTATACATTATATATATATATATATATATATATATATATAGTACAATACACAGTAACACATAATATAGAAACACAAAAAAAGAGAACACTCACACGTATTTTCTTGACATTTCGACGGAAACAATCCGTCTTCCTCTGAAGATATAGAAGTAGTGACTATACTAGTATATATGTATATATATGTATGTGTATATATATATATATATATATATATATATATATATATATATATATATTTATATACATATACATATACACAAACACACATACGCACGAGCATCTCACGGATGTGAATGTCAAGGGAAGGAGTGAGATGGGGTTAGCCAAAAAAATATATAAAAATACATAAGAAAACGCACGCATTCCGAAATTATTAGTGCTTGCGAAGCCGCTTTCCTTTGGGAGAAGAAGGATTTGCTACGGCCACCAAACGCTCTCCAAATTTTGATTTTTATTTTTTTATTCCTATCCAACCTCCTCTCAGTAAAGTTTGGCGGTCATGTTTAATACCTTGAAGAATTGCTAGGAGCGATAAAAAGTTATCACACAACTACTGGAGACGCACAAAAATAAGGGTACTAGAAACATTAGGATAAGAACATGCATATTTTAAACTTGAAGAAACGTCCAAACTTTGTGGGAACGAATTGTATAATGCTAGCAATATTTTTAATTGGTGGCCAATAAAACAGTGAGTGAATTTGTGAGGAATTTCAACTGCCGTACCAGTCAGTGTGGGAGAATTATTTTCCCCTTGACAAAATTTGAGATCAAAACTACATGGTTATGTAGTATATCTAGCTATGAATTGAACTCCCCGAATGCTACTGACCAATCACCCATTGATTTAATTTATGTTGACCTAAAACCCCCTGCCACACAACCCCTACCTTGCCGAGGTTCAGGGTACGATGTAGATATAGACGTTGACGACTATTTCTTTATTGGTAACTGCTTGAAATAGAAGGTATATTTCTGGAGCCTTCAGAAGGTTGGTGGTGTTTTCCTTCCACAAGAAAATGTTAATGAACAATACAAATTACGATTGTGACAGAGTGAAAAACTAGGAATATTTCTCATTTGACTTTTTAAAATGAGTGATTTTTATATTCAATAAATTTTAGTGTCTTGCGTTATTTAAATATCTAGTCATCTTGTAAGCTCATTACGACAACAGAATCAATCTTGACAAAGTGTAATACTAACTTGTGTAAATTAAATTGAGTGTAATTAAAAGTTTCCTTAGAATGCTCTTGTATCACTCCTATTTCAACGAGAAAGGTTATCTGCTCTTTAATTAGGGAGGTTCCCGACAGTTTGAACTATTCCTTTTACGTGGCGAATAATCAGGCCTGAGCCAAATTGTTTAATATGTGTAACCATATAAAAGTATCGACTAATATATGCAACTAGTTGATTCTGTTTAGTTGCCGTCTGTCGCTATAGCTCTTCTGCATTAATTTGAACATACCCTTATCGCCAGTCGTGTCCAACAACTCGAAGATTTGTTTGATGCGACTTTCCAGTTTGATGTCATATTTTCAAACAGTCTCTTCATTTCTTCATCCTTTCCTACCCTCAACATTCGGCCTAAAATCTCAAGAAATGAACTAAGAACAGAGAATTGTGTAATTTCAGCCCCTAAAACTACAGGAAGTTTCTTTCAAAAAATTCTCCCATTAGCTCTGGGTTAAAAAAACCTGTGAAGATCACCCAGTGGAAATCATTTTCGTTCAATGATCAACCTTTTTCCATCAAAACTCTTGGTATCAATTAATATTTAACAGTTTTCTACTGCATTGCGACTTTTTATTTAATTTTAAATGTACGTGAAATACACCGAATTTTTCTTGGAAAATGGTGGGGAAAATTTTTGTACTCATGTATATACTAATAGTTGTTCATGTATAACTGGTGCCCTACAACGCCCCACCACACGCAACCATTGCGGAGGCTTGAGAGGTCTCGTGTACATAGATGTGAATGACTATGGTCTATCTGGACTCACATTACCTGTTGTCCATGAACTGCCATTCAAAGGATTGACTTTGATCTTCATAAAGGAATTCGACGATTCGAACTATTAGTGAATGTAATGATATTTATGAGTCAATCCTTTTTAAAATTTAAGTTTTATGAATACTGACAGATGGCACTGTTCAGTAGTGTAGGCCATTTTGAGTGACGCCCGATTTGAGTTGTTTTTTGCTAAATAAAGTAGGTTGTCAGTAAAGTAAGTTGAATCAGTTTCGGTAAAATTAGGTTTTCTCGGACTAGAGTAACGAATAATATCTTCCTCTCTTCATAGAGCACATTTCACTTGCCATTGAGGTCCAGTCGGACTACTTAAGCCATTATTCGAATATAAATCAACCGAGATTATGCTGATACAAAGGCAATCTTAAATCCGTAAAATGATCGACGAGATGACAGAAACAACTCAATTGATGTTTATTAGCAAAAAGAATGATGCATAAGGAATTCTTTCCACTCTTATACCATATGTGCTAAGAGCTGTGGAAAATTCTAGTGCGACAATTTTAACTAATAGGAAATACATTGGTGCAAAGTGCCAACAATCGCACATTACTCCAATCTCTGTTAGTCTAACTAGCATGGCATTGTGGCGTGTGGCAGGGAATGCCGGGACACGATAAGATAGGCAGGCGGAGGGATTCTCTCGGTCGGAAAAAGCGTCGACCGTTCAAATTTCCGCTCGGAACATTCCACGCTCGGTGTGAAAGGCGAAGCCGAGCATGAGGATTGGACCGGTGGTCTCTCTCTCTCGCAGTAGACATGGAGCTGCCCGACCGCTTCGGAGAGCTCAGCATAGTTCTTTTGCCCTACGCAACAATTGGACTAATACCGCCGTCCAGGGGAAACCTCTGGATTTTTCCCTTTCTATATATATACATATACATATATATATATATATATATATATATATATATATATATATATATATATATATATATATATATATATTCTCTAGATTTTATTATAAATTTCTTCGCGATGAAAATGGGAAAAACAGATGAAATAGATGAAATACAAGCCGAAGAAACGAAAGAACAGAATGCCACCGTAGGCTTCAAACTGCCTGCAACCAGTAAACCCAATTTTTTCCCATCATCCGCCACCCCCCCCCCCCCGCCCGCCCGCCCATTCTCCCTTTTCGTGGTCCCTTCTTCGGAAATCCGTCCCGACCACGGCCAGCCGTTCAGGTAAACAGAAAAATGTCTCTCCCAGCTCGGGAAAAAGGAGGAAGTCTTCCTCCTTCCTTTTTCCGTCCGCAAAGAATGAAAATTCTAGAGCGCGCATGCATTGGGGATGGCTCAGGGATAATGGAGGCTTTTTTCCATAGGGGCTCGGGAGTTTTGAAGAAGGAGAGGTGGAGATGAAGGTGGGGTTGTTTGTGTGACGCGAAGCGGGGTTCGTGGGAGGGGCGTAAAATGAAGGCGGCTGCCTGGTCGGTGAACATGTGCGCTTCCTGAATTTCGTCTCCCTATACGGAAGAAGATTGGTTTCGTGGAAGAAAGATCGTTAGGACCGAGTAGACAGCGTCGCCTTATTATGTTGAATTGGGTTGGGAGCACCTGAAAACTCAGATATTACTAACGCGCTCGTCTAAAAACTAATACATCAAAATAAAAATAATTTGAGTTTAACATCGAAACGAGAAGAAATAATTTAGAATAACAACTTTCGGAATTCGATGGTTAAGTAGTTCTACTTTGTGAAAATTCATGATCACTATAAAATCAAATTTATTATTTTCCGCTCAATTTTTTGTGTTCAAAAATATTAGGTTTATGTATCAATATTGCATTGGTACGCGAGATCACATAGGGAGGCTGAAGTAAATTAATTGGCGAACATTGCATTCTAAGGAATGCTTTCTCCTCGCACATATTACGGAAACAGGTAAAGGAAGAATCACTTACCTGTTGCACTTCCTCTTGAGTGTAGTGTATTTCTCCTTTGGTGGGGGAAACTACCCCTTGAACCAATCTCTTGGCCAAAGAATTGTGGCACTTGGTTACATAAAGACCCGCAATCTCAGTATATATTACGTTTCCTCGACGCCTTAAGTGGTTAGAGCATCGACCCGGAGGGTCAAAAGATCAGAGTCCTTAAGTCTCGGTCAAGGAAATATTTATGCGATTGTAATCTGCTCAATTCCGCCTTCCCAAATTCACCCATGTTCGTCCATTACATGTGTTCCCATTCCTTTTCTTATATCTATTCCAAAGTGAATGCCAAAACGGCCTCATATACATTCATCTCCCTCCCCGGACTACAACCTTGACGTGGTGGAAGGGCTGGTGCGTTCCGATGGCCCCTAGAGCTGTAGTGGCGGGAGTGATAATAATTGCTCCTGGTAGGGCCACCTCAACTCAACTATCAATCCCAAGATTAAAATGATGGACTATACAAATATTTTGAGTCCTGGCAACTACGGGGCTCGGCCCAATCCGCCGTGTGTCTTGCCCGACGGCGAGGGAGGCAAGGCTTCCGCGAAACCTTTGCAGGGGAAAACCAGCAGCAGCATGACAGAAGACCCAGGAGAAGAAGACCAAATTAGTTCGAATAAGATCGTTGAATGTAAGGACAATGATGATGGCAGGGAAATTGGAGAATGTTAAGCGAGAGGTGGAAAGGGGAAAAATAGATATTTTAGGTCTATGCGAGGTGAGATGGAAAGATAGTGGGGACTATCGGAGTGTTAATTAAAGAATCATATACAGCGGCGGGGACGAGAGCCAACGAGGGGTTGCCATTGTATTAAAAAAAGAGGTAGGAAGAAGCGCAGTCAACAAGGAGCAGGTAACAAATAAATTATTACTAGTAGAGATAAAAGCAGAACCGACGAACTTGGTTATTATTCGGGTGTATATGCCACCCAGCAACCACAAGGAAGAAGAGGTCGATAGGATATACGATCAGTTAGAGGACATAATCGCGTGTGTTCCTGCAGGGAAACATTTGATAGTTATGAGGTCGGGAACTACGGTTTAGACACGAGGAATGACCGCGGGGAGAAAGCAGTTGATTTCTGCAGGACACAGGGGTTAGTCATCACCAACACATGGTTAAGACACCACAAAAGACGCAGGTATACATGGAATATACCAGGTGACTCAGAAAGGTATCAGCTAGATTATATCCTGGTTAGACACAGGTTTGGGAAGTGTGAAAAATTCGCACAGCTTCATGGGAGCGGATGCGGACTCTGAACACAATTTAGTTGTTATGAAATATAGCGTCGGTTTCAAAAAGATAAGGCAGGGGCGGCGAGTTAGAAAATGGTACCTAGAAGCATTTAATGGATAAAAAAGGGAAGAATACCGAAAGGCTGTAGAGGGAATGATGGAGGATGGTAAAGAGCTAGGTACTATCGAAGAGAAATGGGAAAGTATCAGGAAAGGGTTATCGAAAACCGCAAAATACACTATTGGAACTGTTAACGCTAAAAGGACTAGGAAATCATGGATCACGGATGAGATGGTTACAAAGATGGATGACCAGCGAAAATGGAAGAATGTAAATACGGAATTAGGCAAAATGAAGTGCTAAGAATTAAACAATAAATTGAAGCGGGCAACAAATAAAGCAAAAGAAGCCTGGTGGAAGACGCAGTGCGAGGATATGGAGAGTCTCAAGAGGAAGGGTGAAATCGGTGCGCTGTACAGCAAAGTTAAATCGTTATCGGGAAGTAAGAAAGGAAGAGCTATGCTAACAGTTAGACATAAGCCGGGTAAGGTAATAGTTGACGCAGGTAAGATCCAAGAGAGATGGAAGGAGTATATAGAAGAACTATATAGTGAAGAACTTGGACCAACAAAGTTAGACATTGAAAAAGGAAATGACGTAGAGGAAGACAGCTTAGGTCCAGGCATACTAGACAATGAGATACAAAGGGCATTAAGGGAGATGAAACTAAATAAGGCCGTGGGGTTAGATAACATTCCCGTGGAACTTTTAAAATGCTTAGGAAAATGTGGGAGAGGTACGCGTGATGCCATAGAAGTAATGAGATTATTAATCGAGAGGAATATACGTAGAATACAACCAGGAGGTATTTGCCTGTTTCGTAGATTTCGAAAAAGCGTTTGATAGAGTGGATTTGAAAAAACTAATGAGCATTCTGCAAAAAATAGGAATAGATTGGAGGGAAAGGAGGCTAATCCGCAACCTGTACATGTCTCAGACTGCTCAGGTACGAGTGGGGAACGGGGAGTCCGGTTGGGCAGTGTTAGGAAGAGGTGTAAGGCAGGGTTGCCCATTATCACCGTTGCTGTTCAACCTGTATGCAGAGGAAATGATCAAAGTAGGAGTGGAAGAACTGGAGGAAGGAATGAATGTGGGCGGGGAATTCGTAAAATCAGTTAGGTTAGCTGATGACCAAGCTTTAGTTTGTCAGTCATCCAAGGGGCTGCAAGCATTGCATAGTGAATTGGAAATTCAGTGCGATAGGTATGGGATGAAAATCAATATTAAAGAAAACAAAGGTTATGCGATTCTCTAGAAAGAAAAAGGCTAAGCTTAACATTAAAATAGGAGGGCAAAAACTAGAGTGGATAGAACTCTTTTCGTAGCTCGGTACTGTTTTGGACCAACACGGTCAAAGTAGTAAGGACTTAAGGAGAAGAATTGCGCCAGGCAAAGAGGCTTTCACAAGGACTAGGGAGTTGATGACGGGGACGTTGTGTAAGGATGTTAAGAAAAGACTCGTAAAAACGTTGATATGGAGAGTAGCTATGTACGGCGCGGAAACGTAGTCATTGAAGCAGGAGGATAGACGTAGACTGGAGGCTTTTGAAACGTGGGTTTGGAGAAGAATGGAGAAGGTGAAATGGACAGAGAAGAAAACAAATAAGGAAGTACTTCGTATGGTGGACGAAGAGAGGGGTCTTTTGGGAGCAATCCTATGGAGGCAGAAAAGTGGCTGAAGGGGTTATTGACCGGCAGCGGGATGTTGAAGACTGTAATTGAGGGGAGAATGTTAGGCAAACGAGGAAAGGGAAGGAACAGGATAGGGATGCTGGACGGGATGAAGGGAGAAAAAATTACTCAGAGCTGAAGAGGGATCTGATGTAGTGTAGGATGTTCTGTTTTGCTAGGGGTCACAAATTATTTAAGTAATAATTATGTCCATCCAAAAACCTACCTTAGCCGGTAGATTACCTAATAATAATAATATATTCATTTCTCAAAGTCCTTTCTATATCATCGTCGAGTATGCAAAGACCATCTATCTTTCTCTACGTTTTGTTCCTTTTCTCTGTCTAACTATGTTGGTCTAAGTTCCTTACTACCCAGTTCTTCTATATATTCCTTCCATCCCTCTTGGATCTATCCTGTTTCAAGTATTATCTCTAACTGTTAGAATAGATCTCCCTTTCTTAATTCCCGATAAAGATTTACCTTTGCGATACAGCGCACCAATTTCTCCATTCCTCTGCAGACTTTCCATATCGTCGCACTGCGTCTTCCACCATGCTTCTTTTGCTTTATTTATTGCCCGCTTTAATTTATTGTTTAACTCTTTGTAAATTAACATTAATTTGTTTAACTCATTTTGCATATCTCTGCCTTTTTCATTTTCTCCTCCCATCCAACCTTTTGATCATCTCATTCGTGATCCATGGATTCCCAGTCCTTTTAGCGTTAACGCTTACATAACCCATTCTTGATACGTTCCCATTTTTCTTCGAAAGTACGTAGCCCTTTACCATCCTCCATCATCGCCTCTACAGCCGCTCGGTATTCCTCCCTTTTTAATCCATTAAATGCTTTTGCGTACCATTTTCTAAACCGCCGCCCCTGCCTTATCTTTTTGAAACCGACGCTATATTTCATAACAACTAAATTGTGGTCAGAGTCCGCATCCGCTCCCGTGAAGCTGTGTGAATTTTTCGCACTGTTCCTAAACCTGTGTCTAACCAGAATATAATCTAGCTGATGCCTTTCTGAGTCACCGGGCATTTTCCACGCACACCTGCGTCTTTTGTAGTGTCTAAACCAAGTGTTGGTTTTGACTATCCCGTCTCCTGTAGAAATCAACTGCTTTCTCCCCGCGGTCATTCCTCGTGCCTTAACCGTAGTCTCCAACGTCATCACCACTTCTCCCTCCGCCTACCGTCGCATTCCAATCCTCCATCACTATCAAATGTTTCCCTGCGGGAACACACTTGATGATGTCCTCTAACTGATCGTATATCCCATAAACCTCTTCTTCCTTATGGTTACTCGGTGGCATGTATACCTGAATAATAACCAAGTTTGTCGATTCTTCTTTTTTCTCTTCTTGTAGTATTCTATCCGTTACTTTTTCAATGTTGACTACTCTTCTTCCTACCTCCTCATTTAATTTTATGGCAGCCCATCGTTGGCTCTCGCCCCGCCACTGTATCTTACACTATAATTATCACTCCAGTAATCCCCGCTATCTTTCCGTTTCACCTTGGAGAGACCTAAAATATCTATATTTCCCCTTTCTATCCCTCACTTTACATTCTCCAAGTTCCCTGTTTTCATCATTGTCCTAACATCCCACGTTCCTATTCTAAACAATTTCATCTTCTTCTCCTGCGTCTTCTTTCCTGCTGCTGCTGGTTTACCCCTTCAAGGGTTTCGTTGGATGACGATCGCGGAAGCCTTGTCTCCACGGCTGCCTGGCACGACATACGGCCGATTGGGCCGAGCCTCGTATTTGCCAGGACTCTGTATTTTCCATCATTTAAATCCTGGGAATAATAATTGAGGTGGTTTCCCGTTGACTTCCTCAATAGTGTTTTTAACGTGATACCATCACTTACTGGCCGCCCCACCTGGGATCAGACGCCATTGCATTTGCCTCACTGAGGAACAGACACTGCGTGGACTACCTTTCTTCTGGCTCCTACCAGGAGCAATTATTATTCTCCAACCAGCACAGCTCTAGGGGCCCTCGGAACGCACAAGTCCTTCCACCACGGCCAGATTGTAGTCCGGGGAGGGATATCTTTAAATACATACATACATATATATATATATATATATATATATATATATATATATATATATATATATATATATATAATTGGCTGACACAACATAACACAAATAGAAAAGAATAGACACATATAAAAGAACACTTACACGGTAAATTGATCGAGCTTTCGGCCCTCTCAGGGGCCTTCTTCAAGAGAGACTGAAAATATGCTATGGAACAGGAGAGGGGAAAGAGTTATGGGCGTGGAGGGGAGGTGTGGAGGGGAGGTGTGGAGGGGAATGCTGGGAGGGAAATTAAATATGGCGGTTAAGGGTGGGAATTTTAAAGGAACGGAAGGATAGTATGTAGGCGGATTCACGAGTTCTCACCTCTATGTTGGTAGCTGAATCAGGTAGGGATTCTAGGATGCTGAGGGAAAAACACTGGTCGAATGAAAGGTTGTGGGAATTGGCGTGTGAAGGGATAGGAAGAGAAGAGAGTGAGGCAGAATTACAGGAGTATCGGTGATTATTCATTCGGATGGATAAGGGGGTAATGCATTCACCTATGTAGAAGGAAGTGCAATGCTTGCATGATAAAAGATAAATAATATTTTTTGAGAGGCAATTAGCGTGGGAACGAGGTGGGGGGGCTATGAGGGGATGTAGGGAGAGGGGAGTAGGCATAATAAGAGGACAGGTTTTACATCGGGGGCGGTTGCAAGTTGGGGAAATATTGGGAAATTTGTCACGGGGGGGCGCCAAAGGGTTGGTGGATCTCAGAAGGTTTTTGAGATTGGCGGGTCGTCTGTATGCGATAGATGGGCATTGGGGTAGTAAGGATGAGGTCGCGTCATTGTCATGTAGAATTGGGAACAGTTCTTTAAGGAGGGTTTTCAGTCTGTGTGATCCGGGGTAATAGGTGGTGCAAAGGTTGAGTCCTGCGTCAGATGTGGGCTTTTTATTGTGTGGTGTGTGTGGTCGGGTGGAACGGTGGATTTTATTTCGTAGCAACTTTTCTGGGTAACCGCGTTTGAGGAGTGCAAGGTGTAGATTGGCAAGGTATTTGTTGAGAGTGGCTGTGGTGTTGCAAATTCGGTGTCCGCGGATAGAGAGAGAGTTAGGAATCGAGCGTTTTGTGTGTTGAGGATGACAGCTAGTGTGGTGAAGGTATTGCTGATGGTTAGTGGCTTTGATGTGTACTGAAGTAGTGAATTTGTTGTTTTGAAGTGAGATGTCTGTGTCAAGAAAGGTGATAGTGGAGTCTGAAATGGAAGAGGTGAATTTAACCGTGAAAGATGAATTTAAGGCGGATAAGAAGTTGTTGAGAGAGTCAGAGCCATGTGTCCAGAGAATAAAAATATCGTCTATGTAGCGGACCCAGAAAAGAGGTTGAAGGGGTTGCTGTGACAGGAAGGTCTCTTCGAGATGGCCCATGAAGAGATTGGCGTATGATGGTGCCATCCTCGTTCCCATCGCTGTGCCTTTTGTCTGTAGGTAAAAACAATTTTGGAAAGTGAATGCATTTTTTGTAAGGACGAAAGTGGCAAGATTGAGGAGAAATTCCGTTGAGGGGCGCTGGGGTAGGGGGCGCAGAGAAAGATAATGCCGGAGGGAGGATAAACCTTCTGCATGGGGAATAGAAGTGTAGAGTGAGGTAACGTCGATGGTGGCCATAAGTAGGTTGGGTGTGGAGGGAATAGAGACGGAATTTAGACGGTCGAGGAAGTGGTACGTGTCTTTCGTGAAGGAGGGCAAGGAGAGTACAAGTGGTTGTAGGTGGTGGTCAAGGAATGCGGAGATTCTTTCGGTGGGAGAATTGTAACTGGAAACTATAGGACGACAGGGGATGTTGGGTTTGTGTATTTTTGGGAGGAGATAAAACTGGGGTGTTCTGGGGTTTGGGGGTGAAAGTAGGGATATGTCTTGGGAGGTGAGGCCTTCTTCTGGTCCGGAGTGGAGGAGAAAAGACCGAATTTCGGTTTGGAAAGTTTGTGTTGGGTTTTTGGTTAGAGTGGTATAGGTGGATGTATCATTCAGGTGAGCGAGGGCTTTGGAAATATAATCTTTGGTGTTTAGAATTACAACAGAGGAGCCTTTGTCGGCGGAGGTAACAACGATGTTAGGATTGGACTGTAGGGTTTTTAGGGCATGACGTTCGTTCATGGAGAGGTTATTTTTCGGTCTGAGATGTTTTCTGAAGGATTGATTGGAAACTTTTTCGATGAGGAGACGTATAAAAATTTCGACAGGATGGTTACTAGGAAGGGGTTTTGGCTCATGAGTTGAAGCCGGGCGGAATTTGTCAAGTGCGGGATTGGTTTTTAGGTTACTGAAAGGTTTACTTTGTGATTTCCAGAAGGCGCGCCATCGAAGGTTTCGGCAGAAATTGAGGGTATCAGTGAGTATGTTTATGTGGTTTATTTTTGGTGTAGGGGAGAAGGATAGGCCTTTGCTAAGAACGGATATTTCATTGTCTGAAAGGCTGGTGTTTGAAAGGTTTACAATGTCATGGGCATTGTCGGGGGGAGGGGGGGTGTTGGGATTGTTCGGTGGTGGCTGGCGTTTTGGAAAAACCGGAGGGCCTTTGGGAGGAAAAGTTGCTACGAAATAAAATCCACCGTTCCACCCGACCACACACACCACACAATAAAAAGCCCACATCTGACGCAGGACTCAACCTTTGCACCACCTATTACCCCGGATCACACAGACTGAAAACCCTCCTTAAAGAACTGTTCCCAATTCTACATGACAATGACGCGACCTCATCCTTACTACCCCAATGCCCATCTATCGCATACAGACGACCCGCCAATCTCAAAAACCTTCTGAGATCCACCAACCCTTTGGCGCCCCCCCGTGACAAATTTCCCAATATTTCCCCAACTTGCAACCGCCCCCGATGTAAAACCTGTCCTCTTATTATGCCTACTCCCCTCTCCCTACATCCCCTCATAGCCCCCCCACCTCGTTCCCACGCTAATTGCCTCTCAAAAAATATTATTTATCTTTTATCATGCAAGCATTGCACTTCCTTCTACATAGGTGAATGCATTACCCCCTTATCCATCCGAATGAATAATCACCGATACTCCTGTAATTCTGCCTCACTCTCTTCTCTTCCTATCCCTTCACACGCCAATTCCCACAACCTTTCATTCGACCAGTGTTTTTCCCTCAGCATCCTAGAATCCCTACCTGATTCAGCTACCAACATAGAGGTGAGAACTCGTGAATCCGCCTACATACTATCCTTCCGTTCCTTTAAAATTCCCACCCTTAACCGCCATATTTAATTTCCCTCCCAGCATTCCCCTCCACACCTCCCCTCCACACCTCCCCTCCACGCCCATAACTCTTTCCCCTCTCCTGTTCCATAGCATATTTTCAGTCTCTCTTGAAGAAGGCCCCTGAGAGGGCCGAAAGCTCGATCAATTTACCGTGTAAGTGTTCTTTTATATGTGTCTATTCTTTTCTATTTGTGTTATGTTGTGTCAGCCAATTATTGTGCCGCTCGTATGAGTTTTTCCGTACAATCGTTATATATATATATATATATATATTTATTTATTTATATATATATATATATATATATATATATATATATATATATATATATATATATATATATATATATAAGTTTAGAATGATCGTAATTGAAAGGTAATGGCTTTTTCCTATTTTAAACGTAATAACAGTTTTAACTATGCTACCTTGAATTGTATATACAAGCAATCGTATTTACCTATTGGAGTTAAATTTCAGCAGAAAAATTCTGAGTAGGTTACGTTAAGTACCGTGTCTTTGATTTTTCTTTATTCATTTGTATGACGTGTAATGCCAAGTGCGTTTTATAGCGCTTTGACGTTGTGTTTTTCCATTTTAGATTGAAAAAATTTTCCAATGCGTTGCGGTAGCTATTAACTGATACCGATTTTCGGATGAAATCCTAATTTCTGTAGTTTTCATTACTTTTGTTTTTGCGTTTCATTTTCCTCCAAAAAGGAGGGCAGCGCAAACGATTAAAATAGAATAAAATTTCGAAATTTAACATTGAAAAATTAACCTTTCATGTTTTATATGGAATATACAAACAAGATGCCATGTTTGAAGTGCACGTGTTTCTAAAGGTATCGGCTTTGAATCATTCACATATTTTACGAATCGATTACGTTAAGTCCAAATACACCCAGCATCATCTCTGCAAAGCCTGAAACACATATAGCACCAATGTTTCATTTTGAACATTCCTCTAACCATTAGTTTCCACTCGCCTTAGCCCCCCGATTTCATTTGAGAACTGCTGATATTACATGTATTCTGATTTCGATCGCATTCGAAGTGTGCGACAGTTACAGAAGTGACTGAGATAATGCAAGTGAGATATTTTAGAGCTTGGGAATGGAATTTTCGAAATATCGGAAGTTTTCATTTTTTTGGGTCGTCACATTTTCACATTACCTACATTTCTTCAAATTTCGTTTCTCAATTTGTCGGAATTAATATTTATTTCTCTTCACTTCATATAGTGGTACATTCTCTAGTATCCACTCCATCTTTTCTCATTTATATGATTCCTCAAAAGCCGCGGCAAGGGTGTGTGGCGGGGGGTGTTAGGTAAATACCCGCAAAATAGAATAAAAGCACATGCAAAACTAACAAATTCATACAAATGTACGCCCACAGAGTCGTATATATCCATGCGAAAACCATTTTAACTTAAATACATGTAATAGTAATGAACGCACACATGCACTTACAAATATAAATAAAATATACCCATAGATTAAAAAAAATATATACCCAACGTCTACGCAGCGTTTAATCTCGTCCTCACCTGCCAGTTGAAAGCCTTTGTTATTTCTTTAGTGACTTTGACGTCTTACTCTAACGAATCTTGATTGAACGAGGAAATAATGGATGTTTGTATTTATCTTTAGTGGAGTTCATCTCCCTTTCCCTATCTCTGTGGTCTAACCTGCCCATGTATGATGTGTCGCCATAATAATTCCTATGGCGTCGTCGTTAAACTCGTATGTTCTATACTTTTCGAAAAGTCTAAGTCTCGCTGGTTCTCTTCGCATCTCTTCAAGCGGCTCCCAGCCTATCTCCTTCAAAAGGCCTCTCACACTCGTTTTCTTGCCATAGCAATTTTTGAACAAACTGGTCAATTTTCTGTAGACTTTGTCTATTTGCTGTAGCAACGCTTCCTCCTATGGATTCCATATATTTGCGGTGTATTCCAAATGTGGCCTAACTAAAGTGAAATAACACCTCTCTTTAACTTTCTCGTTACCCTTCTCCACCGCTCGTTCAATGAAGCCGAGTTTCTTGAAAGCGGATCCACATATTGATCCTAATGTGGGCTCCCCGTGAAAGGCGTGCTATGAGAACCACCCCCAAATATTTAAATTGATTGGCCGTGGTTAGCACTGAATTCTCTATTTCGTAGTTTATGCCCTCTTCGCCACTTCCTTTGCTCCAAAAATTTCAAAATTGCGCATTAGCTTACATTAAGCACTAATTCCCATCCGTTGCATCAATCCGGTATTGTTTCTATGCCTCCAGAAAGAGAATCTCATGCTTCTAACTTTAAATTTCATCACATTATTCATGTCGCCTCTGGTCATACCACTGTTTTGCCAATTGGACTCTTTGGAAAACTTTTTAAGTCTTCTTTGAGGATTTCAATCCTAGAGTTTTTTCGGTCCAGTCTGCCACTGTGTTCTCGGCACGACCACCGCTTTCTTTTTTGGGATTCTTTTCACATACCTGACCGTCGTCATTCCGCCTTTAAATCGGGAGTAGTGTTGATCTGTATTCTGTTTTCGTTGCTCAATAGTCCCTATCGTTGCGTCTGCAAGTCTGTTCGCGCGTGATTCGACGCTTGAAGTGCTCAACGAGAAAGGCTTTAAAAACGCATTGATCGCGTTTCTATCGTTCTAAGTGGAGTGAGTTTCCACACACAGATGCGTATTGGAGGTTGAGCGTCAGAGGCATGAAGGGTCGTCGTGCTTGCCGAGATATTCCGCTTATCTTACCGAGAGGAGCAATCCTTTCAAGGTTCACAAAGCGAATGTCTCGATGCAACTTTGGACGATCAGCATTAAGTACCGCAGAAAATGTAAAAGGATAGTTGTTCCCGGAATAGTGCAAGGTGGAAAACTGTTCAAAACCTGCAAAACGTCGTAGTCGAAGCACAGATATTTGATTCAATAGCAAGAACAGTTTGACACTGTTCGTAGGGAGAGGAGAAAATATCTGCCACGAATGAAGACGATCCATAAGAAGAACTTGGTTCTTCCGGGTATTAATGCCCACTTTCAATAAAAGGGCGTTGCAATAGAAAATTCATACAACGACAAAAACTACGACCTATGTGTCTAGCATTGAACCCTTAACCTCGAACAATTTAACCATTTAGTCTGGGACGGCTGGTCACCTAACACCCTCTGCCACACTCCTCCTCAGTGGTTTGTATTTGTACTGCATGTAGATGAACCCAAAGAACTGAGGTCACTTATTTTATATGCAGGACTGACCCTTACGGAAATCGTACTTTACCCCCAGGCACGATAATTTTTTGAAACTACCATTTCAACACATGATCAACGACTAATTTCGTTGTAGCGTACCTGATGTGGAATCAATAAGTGCCCATCATACCATTGTTGTCTTGCAATGTAACTGTAGATGAAGTCTTACGTAATTGCTTGATTGCCTTACGCTATGCTTTTTACTACTCTGGTGACATTTTGAGCGGGAGATTAGGGATTTCTCACATATCGTTTTATTCGACGGTAAATTAACCCCACGCTCTTCTTGGAGGCCGCTATTGTACCAATGCGGTAAATGGGGTATATATTTTCAATCCTTTTAATTCTACATGTTTGGATCCTACGAGCAATCTTAATCTCTCTTGTTTCTCCTAGCCAAGGCTACGATATAATACATTTGTGATGCTCCTCGTCGTTAATTTTCCCACTTTGCTTTCCTTGATGGCGCTAGTTCCGACAGCGTTCGAGTCACGTCGGGGGTACCTCAGGGAAGTGTGATCGGGCCGTTGCTTTTCTTGATTTTTGTTAACGATTTGAACCGCGAAGTGAAAAGTAAAATTAGGATGTTCGCGGATGACACGGTGATCTATCGGGAGATATCTGGGGATGAGGATCGTTTTATTCTAGAGCAGGATTTAGATTGCATTACTAAATGGTGTTCTAACTGGGGATTGACTCTAAATTATAATAAATGTTCAGTGGTAAATATCTTTAAAAGATCAACGGGATTTCCTTACAAATTAGCTGGAGGTGACCTAGCAGTAGTTGATACGGTAAAATACCTAGGTGTCACATTCACAAAAGACTTAACTTGGGGGACTCACATACGTAAAGTCTGCGGTCAAGCATATAAAAAATTGGGATTCATTAGACGCATTGTCGGCAAAAGTGACTCGAAGGTCAAGGAACGTTGTTACCACGCTCTTGTAAGGCCTCATTTAGAATACGCATGCAGCGTGGGGGATCCGAGTGAAAAAGGTCTCATTCGGGAAATTGAGAAGGTTCAAGGCCGGGCAGCCCGTTTTGTAAAAAATTCCTACGATAAAACGCAAAGCGTCACCGAAATGCTCATGGATTTGGGGTGGGAATCATTGGCTGAGAGACGATTCAATGCAAGATTGAAATTATTAAATAAATTTAGATCCGCATGTTTCAGCACCGAGGTCTCGCAAATTATTCGTACTCCTACATACATCGGTCGCTTGGATCATGCATATAAAATTCGGGAAATAGATGCCAGAACTAGCCGACTCAAGGACTCCTTCTTCCCACGGACAATACGGGATAGCAACTGCAGGGTTATAGATAGCAAAATTTCCACTTGCCACCCTCAGCGTCTAAAAAATAATTAGTTGTATTTAAATGCATGCTCTTCCACTAACCTTATGTGTTTTGCTATAATAACCCATTCTTTCCGAATGACTTCATTCATGTTCTGTTCATCTGTTTTTAAGTTTCCCTTTCAATCCCTCGTCCCTCTCCGCGGGGGCAAATTCCTGCTACCTGCAACGTTGGGTCGCATTCCCTGTCTTTTAGAGACTCTTTGGGGGTACATTGTTTCGTGGTGCATTTTCATGTGGTAGTGATGTTTCAATTTCTTGCTTGTTTTGCCCTGGCTTCCGTGTTGTAGGATGGCTTTCGTGCTGCATCATGGGGTGCAGTTTTTTAGTTGTTTTGCGGTATATGTGTTTGCATGAGTATTGGATGAAAGGATTTTTGCATGAGTGTGTGCGCTGCTGTGGGTGTAATTTTCCGTGTTGTTTTTTTTCATGTGGTATTTTTCCTTTTTACGGTTGGTGACCTATCACCCCCCGACCACACGCCCTTGCGGCGGCTTGCGGGGTATTATGTAGATGTACTAGAAAATAATAACTTGCAAACAGTAAAAGATTCAGATAAAATCCAAACGGTTTGCTGATTCCCTCCCCCGCCACACACCCTTGCGGCGGCTTGCGGGGTATTATGTAGATTATGTAGATTAGTGCTACAGTAAGAGAATGGGCGTGACAGGTATTTTGGAGTTATTTATTTGGAAGCCCATTAATCCACAAAGAGAGGAGACAAGACTCTTAAAAAAGTACAATCTGCCCTCATCTCCTTACCTCATTAAGGACAAGTTTCTGAAGTTGACTACACGCTCCTTATCGATGTTTTACTAGTGTCGTTTTTTAATTCTTTATTCCGTGCAATCAACACCCACCTCTTTGTAAATGTATTTTTATTTTAACGAAATTATTCTTTTGTATTCCTTACTTCTTTCCTCGTTTTCATCAAAATCAATTAAAATATGTGTGAGGTAACATCTCTGGTGTAGTCAATGACAGCCAGCTTTGACGTTTGTAATAGCTAGAGCATGGTTCATTGTTTCTAATTTCTCTTTTCTCTATTTATTGATAGTTGGAATTGATATGGCACCTAATTTTGGTGGTAGACACTGCCACCATCACTTGAGAAAGACAGACACTGTCAAAAAAAAAAAACAGAATCAAATCCTCGTCCTACCCTCGCACGATACGCGACCACTACAAATTTCAAACCAAGCACCAGAACATGTAAACTTAAAAATCATTACATGATTTTATAAAATAATTTTATCGATATGGATATAATATATTATTAAGATATTATTTAGATATATAATAATCTATACAGTTATAAAACTTAAAGATTCCGTAAGTTATTGTATTATAATTTATACAGTTTTCACATCTAATGATTTCGTAAAATATTATATAGATATGGATAAAGTATGCAATGTGGATATTATATAGAAGTACTATTATGTATATAGTTACGTGTTTGTATGTTTACTAGTGTTTTTGTGTAACATATTTTTGTGACTAGCATGTATTCCATTGGAGGGTGTGCATACGCACAGGGCTGGTGTGTGTCACCCCCCGCCACACTTGACCTGGAAAATTACAGGGTAATGTGTAGACGTAGTTTCAATGATTATTCATTAAACGGACAGTTTGTAGGAAGTAAAATTGCATGTAGTACTGCATAATCTTCCTTATTCTTTTCACTTTGCCACTTGGGTCGCAATAGCACTTCGGAGGAGCAACTTAATGAGGTATATAGTATGTAGCCGTGTTCTCCGTACTGCAGGGCGGCGAGTTAGATGCATGGATTCAATTCGGTTGCCATCCCTGAACTAGCCAAGCAGGGAGAATAAACCATGATTCATACAAAAGGGGAAGAACTCCTTTTGAACAGGTGAAGTAGTTTCGCCATTTAAGCAGCAGAACAAACCTTGCGTAGTTAGAAGAAAAGTACCTGTAGAAGAAAGCAGAACCTGAAAGCAGGCATCACGATTCTTGGAGCAAAACTAGATAAAGTTGATTCCTTCATCCATCTGAACATCAGTATAACTTCCGATTGAATGAGATCGGTTGACATCAAGGGAATAACAGCTCCAGGTACAGAAGAGTGAGTATTAAAAAAAATGTGAGGTTTCAAACAAGGGAGATGTTTAAGAAAATATTTTTTGGGTGGAGCACAACCATCCACGGATCAGAGGCATAGAGCATTGACAATTGGACCCGTGAAGATTAAATGCCATCGGTACAAGATGTTGAAGAGAAGGATGCTGAGGATTAAATGGACAAACCAAGTGAGGAAGGAGGAAGTAGAAGAGCAGAAGAGACGAAGAGAGGACTACTGGGATGGAATCTACGGCATAGAAGAAGAACTCTAGATGGATTGTATTGGTCTCCTATCATTGTAATTTTTTCCAAGTTTTTCCAGCAGTCCAAACATCTTGTTCCATTCCACATTGTCGAAGGCAACGAGCGCCACATACAGTTGCCTGTTCACACGTATTGTTTTCTCCATCATGATTCTCTGACAGATAATGGCTTCCCTGGTTTCGCTGCTCTTCCTGAAGACAGTTTGGTTTTCCGATAGGTTATCTTTAATTTTCCTTAACCGGTACTTTCCACATCAGTGATGAGATTTGGAAGATGGTAGAGGCTGAAAAGAAGAAGTTTAGAAGCCATGGAATGGAATGATCAGATCACTCAGGTTAGCAGAAGATCAAGCGACTCTTGAGTCAGGTAGCCTAGTGGTTGCAGTTATTACTGAGTTTTCTACAGAAACGGTGGGAGAGTTGTGGGATGAAGGGTTAACCACAATATAGGGAAAACATGTATTTATATGAAATAAATGTATTATGGGAATTATATGCATCACATGTAATAATCTGATATGGGAAGAACATCTCGAGGAATAGGAAATATAAGTTCCGTAATTAAGTAGGAGATAATATTCTAGAGCGGGTGGAACCGGTCATATGCATGTTTCTCTATATCATATATATCGTCAGTATTTTAGAAGTAATGTGAAATTTATTCTGAGGATTTTATGAGAATAATTGTGCGAGTGGAAAAGGAATTTGCAAGGAGAGGAGAATCGATGATGGGCATCCCACAGATGGGATGGGAGTAAAGACGTTAGGGAAAGATCATTGGAGACTCAAATATGGATCGCAGCGTTTCATGGATGTGAGAGGCTTGCTCATTGAGGCAATAAGAGGATGAGCATAGATTTAGTGGCTTTGGAGATGTGAAAACGGCAGGAATGAGTCGGACATGAGATAAAAACGCCGAGTTTTAAAATAGGGTGGGCGGAGATGGAAGCTATTGGAGTATATCCGAAAAAAGGCAGAGGAAGTGGATGAAGGAAATACTGAGAGTGTGTGGATGAGTTCCGTGATACATATAAGATGGAACGTTTGGATAGTGGTTTTCGTAAAGGAAGAAAAAGAGCGGAATTTTTAGACAGCACAAAGGCAAGGAGAAACTACGAAGAAATGAAAAAATAAATGAGAAATTCTCATGATGCTAAGAAATTAGATGTAAAGGTTGTTATTCAAAACGTGCCTTTGAAATTGGTTAAATACTTTGATTAAAAAAAATATGGTATTACTTTTACGTAGTAAAATTACGGAAACGTGGACAAATGGAGTGATTAATGATGAATAAAATATTTGGTGAAGAGAGACTTTGTATTTGCGAGAGAAAAAAGGCAAAAAATAATGACACGCACACTCTAGGTTAAAAGATTGAATACATAACTCCACAATGGAAAGAAATAGACCGGGAGAGAATTAAAGGGAAAGGCTGAGGATAAATGGCCAAGAAAGCGAGTCTTTGAAACATTAAAGACGTAAACCTTTCATGGAATTAAAAAGAAAACAATATATGTGGTTTAGCAATCTGCGAAAGCCTCAATTCTCAAGTTTATATACTTGCAGGAAATTCAGAATTTTCATGGGTTCATTGGGTAAAATAAATAGACCAATTAACATGATTTATAAAATAAATTTTTGAGATGTTTTCTTTCCCTCTCTGTGGTCTCATACATTCATATGTCTGAATGCCTCGCCGCGATATCCCTATTGCCACTCATGGTCACAGTAATCAATGGGCCGGACATGCGTTAAACTCTCATAAAATTTTTATCAAACGAAATAAGCTTACAATGCAACAATTCCATAGTGTAAGAATCATTCGCCTTGACCGGGATTCAAACCCGGATTGCTCGGTGTTAGGCCGAGTGCTTTTGCCAGTTAATCTACCGAGGTGTCACGTCCTCTTACACTCTGAAATTTTGATTTCTACACTCTGAAGTGTTTGCATTGCAATGAACACTTTTCCGGGTGACTCCGTTAAAAGTTACTGTCGCGGCATCTCCCTTGAATTTGTCAAAGTTGTAACAACCTCAGTGTTTACAGTTGGCTTTAACGTTGTAGACTCGTGCGCTGCGGGTATGACTACGAATTCCTGTGGCATGGTATTTCGTCACGACATCTTATTTTTAAAAGTGGTGACAGGGAGGACCCCAGTGATAACAGACCTATATCTCTCACTTCTATCTGTTGCAAAATCTTAGAGCACATAATTGTCACTTCAATAATGAGACACATTGACATTATTAACTTTTTAAGTGACAATCAACACGGATTCAGGAAAACCCGCCCCTACGAAACCCAATTAGGATTATTTACATATGATTTACATTTATCTGGTGGGAGAGGTAGGCAAGTGGATGCCATCTTCTTAGATTTTCAAAAGGCATTTGATAAGGTTCCACATGGTAAACTCTTTCATAAATTAAAGGTCACGGGTATAAACAAGGGCGCCATAAACTGGGTTAAAGATTTTCTTTCAGAGCGGGAACAGAGGGTAGTCCTTGATGGCGCTAGTTCCGACAGCCTTCGAGTTCCGTTGCGGGTACCTCAGCGAAGTGTAATCGGGCCGTTGCTTTTGTTGATTTTTGGTAACAATTTGAACCACGAAGTGAAAAGTAAAATTAGGATTGGTGGCTTAACTGGCTAGGGAGCACTCGGCCGGCCATCGAGGGATCGAATCCCGGTCAAGGCGAAGGATTTTTACACTGTCAATTTGTGGCCCTGTAATTTACACTTAGCGGATTACACCATTAAAAAAGTTACTGTAGGGAAATTTACCGCAGTTTCTTGGAAATAAGTTTAATTGAAGACTTTTGAAAGTGGCTAGACTTCTATTTCATCCGCCACTACAAATGCGGGTAATACTCTGGTTAGATATCTTTTTCCGCTCCTTTCCCAAAATCAGAATTTCTGACAAATGAAAAGTAAAAGAAATAAAACCTTCGGCCCCGTGCCGAAATAGGCTATGATCCCTCGGCCATTCACAATCAGCCAATCTGTCGGAAGAAGAGAATGAGAATCAACTCCTCGCTCCGAAGACTCGGAAATGAGACAGCCTGTCTGACATGTGAAGTGTCGACCAAATGTCGTCGGGTCTTCTTGTGAAGGTTGCATACTCGGAGACGGACGAGGAGTGGGGGAGGGAGGGATAGAGAGAGAGAAGGGTGTGGCCCCGTGAAGGTCGCTCGGCTTTTGCCCCCGAAACCTCTAAAAGGTCGTGTCCTATCTATGAGAACGGTGCGTTGACCTCCCACGCCTCATCCCCAGCCCTCTCCGCTATCACTCCACACATGCGCGCCCATCGGCCTGCCTTATTTTTCGCGGAGAGGGCGAGAGAAGACAAGGATGGGGCGGGGGAGGACTCCCTCCCCCTCTTTGCCCTTGGCTTCTGGGCAGTGGAAGTGGGATAGAGGGGTGGGGAAGAATTGGAGGAAGGAGGGACATGGGGTGGGATGCGCATGCGTGTGTGTGCGCGTGCATGCGAGTAACCTAGCAACCGTCCTTCCATTCGCCGTCGCTATTATCACCACGGCACACAACAGTTAAGGGAAACATTTTCGCTTTTAATTCCCCCCCGTACCACCCCCGCTCCTGGCCCCGTCATCGACACAGTCTGGCCTCTCTGCCGAACGGCACCATCTTAACTCATCCGGCACCAAGCGATGAATATATTAAGTCGTCCCGGCATCCGCGTGTATTGAACGGAAAAAACTGTTTTTAAATATAGTGGTGAATAAAATCATCAAAAAAATATAAAAACGGACTTTGTTGATCTGAGGCCTGTCCTTTATTCGCGTCGGGTAGCCCTTAACCGCTAAATCATCGCTAAATCCAAGCTACGCATTGTGGCTCATGTCGGGAAAAATGACGCCTCGGAACGTGGATCTGAAGAGATCCTGCGCTCCTTCAAGGAGATGCACTTGGAGGTGAAACGAGTCGAGGCAGAGTTGAAGGTCCCAATTAAATTAAGTGTATATGTAGCACTGTGCCGAGTATTGGCCGCGGAAGGCTCGCTTGGAGCCAAAATGAGGGTTTAAACCAGAGAATGCTGGGATTTTGCCGGGAAATCGGACCAGACTTCGTTGATCTGAGGCCTGTCCTCTCATCGTGTCGGGTACCCCTTAATCGCTCCGGGGTCCATTATACTGCCGAGGCGTCGCAGTTGGTAGCCCGTAGATTACACGAACACGTTTCATCTGCATCTACATCTACATAATACCCCGCAAGCCGCCGCAAGGGCGTGTGGCTGGGGGTGTTAGGTCACCAACCGTAAAAAGGAACAATACCACATGCAAAACAACAACGTGGAAAATTACACCCACAGCAGCGCACACACTCATGCAAAAATCCCTTCATCCAATACTCATGCAAACACATATACCGCAAAACAACGAAAAACCGCACCCCAGGATGCAGCACGAAAGCCATCCTACAACACGCAAGCCAGGACACAACAAGCAAGAATGTGAAACACCACTACCACATGAACATGCACCACAAAACACTCTACCCCCCGAAGAGACTGTAAAAGACAGGGAATGCGACCCAACGTTGCAGGTAGTAGGAATTTCCCCCCGCAGAGACGGACGAGGGATTGAAAGGGAGACTTAAAAACAGATGAACAGAACACCAATGAGGTCAATCGAAAAGAATGGGTTACTATAACAAAACACATAAGGTAAGTGGAAGAGCATGCATTTAAGTAGAAATAATTATTTTTCAGACGCTGAGGATGAATTTGGGGAATTGGTGGAGGGGAACAAGTGGAATTTTTGGTATCTATAACCCTGCAGTTGCTATCCCGTATTGTCCGTGGGAAGAAGGAGTCCTTGAGTCGGCTAGTTCTGGCATCTATTTCCCGAATTTTATATGCATGATCCAAGCGACCGATGTATGTAGGAGTACGAATAATTTGCGAGACCTCGGTGCTGAAACATGCAGATCTGAATTTATTTAATAACTTCAATCTTGCATTGAATCGTCTCTCAGCCAATGATTCCCACCCCAAATCCATGAGCATTTCGGTGACGCTTGGCGTTTTATCGTAAGAATTTTTCACAAAAAGGGCTGCCCGGCGTTGAACCTTCTCAATTTCCCGAATGAGACCTTTTCCACTCGGATGCCACACGCTACATGCGTATTCTAAATGAGGCCTTACAAGAGCGTGGTAAAAACGTTCCTTACCGTTCGAGTCACTTTTGCCGACAATGCGCCTAATAAATCCCAATTTTTTATATGCCTTACCGCAGACTTTACGTATGTAAGTGCCCCAAGTTAAGTCTTTTGTGAATGTAACACCTAGGTACTTTACCGAATCAACTACTGCTAGGTCACCTCCAGCTAATTTGCAAGCAAACCCGGTTCATCTTTTACAGAAATTTACCGTTTTCGAGGGTTTAGCATAGCTGGTAGACAAGAGCGTAGGTCATATATTTGGATAAATAAAGTAGAATCTAGCGCTTTTTGTCAATTGAAATAGGTTATGCCTCTCAAATCCCCGTAGAAATTGAACAAACAAACACTTGCGTTAAAACAACATATAA
This sequence comes from Hetaerina americana, assembly GCF_022747635.1. Taxonomy (NCBI): domain Eukaryota; kingdom Metazoa; phylum Arthropoda; class Insecta; order Odonata; family Calopterygidae; genus Hetaerina; species Hetaerina americana. The sequence continues at coordinate 1,651,466 of NW_027287194.1, forward strand.
CCCAGAATGATCTGAGGCTTTCCTGGCGAATACTGTGGATGAAGGCTTCTCGGGTTTCGCACCAGGTCAGGTTGGGTAGCGCCAACGTTTCGACAGCTAACTCCGCCATCGTCTTCAGGGTGAAGTGACATTGCCGGGATTGTGCCCAGTATTTATATGTTTGGCGTGGAGTCCGCTGTCTCGTGATTGGTCGAGACGCTTGTTCTCTCGATTCCGTGATTCCGCTATCTTTTTGAGTACGGATTTCCATGCGTTACTAATCTGGAATCCGTTGTCTCGATTTACCAGGTTCTTATTCAATCTTATGTGGACTCCTTCTTAGACAATCCGGTCCCAGTATCCATTGGCCTGACAAAGGACCTTTGTCTTGGAGAATTCTATTCTATGTTCCTTTTCGATGCAATGTTCTGCCACCGCCGATTTCTCGGGGTAGCACAGTCGGATACATCTCTCGTGTTCGATGAGTCGCTTTTCCACTGTTCTCCCGGTTTCCCCAATGTATGATTTCCCACACTCGCAGGGCATTAACCTTCATTCTTCGTCAAACCGACATTTCAAAAGCCTCCATTTTACGTGTATCCTCCTGCTTCAATGACCACGTTTCCGCGCCGTACATAGCTCCATATCAAAGTTTTTACCAGTCTTTTCTTAACATCCTTACTCAACGTCCCTGTCATCAACTCCCTCCTCCTTGTGAAAGCCTCTTTGCCCAGCGCATTTCTTTTCCCTACGTCCCTACTAGTTTTTAATAGTGTGGTGGTATTCCTATTGGGCACTCTTAATGGCTTGGGGTGGTTTTTGTCCTTCGAATCTAATTGCTTTCCGGTGAGTGCTTTCTTTTCTTTATTATCTTCCGAAGTGTGACTCATTGATTGAGCTAAATTTAACTAACATCTCTTAGAAATTTTAGCGTAGCGTATACGGTGTAGCTTTTGTTGGGAATTCGGTATTTAAATAAGGATGGCTTCATCTAGGTCCCCTCTTACCATGCGCGAAGGCACTGGTGAATTCGTGGCTTTAAGGGCCCGTATCGTAATGATGGAGAGAATAGTGCGGGAGCTTCAATTGGAGATCGCCGGCCGGAGGGCTCCCCCCAGGAGAGATGGTGCTCGGGGTGGAAATACTAAAACCCACAACGCCCATAGGGACGCACGGATTCGTCCGAATTCTACACGTGGCTGGGCGATGAGAGACCTACCCCGTGTCCCATCTCTCAACGAGGGAGTCTCTCACATCCGTAGGTCAGACGATTGGAGGGTCGTCTTACGGGGCAAGGGGAAGGTAAGCTACGGCGAGGATTGGACTTTGCGGAGGCAGATACAATCCCCTTCTCCACCAGGCGCCCGGTGCTGTCGGATGACAGCTACACCGTACCTGCAGCCCCTACCCCTACTCTGAGGGCACTGTCTAGGGTAAGACGTCAGGGAACGGGAAGGGAAGGAATGATAGAAATAGGTAGCTCGAATGTCCGCCGTATCATTGACCCATTGAGGGAAAGGGCGCGCCGCGTAAGCGTCGATCAACGGGTGACCACCTGGTGTATACCAGGTGGAGGAGTCCCTCAGGTGAGGAAGGCGATCGAGGCGGCGGTCAAAGGCATGAAGTGCTCTAGGCTGCAGGTCGTGGCCCATGTGGGCACCAACGACGTCACGGACCGTGGATCCGAGGAGGTCCTCCGTTCCCTTAGGGAACTGAGCTCCGAGGTGAAGCGCGCCCAGGGCGTCGAGGGGGTTCGGCTGGGACTAACGGTCTGCAGCATCGTTCCGAGGGAGGATCGCGGGTCTCTGGTTTGGAGCCGAGTGGAAGGCATAAACCAGAGACTTTCGAGATTCTGCTCGGACATAGGAGCCTCATTCGTCGACCTGAGGCCAACCCTCCGGTCTTGCAGAACTCCCCTAAACCGATCTAGGGTCAATTACACGGCGGAAGCGGCGAGTTAGGTAGCGGATAGGATACTCGACCACTGTAGGCCTTTTTTAGGATAGAAAGCATGTCACTTTGTGGGTCGGTAACCTCTGGGGATAGCACGTATAATATTATTAATAAAAATACAAAAGTCACCGAAAACACTGGCATTGATTTAGAAAGACATGTGGCACCAACTTCCCAACAAAGGCGTCCTTAATTACAGTCAGTCACAAATGAGGACGTTATTCAAAATAAAAATAATTTAACTATTATTTTTATAAATTGCAAAAGCCTCAAAAACCAATCAGCGGATCTATAACACAATCCAAACTCATTCCGCTAATATAGTATTAGGCACAGAGAGTTGGTTGTGAAATGACATAAAAGACCAAGAAATTTTCCCAATAGATTTAAAAGTTTACCGACACCGGAGGAGGGGTTTTCGTGACAGTGAAAAGTTATTTTGAAAGCAGGCAAGTTTCATTTGAAAATAATAAAATAAAAGTGTTTGGTGCACCATACTACGGACCAATCAACCCAACATCAATCGAAGCTCGAGGAAAACATTCCATGCCCTAAACGATCAAATCTACAATTTTACACGTAAATATAATAACAGTATCAGCGGAATTAGTGGCGAATTTAACCTCGCTGGTTTAGATTGGGACAGCAATATCGTTAAATCTGGGACCCGCGATCGCGAATATTGCAATTTCTTGATTAAACTGTTTTAAAGAAACTCCCTCTATCCAGCTGTACGCATGCCCACCCGTGGAAAGAACATATTGGACCTATTTCTTACAACCCGCCCGAACGTATTATTAGTGTATCAACTGATGAAGGATTGAGTGACCATAAAGCAGTTAATATCCACTTGGACATAGAAATAAAAAAGATTGTTAATCCTAAAAGAAAAATTTATAATTACCATAAAGTAGACTTTGAAACTTTTGCCAATCAATTAAGCTCTTCACTACCCGAGTTCAAAAGCCACTTAAGTCAAGCAAACGTGGAAGAAACTTGGGCAAATTACGCAAAAAGGCATCATAGATTTCACCTCTATAAAACACATTAAAGTAAATCGCGACGCCAGGTAGTACAATAAAGACGTTAGAAAAGCCCTTCGAAAGCTGACAATGCTACACTCTAGGGTAAAGAGGGCAGGTGTGAACACATCATCCCCTGAGAATAAACAATTATGGGACAATTATAGATCCTCTAAAATTGAAACAAATACACAATTACGCAGCGCCTTACGAAACTTTACACGCAAAGTACTATGCAAGCACTTGGACACTGACCCCAAAGCTTTCTGGTCATATGTTATGGAAGTGAATGAGAGTAAACTAACCGTGGCTTGCTTAAGGGATTGTAGCAATATAATTCATACAGACAGCGAGGGTAAAGCTAACATTCTAAATTCATTCTTCCAAAGCGCTTTCACGAACGATGTTGGCACCGAATATCTCCTAGAAACAATACATACTCCACCAATGGAAAAAATAACAGTGGACCAACTAGGAATTCTAAAATTAACTTTTTGTCCAAAGTGATTATTTGCACCGACAGGTGATTCAGACGATTTATCATTAAAAAAGGATTTGCTATCCTCCACGAGGGTCACTAATTTCCGATCAATGGTGGTTCTTTTTTCAAAGGCAATTTCACTACTCTTTTGTCGGACGATATCATCCAAAATTATCCACTCGATCCAGTGAAGCTCATGAGTCAGTTCCGTGTAAAGTAATAAAAGATAGTGGGATATGGCATCCCTTTTTACATACCACTCGTGGAGTTCTCTCTTGGGCCATGTTTTCTTGGCTATTTTGGCGGCGAAGGCTGCTGCTGACGACTGGGTTTTTTTAAACTGGAGGTTGATGTAATTCGGGGTGATGTTCCGCGCGATGTACTGGCTGTTGAAGTAGTTGTTCAATGCTGCAATCCGGTACTTTATAGAAAGTCTTCTGTAGAGGCTGGCCTTAACTGCGTTACAAGCGCACTTAATATAATTGATGGTTTCTGGCGTAACTTTATGGAATCATCAATTCTAAAATTGCTTAATGAGATTAAACCCAACAAATCCCCGGGTCCCAAAAATATACCAGCAAGGGTGATAAAACATTTAGCTCCAAACATTGCTCTGTACCATGAATTTATATTTAACAAATCCCTCGCAGTGTGCAAAGTACCTAAGATTAGGAAAACCGCGCAAATAACGCCTACTCTTAAAAGTGGTGACAGGGAGGACCCTAGTGATAACATACCTATATCACTCACTTCTATCTGTTGCAAAATCTTCGAGCACACAATTGTCAGCTCAATAATGAGACACATTGACAACATTAACTTTTTATGTGACAGTCAACACCGATTCAGGAAAACCCGCTCCTGCGAAACCCAATTAGGTTTATTTACACATGATTAATTTTATCCGGTAAGAGAGGAAGGCAAGTGGATGAAATCTTCTTAGATTTTCAAAAGGCATTGGTAAGGTTCCCCAAGAAAAACTCATTCTAAGTTGAAGGTCGCGGGAATAAACAAGGGGGCAATAAATCGGGTTAAAGATTTTCTTTCAGAGCGGGAACAAAGGGTAGTCGTTGAAAGCGCTAGCTCCGACAGCGTTCGAGTCACGTCGGGGGTACCTCAGGGAAGTGCAATCGGACCGTTACTTTTCTTGATTTTTTTAACGACTTGAACCGCGAAGTGAAAAGTAAAATTAGGATGTTCGCGGATGACACGGTGATCTATCGGGAGATATCTGGGGATGAGGATCGTTTTATTATAGCACATGATTAGGATTGCATTACTAAATGGTGTTCTAACTAGGGATTGACTCTAAATTATAATAAATGTTCAGTGGTAAATATCTTTAAAAGATCAACGGGATTTGCTTAAAAATTAGCTGGAGGTGACCTAGCAGTAGTTGATACGGTAAAATACCTAGGTGTTACATTCACAAAAGACTTAACTTGGGGGACTCACATACATAAAATCCGCGGGCAAGCATATAAAAATTGGGATAAATTAGACGCATCGTCGGTGTCGGAAGAGTGCCTCGAAGGTCAAGGAACGTTATTACCACGCTCTTGTAAGGCCTCATTTAGAATACGCATGCAGCGTGGGGGATCCGAGTGAAAAAGGACTCATTCGGGAAATTGAGAAGGTTCAACGCCGGGCAGCCCGTTTTGTAAAACATTCTTACGATAAAACGCAAAGCGTCAAATAAATGCTCATGGATTTGGGGTGGGAATCATTGGTTGAGAGACGATTCAATGCAAGATTCAAATTATTATATAAAATCAGATCCGCATGTTTCAGCACCGAGGTCTCGCAAATTATTCGTACTCCTACAAACATTGTTCGCTTGGATCATGCATATAAAATTCGGGAAAGAGTTGCCAGGACTAACTTCCTCAAGGACTCCTTCTTCCCACGGACAATACGGGATAGCAACTGCAGGGTTATAGACAGCAAAAGTTCCACTTGCCACCCTCAGCGTCTAAAAAATAATTAGTTCTCTTTAAATGCATGCTCTTCCACTAACCTTTTGTACTTTGTTATAATAACCCGTTCTTTCGGAATGACCTCGTCGTCTGCTGCTGGCCCCGGATACTCCCAACCGAAACGGCTTGCGACTGCCCACCCGCCCGCGTCCGCCCGGTAATATACCCACTCGACCATTATGGCCGGCGGGTACATTAACAAGCGGGCACGGTCCGAGAGGGCTCGTCGGCCAAATTTTCGGTCGTGGGTATCCAGGACCAGGTCACTGTCTGTGACTATATCTTTTATTAATTTGAAATACATATTACACAACTCCGGGCGGGTTCTGAAAACAACACCATTGCCCCGCCGGAGGGAGTATACAGCTACACTATTATCAATATTGACATTAATTTGAACATTGAACAGGTTTCAGTCATTTAAGAGTAACACAGCTTCTTGGGTTCCGTACAGCGCGGCGTAGGTCTCCAATTCATTGATGTGCCATTGTTCGGATAACGGGAAGGACCGGGACAGGTCCCACTGGGTCTTTGAGTCAAAGTTGCATCCGTAAACACCTCGATCGTGTCTGTTGGCTGTGGTAGGTACACCTCCTTATCCAGGATGTCCACTGTTAGCAAACGTTGCCAGGCCGTGTCGTTGCGTTTGTATATCTGGAAAATCGTCCAGGTGGGGAGGCGCAAGATCCATGTAATCCATGCTAGATAGCCAGCCGCTTTAGGGATGTCGATCTGACGCAACCGGGCTAGGATGAGGATTAGTGCCTTAACTCGTCGTATGGCCTTATGGATGAGTCTTAAGGATTGGTTACAAGTATTAATCTCTACCCCCAAGTACTTGATATTCTGCGTAGAAATGAAGGTGGACTTCGAAAGATTGATACTAATACCGAATGTGTCCGAGCGGTAGTTGCATATCTGGAAACAAAAGATTCTAAACCGGGAATAAATTAACCAATCATCTAAGTAAATGATAGAGTTAACCTGAAATTTATCGTTCACCACCTGCATTACATCTTCGGCCCATCGTTGTAAAATGGCCGGGCTCAAGGGGTGGCCCATTGACAGTCTAGTAAAGGCGAAGGTCTCATCGCCGTTACGAATCCCGTAGAACCTCCAATGCTTAAAGTGTATCTGAATTTGGCAGAAGGCGCTGACCAAATCTAACTTAATCATAAAATTGTCGCGCGGTATATGAGACAACGCCCGCGCCGGCCCTAGTATGGAAAATTTCTGCTTCCGTACGTATGGTGTCCAGGGACTCAGATACTGGATGAATCGGTATCCACCGTCGGGTTTTGTTACTGTAAAACACTTGAACGCGCACTTTATAGGCCAACGCACTATAATACTTGATTCAAGGAAACATTGAATGAATTTATCTAGAACTGGGTTTCTACTTGTGCGAACACTGTTGAAGGGAGCTCCGATGGGCCGTGGAAGGCTAGCTCCTACACGTGAAATAATTTCGTTAATACGCCGTGGATAGGGGAAGGGCTTAATTGGCTGTACCTTGGGAACCGCTACTTCCGCCGTTATCTCCGGGTCCTCCGGGTCGGGGAGCTCCGGGATTTCTTCCACGCCCTGGCGTTCTGGGAAGATTGGCTGGTTCGGGGCCATGGTTCTCCCACGGGGATGGTTCTCCAGCGCCAGGTGTCCGACTCCTCCGCATCATCGTTGTCCTCGAAACCCGAGTCAGTGTCCGCGTTGTGCGAGCTGATGTCCTGATAGTCTTCGGGAGAAGACGTTTCCCAAGCTGCCGGGTCCTCTGGTTCCCCAGATGCAGCCCGACGGATGAGCTGCTCTTCACCGGTAGAGAGGGACCCCTCAGGCAGGTGGATTTCGGGGACCGGATCTGGCTCCCCTCCTCTGGCCCCGTTGACGAGGGACTCTAAGAATATATCAGAGGAGAGCTTCGAGAAATCTCTCAAGCTATTTCAGGTGCATTACAATTTGACAGCAAATGAAGTGAATGAAGAGACATTGAATTTGACAAAAGCTCCTCGCTGCGGCGTGGAGGATGACATAAGCTTCACTGTTTCACATCACATGTGGGGTAAAAATGGCATTATTTGGCATTACCCATTGGCTACTGCAGCACACGTGAAGCTGGCAGAAGTGGCTTTCAATGCGTGGAGTGAGGTGACTAATTTAACATTCAGACACGGCACTGTTAGGCCTGATATAAAAATAGTAAATGCCATGGATAAGCATATGTATTATGCTAAGAAGGGCTTATGCCCGTTTCTTTTAGACGGATATGGTAAAATCTTGACCCACGCTGAATTACCAACTGCTACAAACACTCGATTAGAGATACATATCGATCAAGCTGAAAACTGGTACTTGAAGAAAGATATCGATCACTCGATGGAATTTGCTAATTTATATAAGGTCGCTTCACGAAATTGGGCATAGTTTAGGAATTTCCCATTCTAGAGACAAGAAAGCTATTATGTATTCGATTTATTCACACACAAGCGTCATTAACGTTAAAGGAACATGACATACTGGCAATACAAAGCTTATATGGGAAACCTGAAAATGATAGGAATCGTGACAGGAAAGAGGCGGGAGATGCAGGTAGGGAAGAAGAGAAGGAGGGAACTTCTTTATGTGCCGTGAAGATAATTGATCACATTATGTATGTATTCAGTGGTCGATTATTTTGGATGATAGATTAATAAATTTTAATGAAGAGTTGCCAAAATCTCAAGTTATCACTGATTGACTTCCCTTTCTCCCATCCGATATTTAAAAAATTGATGCTATATACCGCAGACCGTCGGGTGAAATTGTTATTTTCATACAAAATGGAATTTACATGTTCCATTACGAAAGCTTAGCACTTATTCAGGGCTCTCCGAAAAGGTTAAAAAATGTGCGCCTCCCTCGGAGTGCAATTTTTCAATAGGCTTTGAATTCATACTCTGGCAGAACTTATGTTTACCAGCGATGTTTTTAGAAATGGACGAGTGTAGCTTCGAGCCAAAGGAGTTTAAATAGTTGAGCACAAATTTTCCACCCGTACCTGCTAATATCAGTTCAGCCTTTAGATATACGAATGGATTCATATACTTTTTCATGAGGAGACAATTACTATGAATAGAGCGAATTCAATAAGACACTACGAAACGCAGGTCCTAGTAGTCATCACTCTCCGGAATGCAATGCACAAAGGAATCAACTCTATCAAATGTAGTCGATGAGTTAAAAGGCATTGCTGCGAAGCTGAAAGGCAATGTTTAAACTCAGTGGATCACTCTTAATTATAACTGATGATGAATCCGACGTTGCTGTGGAAGCACCCATTTACATGTATTTTTGTTGGTCCATCATGTTGTGGAAAAACCACATTCGTAATAAGATTTCTAGAGAATTTAAAAGAAAAGGTTGATGGAAAAATCGAAAAAACAATATGGTGTTGCAATCGTCAAAGCAGAACTGATAAGTAGCTGAAGGGTGTAGAGTTTCAATACGAAGTGCCAATGTTTGATAATCCACGAAAGATACCAACCCTATACGTGATAGACGATTTAATGCACGACTCTTATCACAAGGGAGCCAGGGAGATCTTTACGCGTGGATCACATCATTCAAATTATCCGTTATCCTCATTACTCAAAATGTTTTTTACCAAAGTTCTCAGGCTCTTAATATTTTCCTCAACGCTAAATACATAATAGTTTTCAAAAATCCACGAGAAAGGCCTCAGTTTCGGGTTCTTGCGGCACAGGCTTGTCAAGAGCATCCAAGTGAACTGCTGAGGGTTTATAAAGACGTGACCGCTGAGTCATTTACTCACTAAGCCCTCGACCTCTAACAAGAGACGGACGATCGAGTGTGTTTCAGGACAAATATTTCCGGGAGAAGTAATTTCCGTGTTTGTTCCAACGTATGTACAAAAATATGAAGAGATTGAAACGGCACGGACATCTCATCAGGCTATTAAAAACTGCCGATCCAAAGATGCGAGAATCATTTATTCATTTATTGAGTCTGTAAACGAGGATGGAGTAAAAGCTGTTTGCGAGTGCTGTCTAAATACAATAAATGGGAATCACAAAATTAGTGGACAAGTGAAGAAAAAGTTGGTCCCCTATAAAGATAACCTTCGTAAATTGAGCTGCTCTAACGTATCCATCAAGAAAAAGCGTCAATTATTGAAACAGTAGTGAAGTTTTTTGCCAGTCCTTTTGGGATCTCTTTTGAGTGGTGTCCTTGGTAACCTGATAGGATAAGCTTAAAAAGAATGTTCGTCGTCGATCCGCAAACGCTTAAAAAACAGCGACTGAGGCGAGATGTAGCAAGATAAGACGAGGGAATGAACATGTGCTTAGCACGAAAATGGACGATTCGAAAAAATGGCACCTCTACCGTAGGGTTTTAGATTCGTATTTAGAAGCTATAAACAGCTTGAATGTCCCCATTTCTATAACATACGTAGACGAAGATAGGAAAAATTTGGAAGGGAACAAGAAGAGAAGGATTGTAAAGACAGCAACACATAGGGAGAACCTTTTGAAAGCTAAACGTATGGTTGGTAAATCATGGACAAAAGCTTGCAAACGACGAGCGGAAAGTATGGAAAGAGTTCTGGACGATTTCGTGAAAACAGCCAAGTTGAAGGAGGAGGAAATTCGCCCGACCACACCCCTCAAAGAACGTCTAAGAAAAGTGAAAAGAGCTCCGCGCTGGGAGATGCTAGATTGAGTTCTTTATATTATGATCCCGTGGACCCCGCTAGCTGTTCCACTGTTGGTAGCCTTTTGAAGGGTGTTGGTAGGGAAATAAGCAAAAGACGTGTAAGGGAATGGTTAGAAAGACAGAATACTTACACGTTACATAAACAAGCGCATTAGACGTTCCTCAGAAATAGATGTGCTATTGAATATATAGATGAGACGTGGCAGTGTAACCTAAATGATATGCGAAAGTTGAAAAAATACAATAATGGGTATGCATACCTTCTCACAGTGATTGATTTATTTTCCAAATATGCATGGACAATCCCTCTCAAAAGTAAGACCGCCGAAAATGTAATCAACGCTTTTCGAGCAATATTAACCGACGGAACAACTTACAAAATTCAGAGTGACGAGGGGAGTGAATTCTCTAATGTAAAGGTTGAACGTTTCCTTAAAGATGAGGGAATTGTTTAATTTAAAAAGTAAAATTAACTATTATACCACGAACAACCCAGATATCAAGGCTGCAATAGTGGAGCGCTTCAATCACACGCTCAAGGGTCGTATGTATAAATATTTTACTTATTTTAACACTTTGAACTATGTTGATGCGCTACCCAAACTATTGAAAGGATATAACGACGGTGTACATTCAAGTATAGGTGTACCTCCGAGTGAAGTGAATTACACGAATGCCTTCAAGGTCGCGCGTCGTGTAGCGCAGAATATTCGGAAAAGGCCTAAATTCTCCATCGGTGATTTTGTACGCATATCAAAAGAGAGGACACCATTCAAAAAGGGTTATGAGAAAAGTTTTTCCCGAGAGATTTTTAAAGTTTGGAAAGTTAATAGAACGCCAATTCCAACCTATAAATTAGAGGATCTGAATAATGAACGTGAAGAGGGATCTTTTTATGCGGAAGAACTCTCGAAGACATCACTCGGTTCAGACACAGAGTTTCCAATTGAGAATATTTTAAAACGAAGAGGGAAGGGCAAAAATCTGGAATACTTTGTTGAATGGATTTCGTACGGTGCTAATTTAACACTTGGATTAGAGCCAGCGCCGTGAAAGGTTATGATGGTGGAAGATTTTTTCGTATTTCTTTTGAGCTCCGGAAAATATTTCCCCGCTAACACGATCGCAAATTTTCGAGTGAAATTACCCCATCGCATAGCCACGGAGGATTCATGGAAAGGAGGCCTAGCTGAAATTTATTTTTCCAAACTTAACATTCCTATGGACCCCCCGGAGGATAAACCTATGGAAGAATCACAAATAAAGTGGAACCCGAAGAAAAACCTTTTCCCACAAGGCTAAAACTTGAAGCTCCTCCGTGCCCCGTCGTTGAGGTTGAAGTTACATATTGTGTAGTCATTAGTTTGAACGCTAGAACATATAGTCTAACATTTGTTGAGAACAATTAATAGAACAATACCGTCTGAATAAAAATGGTATTAAAAAACTAAGCTACGCAATTGGTTTCAAAATAAATTCTCTCTCGTGTCTGGGAGTATACCATTAATTAAACGCTACTCGATAAAATTCCCCCATACGTTCATAGATATAAGGGGTGTTAAAATACCACTATCCTTTTTTAGATACACCCTTGATGAACTGCTCAGCACGATCAGAGTAGATATTAGCACCGAATTTGCGAGGGCAGAATTTGACATACATTTCATGAGGACGTTTGTGGAACTCAGTATCCCTCAAGATGGGAGCCATAAACGAAAACTGAGCTCTGAAACGGAGACCGTTATACCCGAGGAACCGGAGCGCCTGACGAGCCAGGTGTTTGTGTACCTAGACGTTCTAGCACCACAAATGTTTGGAGATGTCATGTCGAAGTGTTTGCGTGTAGTCATGGGTGATCGCGGAAACCATCAAATATTCACTTCGCCGTATTATATCCATCTCGACAAAAACGACTTTGATACTGTTGAGATTAAATTGTTGAATAATATGGGGGAACTATATCCATTTACCGATAGCATAAACCCATTAACTGTCGTTTTAATTTTTATCAGGCAATAAATACACATGCTGAGTAATCGTGTCTCAGTTATCGGTAGGATGTTATCGGACATAGATCGATATAAGCGATACTTTTCACAGGTTGGTGGTGGGGATATTGGTCCTGTGTATCGATCGAGTCATTAAACAGGGCTGCCATTAGAGGGGGGTATGTTGGCAAGCGACGCTGAAAAAGGCAGTCGGCTCTGAGCTGTGGTGTAGTGAGGAGCTCTGTTAACGCGAACCTCCACGCTTGACCCACGTCACGGAACGCGATGCCGAAGTTTTTGGAGCAGCATTATTCCATCAAATTTGCGGTAAAGCTTGGGAAATCGTCTACCGAAACTGTCGGTATGATTAACCAGGCTTACGGGGAGTCAGCCATGTCCAGAACCATGATCTTTCGGTGGCAAAAGATGTTCGTGGAGGGCAGAGAAGAGGTCGACGACGAACCACGGCCTGGACGCCCATCAACGACACTCACCGACGAAAATGTGCGAAAAGTTCGCCATGTACTGAACTCTAATCGTCGTCTTAGTGTTCGGATGATAGCAGAGCAGTGTAATGTGCCATTAAACAATAGTGCATGAGATTATTAGGGTGGTATTACAGATGCGAAAAATTTGTGCAAAGTTGGTGCCGAAAGTGCTCAGTGATGATCAAAGACTCAATCGTTTGGAAATCGCGACACAACTTGCGGATCACTGCAAAAATGATCCACATTTTTTAGAGAACGTTGTTTCGGTTGACGAGACGTGGATCTTTGAGTACGACCCGGAGTCGAAGAGACAAAGTGCGGAGTGGCACACCCCATCATAACCCCGTCAAAAGAAAGCTCGCATGAGCAAATCTCGGATCAAGGCGATGCTCATTGTCTTTTTTGACAAAAGGGGAGTCGTCCACTAAGAATTTGTACCTGAACGACAAACTGTAAATGCTGCATTTTACGTCCAAGTATTCGACAGGCTACGAAAACGAATCACCCGCGTCCGGCCAGCGATCAAAAACATATGGCGGCTGCATCACGACAATGCGCCGTCTCACACCGCGCTTGTCGTGTCGGACGTCTTGGCCAAGCACGGCGTGGCAACGCTGCCACACCCGCTCTACAGCCCGGACTTGGCACCACGGGACTTCTTTCTGTTCCCGATGATAAAGAGGAGTTTGAAAGGAACGCGATACGGGACTTTGGACGCCGTCAAAGAGGCCGTGACGTGAGGACGTTAATTTTTCAAGAGGTTCCCGATGATGCCTTCGCGGGAGCGTTCCAGGAATGGAAACGCCGCTGGAAAAAGTGTATCGACTCAGAAGGGTCCTATTTTGAGGAATATTAGCTTAACATATGAAAAAGTGTAATAAATTTTTTTTCCTGAGCTCAGTACACTTATTTTCCGGACGAACCCTGTAAGTTTCAAGATCAATGCCAAGGGGGGCTCTGGCGCTGTCTCTAGGGCGTTTCCAAGACCGCATTCTCAGACGTTCCGAGGTCGACGTTTGACCATATTTCGACGAATGAAATTGGGTTGATTAAATAACTAAAACACAGTCGTTTTCCACTCAATTTTTAATAAACTTTTCTAGAGAGGAACAATTTTCTCTCTTTTTTCCTTCCCCTTACGTTCCTCGCATTCTTACGCCTCGGGACTAGCTGCAAGGTGACTATTATTAAGATTATGCAATTATTGCATCAGCAAGTTATAAGGTCGACGGACAGATCAAGACTTGTGTTCCACCTACACCTCCCGTCCATCGATACATAAGCTCTATGTAACAAAGTATCGTTAGTTATTTCTTAACTTGAATGATGAAGTGCGCATGCGCGTAATACTGTTGGACTTTGCCCGTTTAATGACTGAAAATAAAGATAACTGATCAATCGTAGGAAAACCTGGACGTCCAGCACAGGAATCGGCTTCATGAAAATCCAAAATGGCTTGTTTCAGGAACGGCTTGAAAATAAAGATAATCAACCAATCGTAAGAAAACCTAGCAATCCGGAATAGGCACCGGCTTCTAGAAAATTTAAAATGGCGAGTTTCAGGAACGGCTTTCTAGCGATGTAATAAACCGATAGACTTTACCTAAACACGTGAGATGACCGCGTGACTCCTCCCACTTCCGTATATAAATGACCTCCTCCGGAAAGAAGCCCATTCTCCGTAAACATGAGCGTGAAAATTGAATCTTTATGTGCTCGCTTGGTTGAAGCACATCTGCGCGTGGAGCGAAAAGAAGATGAGGATGCGTACTCAATATACATCCCAAGCGAAAGAATCGCAAATACCGTTTTTTAATATCAGTTTCTTTCCTCACTACGCAGCGTACGTATTCTTCAAATTTTAGACATGTTTCTATTACCACTCTCGTTATACCCTTTTCTTTCTTTAACTCCTATTCATCTTTTACTTTAAAAAGGTAGCCTGCTTCGTAATACAACAAAATGTGTCATAAGTTTCCCGTCACATTCGCCTTTGAATTTACGGATCACTTTATTGTTTATTTCGGAGTAGCAGGGGTGATTCTTTGGGTAATTTGAAGTATCGAGCAAGTCAAGGCTATCCTTCATATCCTGGTATATATTGTTACTTTTTATGCTGTATTTCAGGATATCGGTGTCCGTATAAGCGAGTGATATTCTTTGCCCGTATTTGGGTAGCATTATTTTATAGTGAAAATCGTACATTAAAGTTTTACTAAGATCGAGGACGCAGAATCCGATAGGATAGGATTATTTATCTTGATGATGGCCTTACGCATGTAAACTGCTACTAAAGACTCGTGAAAAATGTTCTATCCAAAAACGTTGATTTGTTAATTAGTTTATGAAGTCATTTTTCGTTTGTCACTAATTCCATATTCCTACGTTTCCTCACATTCTCCATAGTCCTACCAAATACCTATTTATTCATTTATTTTGAGAAACCTTTTTTCAAATTCATTAACTGCCATATTTCTTTTTTCAGTGTTCAACTCAATTTAGGTCTTAAACCAAGAAGAGTAACTATATTCGATAGCTCCATAAACTTTTTTAGTATCATGCCTAGTTCTAAAGCCTTTTTTAAATTCACATTGTGTATCACGTATTTCGTCTTATTTCCAAGCGTTGTTAGCAATTTTTTGTTTACCGTTGGGAGGTGACTTGATTTCCGGGCCAAGAGGTAGATCCGAATGCGTATCGTTTAGCGTGTTTCGGTACTCGAGATACACTTGGAGAATATATCCCACTCCACTTTGATCGGAAATGTTGTTTACATCTAAGTTTTCAGTTTCTTCTGGTGATAACCATTTGAAATTCGAGTGAGGGAGTGGGCGAGACAGGTTCCACCCGTATAGATTGTTCGCGTTTAAATACGTTAGGTATGACGTAAAGTTCAGGCCGTGAGCCTTCATTTATTATTCGATTCGCAGTATCGTTTGCAGCATTGTAAAATGCCGTCGCAGATTCCATTCTCGATCATGAGTATCATATCGGAGTCCGTTAACAGTTCTAATTCATCACCGGTGTGCTTAAGCATCGCGTCAAAAGTCAACCCCGGAGCGGTATAGTACCAAGCAGGGTTGAGTTTTTACGCGCTTTAGCACCCGTTTAGAAAAATTTCAAACACGTCAGCCTAGAGCGTTACGTCATTTTTCAAAAAAACGTCCATATAGTCACCCAATGTGTTTCAATTAAATGTCTTCCATACCGTACTCATATTTTTGTAATCATCATTGGAAATTTCATTGTCTGTCAGATGATTGTAAAACCTTTCCTTAGCTGGTAGTGCGTGCTCATTGAGTCGATTTATTTAATCGGGTTTATCGAACGGATAGACACCCTTACCGGTAACTAAATAAGTTTCCTCTGCGAATGTATTTTTCGTGTATTTAAAGTTACTTAGCTTAAATTACGACTACGGATGCCAGCGACGCTGACATGAAGTGGCATGTATCGATGAATCTAATACTTAATTTATCCTTGATATATTTCGCGAAAGAAATGTACTTTTCTTCCGTGCTTGCAATTACCAAAATGTTTGTGTAATCGTAGTCAAGTTCGCGAACAAGAAAATAACCATCAAATGAGGGGAGGTTGTGAATCAATACAGGAAGGAAATGTGGCAATTTGTACTATAGGTTACAGAAAGAGCGCGCCGGGCCTCTATACCTCCCCGATAGGTGATCGTGATCTCAAACTCTATCTTCACCTCAATTTTTCTCGCATATGTAGCAATCAATAGCATTTTGAAAACTCCATTCTTCATCCTCAATCAAGATCATTGGGATTGTAGTATTATAAAGTTTGAACCATTTTTCGGCCTCAAGTTTCATACGCTGAATAAAAACACGCGCCGTGCCTGGACCTCGATAAAGTATGGGCTCTTCGCAACCGTTCGGTGTAACTAAAACAACAGAAGCTTAATGCCTCATATTTTTGCACCGTCTGTGTATGATGTTCAAGAAGAAGTATCGCATGTGCTGATATTCGGAAGAAGGCTTTCAAAATCGGCATGGATCATATAAGGTACCCGAAAAGAATGATTACCGTTAGTGAATTTTAAAGTCTTACTTTCATCGTTCGTTAGAACAATTTTACTCGACTTGCCTGTACCTTTTCATAACTGCTGATGTTCTTCTAGCCTACGCTCATTCTAGTAATGTGTGAGACGTTTACCGACATATATACTCTCTCAGTGTTTTGTAATTCGGGAGCGTATAAGTCTTTCAAAATTTCGAATCATTCAATAGTGTGCCGTTGTTTCATTAGTAATGTACAGCAAATGTGGCTGTGACTGAAATTCTCTGCAATTGTATTGAGAAACTCGTTGGGGGTTACGGTCTATTTTTTTGCTCATATGGCGTACTTTAAATAGTATTCATCATCATTTTTTTCATGTATAACGGATTTAGTATGTCTTATTTTTCTGGTAGCTTGATAAATGTCGAACCTCGAAAAGGCGTACATTTGTCAATTCGCAGGTCCAAACCCATTACTTCAGCCAAAGACCATCCTGAAATGTTAGCTTGAAATTCGGATTTTATTTTAAAAGTTGAAAAAATTTCTCGTTTACAATTTGATTTAACTGATTTACAAGCAAGACTTGTCTATTTCTAGTGTAAATGAAGTACCCGGCTCTTCGTTATCCCCCTTTCGAAATTTGCAAATCAATACAAGGTTAAATTTTATAGCGGTGTTCGTCCTTACTTGCTCGTCAATTTTCTCCATCAGCGGATTTTTATACTATCAAGAAAAGTGACCACATCTTGAACATCTTCCCTTGGAGTTAGCCAAAAAGTTTTCAGTCTTTACCCGATTGCTGATTCTATCTCGGTAGATCCCCTTCCTAATTGTATCGGCACAACAAATGTTCGTTAGTGTTTTCGTGGGGTAAATCTTCATCTATTTTGTAAAATATTTCTCAATATTGATAAAATCGTCTAACTTTTTCAATGACTAGAGCTCCTTTAACCCTTTCAAATGTCACAAGATCATGATTCGTATCATTTTCAAATACTACTCGAACGTAAATTTTAGCAAGCGAATCTTCAAGTTTATCTGCGGTGTTAATTTCTCCGGATTGGATACGATTAAGTACTTCATGAATGTTGGACATGTTGTTGGTATGTGTTATACACTAGAAATTGAGAATTGAGATACAATTTATGAGAAAACAATGCGAAAACCAACTTGGGGAATGCCTATATAGAAGTGTAGCAAAGGCTGGACTGGCGCAGTCGAACCGAAAGTGCGCGCGGCGGCCATCTTAGAAAAGCGCCAGTAATGCCGCCTATATTGAGTTTGAAAACAAAAGCGCAACGAAAAGCAGGGCTGAAATTCGTATGCCGTTTCTAGGGTGGGGGCACGTGCGAGTTGTGGAGGAAGTCGTTTGCGGCGGCGTTGAGCTTCGTCTCGAACCGGGCCCCGGCTCCCTTACCCCTAATCTTGGGCGGCGTTTTCGGACTTCTTTAGAATGATAATTTCGACCTGAAAAGCTCGGTTATTTATATAAATATTATTATATTAATATTATATATATTTCTCGTGCCACCTTCTCCTTTCCTTGTGGATTAGTAATAAAGGTCGGTTTTTTTAAATAAATATTATTATATTAGTATTATTTATATTTCTCATGCCACCTCCTCCTTTGCGTTGTGGATTTATAATTAAAGGTTGGTTTTTTTATATCAATATTATTAAATTAATATTATTTATATTTCTCATGCTACCTCCTCCTTTGCCTTGTGGATTTGTAATTGTGGCTTAAAAATGGCGATGTACTTATATATTATTCTTGCATCAATGGCAGTGCTTTTTCAATGGCGGTGGTCCGTCGATATGTGTCCGCCCTTTATTGTAATGTTCGTAACACAAATCGAATTCGGCACCACGGCCTCCTCTTGGTAGCCTTGACAACAAGACATGCACCTGGCTGGGTCAGTATTTTTCTTGAAAAGCGAGAGGAAGGTGTGCAATGTGTTCGTCGGAGAGTATATTTATTTCGCCCTTCGCGAAAATGAATGCTCTGATGGAGTCGTTGACTCTCTCCATATGACTGCTCGCATCCATGGCTGGAATAATTAAGAGCTCAATGCTCAAGTGTTCATATGAGAAGAGTATCACGCAACGCAGGGAGAGGGGAAAAAAAGGAAACCGGAAAGAAGATAACAGAGCTATGGGAGACAGGATGCTTGTTTACCGCAGGGTCCTGAAACTCATCTGAGATGCATACTTTTAAGAATGCTAAAATTTTATCATTACTACTATGTTAGTATTATTATTAGAGAAATAATTTTACAATGGAAGGGGAAAGATAATGAATTAAGAAAAAGAACAAATTTTTACAACCAATTTATTCTATATAAATAATAAAAAATACACATTACCATAGGTATATGATCAATTAGAACAAACGCTATAACATTACAATTGGAATTCAAAGCCGAATAATGAAATAAATTTTAATATTGAATTAAATTTATCATGATGCACATTATTATGTATCCAAGCTTTTAATTTTGAACAATTTTTCACCGCACATACTAATTTCTCCGTTTTGTGAAAATCGCATTTTGTTGAAGTGGTTGGGAGCAAGCTCAATTTCGGGACATTGAAATATTTTGCCAGTTCTATTACTGGGCGTTCAATGATTCTAGACAAAATTTTACATTTTTCCAACCCTTTTGCAAAAACATATTAAAATGGTTCGGTTTCCTTTTTCAGAATAGTGTTCAATTCGTCGTAAGGCACATCGCCCGAATTATAATCCAACCCGTGCCAATTTCTAGTGAGCCACTGGTTTGTTTCCTTCGTGGAAATTGAGATGTCAGGTGGAAACTGGAAAATCTATGAACTCCACCACTCAGATTCCAGATCCTCCATAACCAATTCTCTGATCACCAAAACCTCTGCATCAACTTCTGCCTGGAAGTCCACAATGACTTTGCTCATCCTTGTGCTCGACATGGGTCGGACGGGAAGGGCACGTTTAGACTGGCGGTCAAACTAATGCCTAAGGTTATTCTCATGTGTTGCCCTCCCAACGTGCTTACGGCATCCCGAATAGGGGTGAAGAATCGGTCCAGCTTCGGGCTCCAATGATTGGCAACTAGGATACCATCTATGACTACATTTAGAATTTTTGAAAACTGTAGCCATTCCGATAAGTTTAGCAAAACAGTTTTACCCCACCGTTAATCGAGGAGAGATCCTCCTGATTTACGAACAAACGCTACAACTTTACCAACGTTATGCGTACAAAACTCGACGGGGAAATTTGTAAATGGGCGGATTGTTTTTGGCTTTCCCTTCGATCTGCTTAAGAAGCCAGTAATGATTTTTCACAGTTGCGTAGGGCGCAAAGGTCACAATGGAATATATCCAGCCCACTCAACTCGTCACAGTCGTCTGGTATATGTAACAATCTCACGTAAGCCCGCCCACCGTCACTCTCCCTCAGCTGCCACGCAATGTGAATTTTCCTGTTTGCACTTAGGACAGCACCACATTAGTATAAATATTTAATAGTAGATAGATGTTTCTCTCCATGCAAGAGGTCGTGGATATTGGTTGAGGTGGAGGAGGTGGGTGTGGTGTTGGAGCAGGTACCGCGTCGGGCTTATCTGCGTGTAATGCCTCAAGGATCGCTGTTTCTATTTCCCTCTCCAAAACTTTCGAACGCAGCGATACCGCAATGTTCGATTGTTTTACTTTTCTTCACCGCCCTCTTGGGCTGTATATTTTCCTTCCCTTCTCCTCCTCCTGTCTTGATCTTTCGCTTGGTGCGAGAGTCAGAAGCATTTTGTTGCTCTTCGGCAGGAGGCTATAGCTGATGCTCCGGTTGCTGTTGTTGATGGTCCGGTGACGGCATTAGTTGTTCGCACTGCTGTGGATGTGGATGCTGCTCATGAGGTGACTGAGGAGACTGTTGGTGCTCCGGGTGCTGCTGATGATCTGGCGACTGCATGATGATTGACTTAAAAGTTGTTTGGCACTTCGTATTTCTTTATATGCTTATTTTCGGGCTTCTTATCTTCTTTGTATCCGGTCTCTTTTCATTATCTCTAACCAGCCCGGTTACATGTTCGTCTTGGATATATTTTTTTAACCGTTTCGAATGATTTTCAATTTTCTTTGAAGGCATAGTTGATTTTCTATGGAAATGATATCGTATATATCATCCAAGTTGGGTATTATACTAATAATTTCTTCCTCGAATTCGTCTAGAAATTGATCGAGTACTTGCGGATGTCGCGTTTCCCTGTTTATGGAAATGGTATCGTTTATATATTCCAATGGGTTAATTAATTTAGTAATTTCCTTCGCTTATATGTCTTTTATTTTTCTTTTTATTCCTTCGATTCATTTTTTCGTAATGCGGCATGGTGCTCTCCGTTTGCCAGCAGACCGGTTAATGATTATTCTATTAGCTCGTGCAGCCATATCTCAGTCTCTTCCGCCAAGCCGAAGTTCCTGCTAACGAGCAACATACTTGCGATTTTGATGACACTTGCGTTTACATCTGACTTTACCGAAAAACTTTGCAAACAATATAGCAACTTTGCAATCATCTATTGAGGGTGTGAGAAAACCCTAATGAACTGCGAAAAAGAGCGTATGGTGGATTTGAATAGTGTGTACAAGCAACAGTATTCCCCACACAAAACAGACTTGAAATTCTGAAGACGTGTAGTATTCGTTCCTAAGGATGAATATCTTGAAAGAAAGATTAATATATCGGGAACGAAACGTTCAATCGCATACGAATCGAAATATTCCGCATGTTGCGAATCGATGACGTACACTGCAACCCAATGAATCCCCGGTTTGCTTGATGGGTCAAAATTAGTTACATACCCGCCAGGTTTAACATTATATTTCGGTCAGAGGCGAAAACTCCGCGAAATGAGTCTCGTGTAAGCGGATTTCGCGTAAGAACTCTCTCAATCTCGTGAGTTTTCATGTCGTGCACCTTATGACAAAAGTAAACCTACTTCCCTATTGTTATTAATTACAATCTCCGAATCATACTCGGCATAAACGAGGTTGGTCACGGCGTTTTGTATGGGGTTCTTGAATTTGGCTTGCAAGCGTAAATTCCCCGTACGAGTTGGGGAAATGTGAGTCTCGTGCCCCGAACCGTCGCGAGTGAGATTCCACGCCATAATGAAATACCCGTGCTCGAACATCTCCTTGGTTTCTTGGTTTCCGCCGTCACTATGATGAAGCCTCAGGGCTCGGTACAGCTGACGGTATGCACCGGTATAAAACTTTTTGGAAGTGGTATCAAAATCAGTTTCATACCCTCCGCAAGGATATTCTTGATCGTCCGCATAGACCGAGTAGGCATACATGCTATAATGATAAAAGTTGAAAGTATTTTTATTCCTTTTACCGAGAATTGAATTGCTATCTAACAGAACGGCGACTAGCGTGTTTGGAATTTTTCCTAATATTATGTTATCTTTGCTAAAAATGCTGCTATTTGCTGGGATAGTAAATGTTTTAATTTCAACTCGCTTATAGGGTAACGTTATCGGCATTCCACTGGATAAAACATTAGCGTTAGCAACGAGAAGGGAAGGATCTAGATCGTAATGCGTGTTATATAGTGCAGCTTCTTCAATTTTCACAATGGAATCTCCGCCCTCTTTTTCCATCAAAAAGAAATCAGGCTTGGCGAATGATAAATCTATATCAACGTCTACATTATTGATCAACAATCTGTCTTGATGCAGCACATCCACGTGGAGTTTCCCTTGTGATTCTAGCAAGGCACTATCTGTCAACCAAGTTTGACGTATTACGAAACCTCTGTTCGGTAATTCAATTTTGCCAAAATCGTCACCTTGATCGAGTGCCCACCCATCGCAAATCATGTGCGTACGACCAGCGTCTTTGCCATAGTTCAGGAGCTTTTCCAAGTAACTTCTGAATCCATAGTATTCCGAGGTGGTCACCCTTTTCCCGTTTAAGGACACGTTCCAATTTTCGAACATGGAATGTAAGATGTTCTTAACGACCCCAGGTTGATTTGGGTCAACACTCGCGTAAGGCTTTTCATCAGTTTTAACTAGTCTTAATTTAACATCGAGACATATGCTGTTAGATCGAGATACCTATCTTAATTACCTTAGATTGAAAATTTCAATTCCGAATATGTATCAATTGCGGTAATTGGTTTGTACGCTACCGTCCTGTGGCCGAGAATGCTGGTTTGCATAGGAAGCTATTTGAACAGGTCCAAACACGAAGGAATGACTTTCTCCATTTCGTTTGATGTAGTCCGCACTCAAGCTCTGGAATAACTGTTTATCTTTTACGTTAAATCACGGTTTAATGAGTAAATGTCCCTTCCACCACCACCACGTTACTTCCCTTTCTTTTTCTTTTTCGTAACGACATTCTTTTTCTTGCGGTGTACCTTTTTCTTACGGTTCAACTTTGTTTTCCTATTAACTTTTCTTCTTTTTCTCGTGGGAGGTGAGGATATGTCTGTCATGTTAATGACAGCGTCGACAGGTATCCTCACATTATTTGAAGCAATGCGCGGTCGCTTTGCAATACGCAAGCCTACATCCACCATTTTTTCCATCTTTGCTTCGGCTCTCCTCTTAAGGCTGCTTCCTGCCTCTCCTAAACGCGTTCGTAATATTTCCCTCCCCGACTTCGAGACGACGTCGAAAAGTGCCCCTACTCCGGCCTTCACCGCTTCCTCGCCGACTGCTCTCAACCCGGAATTAAAAAATGGTTTGACGTATTTCCACAATCCGCTTAAAAAAGACCCAAGTCCCTTTCCTCTCTGTTTTAAATGGCTCGCACGATAAACGGATCCGACATCGCCGCCTCTTTGACTCCTCGAAACGTAATATCTTACATAGCGATTCGTATCATTCGCCATCTTGATACATACTAATGAAAATTAATGATATCACCACAATTTAAGGTCTAGTATTACCGTAGCCGGATCCAAACCATCAATAAATGGCTTACCCATTTTATCTGTGAGAAATATCTCAATGCTATCGAATTCCCTTCGTTCGATGGGTAAATAATATGGATTTTGAAATATTTGATGTCCTCCGCTCCCTGTACTGATAACTCTCATGCATCTCGCCAACTTATCACCATTATATTGCCGTTTTATCATATCTGTGTACACGAAAAGAGTCCCGGAATGGCTCACATCTTCAGCATGACGAGCGAATATTTTATTAAACCTTTCTAGCATCCTTTGAGCGCTATATTGTTCTTTTGATATCTTATGCCTATCTATATAACCGCGAAAATCCGAAGTAACTTTCTTTTCCACTCTCACTTTAGCTTCCTTCTCCTCATTCGCGTCCTTATCACCTTTGCTATAACGAACTGTAATATCATCCGTGGCCATCGCCATAGGACCAACAGTCAAAGCGTCAACGGTTTTAGCAATTTCGACGTGCCAATCTGAGGTAACTTTCTTCTCCACTCTCACGTCAGCTTCCTCCTCCTCATTTGCACCCTTATCACCTTTGCTATTACCAACTGTAATATCATTCATGGTCATCGTCATAGGTGGATCAGGAGTAAAACCGTTAATGGTTTTAGCAATTTCGACGCTGTATTCCGCTTGACTTCCTGCAGGCACAGAATCTCACATCGCATGAATCAATTCTTTCAGCTAGCCGTAATTTTGATCCAATTTCATCACGTAATTCGGGAGGACTCTCACAGATACATCTTTCACGGTTGTTTCATATGCCACCGGTATCAAAATTTTCACCGACCCCACGGTCCACTCTCCATTTTCCAGTAAAATCCAATGAGGGAGCCTCGTACGAAAGTTTGCGATTGTATTACCAGGAAAATAATTACCAGAACTATGGCTGAGAAGCGTTATGTGAAAAATATCCAACATTTTGCAATCTTTTCACGGCAGACGCCCGCACCCAACTATAAAAATCGTTACCATAATCTCTCCATTTAACGAAAAACTAACCTTTTTCCCTTACCCCTACGCTTGAGTATTATATCGATCTGAAATTCGGTGTTATCACTCAACCATACTAGAACCCACTCCTCTCCGTAAAATGTTCCTTTTATATCTTCCCCGTTTAAATCTTCCAGTTGGTAGGTCGGTACCTTCAAACTTTGAACTAAAGCCTTAATTCTGAAAACTTCAGTGGAGTAATTGGGGGTGTATCCTTTTGCGAATGGTTCCTTTCTTTGCTGATTCGAACGTGATCACCCACCTCAAATGCTGCTTTATTGACCATTGTGTTTCTCTAACGTCTTTATTGGGCGAGCTTCTGTGCAACCTGAAAAGCATTTGAAACGTTGACCTTCGAAGGTGGAATTCCGATATTAGAATGCACTCGATTGTTATAACTTTGGAGCAGTTTCGAGAGCACTTTCACGTAATTGTATGTGTTGTACTTCGTAAAATATTTGTACATTCTATCTTTCAACGTCCTGTTGAACATCTCCACAATAGCTGCTTTGACTTCAGGTTGGTTGGTAGTATAGAATTTTATTCCTCTTCTCCTGAGATATGACTTGAATTTTTCGTTGGAAAATTCAGTTCCCTTGTCGCTTTGCACCTTCAATGGACGTCTTTTCTTGAGAATAGCGAGAAAAACTTGATGGCATCTTAAGCTTTCTTGCTCCTCAAAGGCACAGCCCAAGAATATTTAGAAAATAAGTCGATGATGGTCAAGAGATACCGATTACCTTCATTAATCTTCATCAAACTTCTCATGTCGTTGAGGTCACACTGCCAAGTTTCATCAATGTAAGACACATCGTAAGAATTTCGCGAAATCTTCTTTCTGATAGGTTTGTGTAACGAACATGTTTCCTGCGAATCCAGCCATTTTTGAATATCATTCTTTGAAAATTTTCTTCCGATAGCCCCCCACAATGCGTTCTTAGTCGAAAAACTGGCCGGATGAGATGGGTCGTAGTAAATTTTATTCAAGGATGAGAGGTCCAAGCTCGAATCTTGCCTCCTTTTTGAGAGACTTTTCCCTTCCTCTTGCCGTTTGACAGTGGAGTGTTTGGTGGTCTTTTCGTTCGTTTTCAACTTCCTCTTCTTGGTAAAACTCTGTCCTTCTTCTCCTCGTCGTTGACCATTCTCCCTTCTTGCTCTTCTTTTATGGACATGTCCCATGTTGTTTCTCCTTCTCGCATTCGCTGCTCCAAGTCATCCAGCAGACCCTCCATCCTCTGTATTCCTTTCTCTTGGTTTTCTTCCCATTTCCCAAACTTATCGTCTGCTTGCAATTATTCCTTTCCAGAATTTACTCTCTCCTTGGCACCGCCTCGTCGGAATAACTACCATCATCAAATATTGACGATGGAATGAACTGCTTATTTTTTAATACGTTTTCTTTATACGAATTCAATATTTTTCTATATAAAATCAATTTTTGATGATCGGGGAGGTCCTCACGATTTAAAATCTCTCTAAGTTTTTCGTCCAGAGCTATTTCATCGTTTTCTCCAGAAATGAAATAATGATCAGGCTCGGACGGCTTAGCAATTTTTCTTCCTCTTCGACGTTTCGACTTGAGTTCATAGTCAACGGGGTGTGGTAATACATTATATTCGCTACTTTCGGCTACAGCGTCTAAATATGAATCTAATACTTTTCGGTAATAATGCCATTTTTTCGAATCGTTCAAATTGATCCGCTTAAGAATTCCTTGCATTTGTTTATTCAACTCTGTCATTTCGTTCTTAATATTCCGCCCCTTTTAATATGTGGCGGTGGTGGTAGGATCCACTAACACAAACGTTTTTATTTTTTTATTAAACTAGCTATTCCGTCGCTGATTAGTGGAAGTATTGCACCAAGAAGAGCTGACAAAAATCCCCCTTGTTGGCTTAGTAAAACGCGTTTTCTTTTCAGAGGTGCTCTATAGAACCTATCTCTCTGAATGCTTATTTGTATTTGAGCAATTTTTTTCTCAACGTCGGACTAATATTACAATTGACGTTTAGTACGTTTCGGCAACATTTACTCAAAGAGTTAATGACATCCGAACCAGCTGTCTTAATGATTGATCTTCTCTTCGTAGCCGAGGCCTTTTTTATCTTTTTTAAAATATTAACATTCCGCTTTAATCTGGCTAATTTCACTCTCTTAATCATGGGTTAACTTTGAAGGCAGTAAAGTAAATTTGTTGGGACGAAAATTTCGCCGATTTCGTCGAGAAATATGTTCCTTCTGAACCTTAAGCTATCACCCGTTTCTTGAGCAAATCCAAGTACCAAGTAAGTGAATGGCTTCGACGTCAACTCCCTATATACCTCGGTGAGCCTTGCGGGATATTCAGGATAAACCTGGCAGGCCTAAGTTCTAAATTGTGACCGATCACGGAGTTTTATAAAACATACAATGCATTTTGCGTTTAGTGATATGGTACGAGAAAAACGCGACTGATAAAAAACATTCTCGCTAATAAGAATTACGGAGATTTTTGAATGATGCGAATCTTTTTTAAAAGGTTCGCTTACTCTGTTGTCACGAATGGAGTCATGCATCAAATAATCTATGATGTACATAGTTGGTACCTTCTTACGATTTGAAAAACTTTTGGGAAGACTGAATATGAACTGAACCTTGGAAGTCTCGATTGCATTAGGTGCACTTCTGTAGCTACAGCACCAAATGATCTTATCTATCTTTCCATCCACCATTGACGCTAAATTTTTAATACACTTTAAGACAAATTCTGTTTTACCGCTTCTTAAAGGACCGGCAACTACACACGTAAAAGGATGCTTCCACTTGATCATCATCATCAACAACGTTTTCCCCAGATGCGAATAGAAAAATGAACACACCTTTCTTCAGTTTGCGCTTTTATCTTAATATTTCGAGCATGTTATGCATACGCGTCGCGAGCATCTTCAACTCCTTCGCGATGTTTGCTAACGCTGGAGAATAATTCTTGGGACATGGTAATTCGAATAGTCCTAGGTTATTTTTAACCGCTCTTACTAGAGTATTGTTGAACTTGCTGTACTCATAGACATTATCGCCGCGAAAAAAGTACAAGATTCCATTAGTATATCTAAACACAGAATCGATGTCTGATGGTATTTGAGGAAATCTCTTTTGAGGCGATATTGAGTTTTAGGTCTAAAATGGCATTCATCCGTTTCAATGATAAAATCATTACTGTGAAATATTAACGTTATCTCTGTATATGTGTTCACGGCTGCTTGAATGTCAGCATTACGCGGCAATCCGACGGATGACGAAGCCAAGGGATAACCCTCTGCATATTGCATACTTGGGTATTGAATAATATAAATCATATCCTTAATGAAAATTACAATTTCCCCGCATGGTCTTTAACAAATTGCCGTAATATTTTTATCCGGAAGAAAGGGAAGCCAATCGGTAATCCGTTGGGTACCAAATATAACCAAAATGGCCACATTTTCCATATCGATGAACCAATAATACTGACCGTGAAATATGTATAACAAGTGATTTAGTATAAGATATTTATAAATTTTTTTTAATTCGCACAAAATGGGAGGGGGGTCATTTCTTTCTCGCCACATATCCCCATCCTCCACCTCGCCTCCATCCCCCTTTTCGTTTCCTTTCTTTTCTAAAAAAACTGCCATAAATGTACTGCATTGCTTGAATGTAATCTTCGTGTAAGGCTATTCTTTAATCGGATGCGTTGTATATTGCGTACATGATAGCATTTTTGTAATTGGAGTGCGCGATTCCCAAACCATGACCAATTTCGTGGATAAATGTTGCGAGAAGGCTGTATTTTAGTTCAGCCCTTTCAATTCCTAAATACCAATCCTCGTCCTGGTCAATGTGAATATCCACTAGCTCACCGTTAGACCTAGGATAATTTGCGTCGGCTAAATGACCACCATTTCCATCAAAATTCATAGCGCAGAAACCCGGACCAACATTTTTAT
Source organism: Hetaerina americana (assembly GCF_022747635.1). Lineage (NCBI taxonomy): Eukaryota > Metazoa > Arthropoda > Insecta > Odonata > Calopterygidae > Hetaerina > Hetaerina americana. Next base: position 1,679,993 of record NW_027287194.1, read on the forward strand.
GAATAAAGTCGGCTTTTCTAATGATAATATCGGGTGTTCTAGATTTTGCTCGAATGTTATATTCGTTACCTCGGCCCATGAATCGAATACTTTCTTTGCCAATGCAATGTAGGTTTCATTTACGAAGATGTATTGCCAATTGATAACACTCTTAGGCCACTTGTATGGGGTTATTGAAAATGCAAAATCATCCGCTACGCCACACCAGGGTTTTTTCATAAAATCCAAAGTCTCTTCATCCATCCGTCCACTCCCATCGCTGATATTATAATATTCTACAAACTTTGGTGATTCTGTGATTTCCACCGGTTTTACATTGACAAGCCCATTCTCGCTCACATTCAGGTAGCCATATTGTTGCAGATAACTCGATATGCATTACGTACGGTTGTTGTCTGGTATGATGCCGGAAATGTTCAACCCCAGCTCAGTGAGAAACAAGACAAAAAATATTAATCTCATGATGATGCTCAAATGCTTCGCGAATCCCGATGTTTCATTTACCAATTACAAATAGTGACTGAGTACGACTTGAACAAACGGTATTTATATATTAAAATCTACTCATTGCAATCAATGTTAACAATCGACAATTCACATATCGGAATATGCTTCGCCCCAGGTTCGCTTTATTTTATAATCCCTCCAAGCTAATGTATTAATTTCGTCTTCACAATCATATCGTTTATCGTCATTAAAACTCAATGCAGTTTTATTTATTTCTACGTTGCTCAGCTTATGCTTCTTTGATCTAATCAGAGACATCAATCTGAATGCTGGAACATTTTCAAGTAGGCAGGCAACATAGTCTTCGAATGTGATAGTTTTTCTGATCGTTACGTTTTTTACGCCTTTTGCACGTTTGCTCACACACCCTCCCTGCACATGGTATGAATATAATTTGCTTCGTAATCCGATGAAATGCGTCATTATCTTTCCGGCACACTCATCCTTCATTTTACCGGTTACTTTCTTGTTAGCTTTCGAAAAGCAAGGATGGTCGGGAGGATAATTGGATGTATCGTAAAGAGAGCTGTTCCGTTTAATATCCTCGTAAAAATATATCGGCATTTCCATTATGAAGCTGTCGGTATCCATGTAACACAAGTTTACATTTTTGCTTTTCATGTGCTCGTAGAAGAAATCGTACATGTATACTTTCGAATTATCTAAAACGGCTTGCCCAATATAAAGCCGTTTGTTCATTTTAATTGATGTTTTTCTCAGGTGAACGGCTACGAGATTTTCCGCAAAGATCGTTCCATCGAGAAACATAGAACTCGAAATCAATTTGCCTGATCGCTTTTCATTGTGGAACGAGTTCGATTTTTTTTGATTTCGTATGTTCTCGCATGTTTTCCCAAATACGCTGTTTGTTGCATATTTCATTATTTCCTGTTCGAAATCGGATATTGCTAATTTACGCCTTTCCGTATTGGAATCAATGTACGCTTTCATCCATCGAGATTGCTGTAATTCGATTACTTTGTGTATTTTCGTAACTCGTAAACCTAATCAGCTATCGCCTGTTTTAATGCTTGGTTGTGAACAGCATAATTCTCCTTATCGTCAAGCGTCGTTAACAATTTTGGGTGTTCACTTCCCGGCGGGGCCTTCTCTTAACACAAAAATGGTTAATTGGAGTGTGAATCGTGAAGTTCGGTTGGATATTCCAGATCAACTTCCAAAAGATAGCCTTTGGGAGAGTCGTCGGGGATCTTCGTAACGTCCACCGCCTCCCCCACTTCAACCCATACCTCCGATCGGAAGTAATTCCGATTGACAATACCCGTATAAATTATTGGCATCGATATATCCTAGATACTTCGACTCCTTTTCGGGTTCGACCTGATTCATGTATTCGTTATTAGCTTCGGCATACCGTTTGATGCATTGACTGATGCCATTTGGAATACCTTTTTCGAACATAAGAATAATATCATTGGTTAAATATTCGAGTTTGACTCCGGTTTGCTTAAGCATAGCATGGAAAGAAAGGCCCAGTATAGTGAAATACCATGCGGGGTCCAGCCCATAGATCGATATAATAGAATCTCTGAAGTTTTCGAAAACATCGGCTAGTAAAAGAACATCGGTTTTTAAGTAAAGATCGGAATAGGCTCCCAAGGTATCGCAATCGAATTCGTCCAACACCTTTTAAGCAAATGCATAATCGTCTTCGGCAATTGTATCTTCCATCAGTGTGCTTTAAAAATTTTCAATCGTTGGTAAGCATGTTTCATCGAGTTTTCCCCATGAATCTACATATTCATACGAGAAAACACCTTTTCTTGTGACGAATTGTAGTTTATCTCGGAAGATGCGTGCAGTTCACCTAAATTTTTCAGCTGGAAGGATATCAGCCAATTTCGAAAGTGATGCACTCATAAATCGAAAGGTGTCAATAAACCGGTATGAGTATCTCGAATCTCCATATTTCGAAAATGAAATGTATTTTTCCTCATTGTTCGGTATGCATGTTATTTTGAAATCGTCCGAGCCGAGATGCGGAACGATGAGATGCGCGTCATAATTTGAGTAGTTATGACAGAAAATTGGGAGGAATTTCGGTTTCTGAAAGTTGACATTGCACGCATAATGGGCTGCACGGCGAAATTCGCCAGAGAGATGATCGTGATCTCTCACAATGTCCGCACCCAACTCGAGGCCGCATAGATAACAAATAGAGCATGTGATGAATGCAATTAACTCGTCTTCGCTCATTTCTTGCATCGGTACTACATTTTGGTATTTGTCTCGCACAAAAAGCGCCATGTCTTTGAGTTTTTATAGAAAGACCGGGATCGCATCTTTCTCGCGGTAAAGAACGAGCTTTAAAAATTCTCCCGTACTGGAAACCATGAGCATGCAAAATGACATCGCTTCGTGATGTTGTTGCATTTCCGGGTACGAATGCTCATTCAACGGCTGGCAAGACAAAACGCGCGGTAGCAAAAACTCAGTCAGCGTAAACAACGAATGGAACTCGAGTTGTATGCGAGGAATTCTTAAACTTTAAAAAACTTCGTCGTCGGTTGGAAGGATTATTTTCGAAGGTGAATTTCGGTTTCAATCTTCCTTGTGAGCCTCGAAAGAGTTTTTCGATTGACAGCGTTTAAAACATCTTTTGCATACATAACAGGATCCCGTATGTTTCGTCACTTGATGTTTCACTAGTCGGTTGAAGTTCTTTATCCAGCAGAAATGAATTTTTTCGTTTTCGGCGAAAAATAATAAATCTCGATGAACTCCAAGCTCTCGGTCGACTACTTTCATCGAGTACACGTTTTGCTTTTCATTCAAACCGAAAACATTAATCGAAATATTATTGGTTTTTTCGAATTTTGTAATTGCTCGGATTTCTGCTGGATAGCTTATACATTCCCAATCGTAACCGGTTCTGAATGCTTCGGTATTATATTTCAAAACTCTTTGCGAATCTAGGCATGTTTTCTTTGACCAATTTGCTTATTTAAAACAAAACAAATCGGTATTTTTTACGTTAATTACAGCCTTGGTGTTTTTGATTTTTTTCGGAAGTTAAATATATGTAGAACCCTTCAAAGGGATGTATTTATTTATTCGGAGTTCTAACCATTCAACCATCGATAAAATCCATCCACTCCCTCTCGCGCTATGCTCAATTTTTTCTTTTTATAGTTTTGAATACAATAAATCTAATATCTCATCTACATCGTTGACCTGAAACACTCTAACGTTCTTAGTTTTGAAACATCGATCATCGAATTGCTCATCTTTCACAAATCGGCATTTTAAAATTACATTAATGTTTAATGGATCACTTTGAAGTTGTTCGGTTTTTTTCCCTTAGTATCCTTTTGATCGTTCCCAAAAAATGTTACAACATCGGGTAATTCTTCGAAACCACTCACCCAATATGTTTACAATTGAGCTCTAACTGCAGATTCAATTTCGATTATTGGTCGAATTTCGCCTTCCAGTTGCCGTACTGCGTGTCTTCGGTGCACATCTGAGTTTTGGTGGCTTTGCCAATTTCTATAATATGTGTAGGCAAACGTCACAAAATTGCTCTATTGCTTCACAAACACTCACTACTCTCACGTAAAAGGAGCACATCAGTCGCTAGCAAGCGACTGATTTGCGAAGCGGAAACTATATTTTTGTTCGGATTCGCACTACTGGTGGCAGAACAAGACGGGAGTCGATGGAATATATTTTTACCATGAAAGAAGCGAGCGCGCCGAGCCGGAAACCACTAGAGGGAGATTAGATAAGGAGAGTGAGAACTCACTTGGGATGTACGCATTTAAGAAGGCTAAAGTTTTAGCATTGCTGATTTATTTTTCCGGAAAAGAAATATTATAACGTATAAGCTTCAGGACAAATTTTTGTTTTTTATAACGTTAATCTTCTCCATGCAGTGCGTGTGAGCACAAACTTCTCCTTCCACCTCTAGCATTGAAATGACGTGACCGCTCCCCGCCACTAGACGCGGGAAGTCGGACGCTAGCATAAACGTGGCAAGCCAGAATACGCCAAGACATTTATTTTTAGCTTTTAATGGTAAATTATAAGGAATGGGGCCTAAATAGGCCATCGCCTTTGATTTCGGTTGAGTTTTTGTGCTATTTTTTCGTTGTTTGTTTGATTTGTTCCTTTGTTTTTTTAGATTAATTTTTAATCATCGTATTTTATTCTTTTTACGTTGCGCATCGCTTACATTCGATATTGATTTCAAATGGTAAGCCTATTATTTCAAAGTCTTATTAATCGGTTAATTTTTTTTAAATATTTTCTTTTGCTTTCCTTAACCTCACCTCCAACCTGTCCTTCCTATCCTCCTCTTTTTCTGACCATTTTCTTAGCCTTTCGTCCCGCATTCCGTTAATATCTACAATCGGGAGTTTAGCGTTAACACGGCTCCATTTTAACGTCATTTTTCTCCACCATTTTCGTTTATTCAATTAATAGCCAAATGTTTCCCTATTGTAGAGGTCGAACACAACTTGGCTGCTCATTTTGTTCGCAAATGCTATGAAATTAATTTCTTGCGTCAGTCCGCTTGGAAAGAATAAATCGTAATGTTGTCATCGCCATCGTTTCCGTCGAGAGTGAGAGACGCCTCCCCGCTTGGTATAAAATAAAATCGCAATGTTTAACAAACAATTTCTTCTGTAACGAGTCTTAAAACCAGAAACATGGCAAGATTTTTGTCCTTAACGGAAATGGTGCATCCGCTCTTCGACCGAGCATTTGGGACAACGCCCCGGAAAAGAGCTCACGAAGGGTCGGTAGCTCCTTTCCTTTTATGTGACATTGCGCCGTTTACGAGAGCATCATTCTCATTCAGCGAGGACGAGAGCACCTTAAGAAAACGTCAGTCACCTTTTTCCTTCGCTTTATGCTAATGCATTTCACTCATGTTAATGGCTTGTTCCTTTCATCAATATAATATTATCTTTTCAGATGAACCATTTCGCAGCAAAACTAAATAATTTAAATATGGAATTGCCGGCGTTTCACAAGAAAGAAGACCTTATATTAAATCATAAATATAAAATAACCGATAAAGAAAAAATAACAGCAAAATATGGGCCTGTACTTATTGGCTCCATCCGTATTACTGGGATAAAGAGAAAGCTTTTCCTGCCTAAGAGATATATACATATTTACATACAAATGTAAATTTGAATAAATAAATCATTATAAAAGGTTTTATTACTATTATTTGTATCAACCTTCTCCCGTTCGTGAGCAAATAATATTCCCTTGGGGTCCTGCATTGGAAGGTTAGTTTATTATTTTAAGAAAGTGTACGTAATAAGCAAGTGAGAATAACCGAATAACTGTGATGTTAACAGTTTACGTCTATTTAAAAAGTGCATCGTGTTGAGGATGTTGATAGTTTACGTTTATTTAGAAAGAGCTTCGTGTTGAGGAGGAAGAGGGCTGAAATGTAGTGTTTTAACCGGACCGTTTCGACATCCTTTAAAGTATGTGTGATTTGCAGAGCGTTTTGACCGTGGTGTGTTGGAAGTATTTAAAGTACACGTAAAACGCGAGTCGTGGCGAGGCGTTGACGATAGCTAAAATGCCAGGTTTAAAAGAGTTTCAATGACATGCCATGCTTCAATATATCCGTATTAAAAAGTACTTTGTTCGGAGGGACGAAGAACGCTTAAATGCATAATTTTTTAAACCCTTTGTGTCGCTGTAAAAATAACTTTGTCTTTTACTTTCATCTTTCTTCGCTATCCTCCATCATTATATTCATAGCTCTGGATGTAGAGTTTCCGCTCGCTTCTTATCATGTACACTTCCGCTTGTCGGCTTGACGCGTGGCTGCTAGCTGCTAGTGGGTCAGAAATTATTTTTTATTCACGTTATCGTGTTGGCAAAAATGAATTTCTTTAAGAGTACGATAAGATTCCCGCCGCGTCTATATATTTACGATCTGTGATTATTGAGTCCTGAAAAGGACATTTTTTTCTTTCGTGCAATACTAGCAATCCATGTAACCATATCTCGATAAATAATAACTGAATTTTTCGTTATTAAGATATTTCAACCTTTCAATTATTAACGCCTTTAATGCATCATCCACCACTTTCGGGAAAACGTCGCATTCATAATACCATTCGTATTGCATACAAATGTTTTCCGTAGCAGTGTGATCCGGATTTTCCTTGGCATTTTCTAAAATTTCCTCAAATATCTTGTCACCCGTTTCTTTTATTATTCGAATATGCTCTTCAAGCTCCTTCCAGAGGGGAATCGAGCCCACATGTTTGGAGCAAACGGCACACATAGCGCTATTACCGTCAATAGGTCCTTACTGCTCAGCTTACTGGATATATATGAAGGGGATCGTCCGAAACTAGTCCGGACACGCCGCCCGCGATTAGGGGGAGGGGGGCCGGGGCCCGGCTCGAGCCGAAGCCCAACGCCGCCGCCGCGCGTGGCTTCGTTGCGCTTTTGAGGGGAGGGGGCCCGGCTCGAGCCGAAGCCGCCGCCGAAAACGACTTCTTCCACAACTCGCACGTGCCCCCACCCCGGAAATGGCATAGGAATTCCAGCGCTGCTTTTCGTTGCGCTTTTGTTTTCAAACTCAATATAGGCGGCAACACCGGCGCTTTTCCAAGATGGCCGCCGCGCGCACTTTCGGTTTGACTGCGCCAGTCCAGCCTTTTCTACACTCTTTATTGATACAGTGTAAGTGCATGCGCAGTTCTTTTAAGCATCCTATATATTTTATCAGGAAGAATTTTTTCATAGTGAAATAAAATCTTATCTGCTTCTCTCCTCGTTATGTATAACCACGCACGGATTTTTCGAGGCTAATGATATAAATGTAAAATGTTCTTATTTCTATGTTGTGCAATTTTAAGTATGTTTTTTTAAATTTACTTAAATGCTAAACGAAGCAATGAATCTATCTTTATCATACTTGACTATACTGTTAACAGTTGTCAGGTTATTAAGGTAGTATTAGGTAATTCTTTATAGTATAGTATATTAAAAATTGTACTACATGTGTTGTTTCTAATTTTAAGATTAATAAAAGTTATGTGCCGATAACTTAGCTTTTTAGGCTGAAACAGGATATAAAAATATGTAATTTTAAATTTTTATGCTCAGCCCAATAACGTATCTTTCTGTTTATAATCATATCTTTAACGTACACAGGCTTTCTACTATGCGAAACTCTAATATTATCTCGTTGTATATTGAGCGGGGTATAATGGGAGCAAAGCTTAGTAGATAAAGCCCTAAGTGCTGTTAATGCTTAAGATTTCATTGAGGATACTTGATACATGTTTGAAATTTGAGGTAGTACCTACCAAAGATCTGGAAATAGGTTGTCCGTTGCGCCTGCTGAGAATTGTTGTTCCAGAGGTGAATGGTGAGATTGCACTGAATGTCTCTCCCCGTCTTCCAGTATTTATAGAGAAAAATTTGAGTTCGTTGACTCAGATAAAACTCGCTCACCTGTAACGTCGGGCTTGACTTTTTAAGCATTTCGAGTTCCTTGAGAAAGCTCACCGAGTCGCGTTCGCATGTTGCTGTCCTGGATAAAACTGGTTTATTCTGACGGATTAAGGAGAGGAGACCGAACGAGAATAATATAATGTAAGATTTGATTCATGTTATCTGTTGGTCGTCAACTTGGTAAATATACCTGTGTGTTTGTTAGGTATATCACACTTCGTTCTAAACAAACTTCAAGTTTGTTTAAGTATTTGAGCACTTGAGTATTCAAGTTTTAAAATGAATCCAACCGCCTCTTCCATCACCAATATCGCAACCGATGCCGCAACCTCCTCCACCACCAATATCGCTAACGACCGCCCCACCTCCATTGCCTCTTCGTCTTCCTCTTCCTCCTGCATCTCGTTGGTCAGCTTTTCTGTATCATTTTCTTTATTAATACTGTTTTAAAATGTCTTTCCCTAATAATATCTCTTTTTTTGAAAAACGAACATCAGGAAACACTTCTTGCAGTTGCAGGTAGCGACTTAGTTTTAATGGAAGAAGGAGTTGGAGGAGGGGGTGAAGTACCGATTTGAGCGGTTAGAGCCGATAGGCACAAAATTTGGTCCGGCCGTGTTGGCGGCTGTAGTTTTCAGGGAAGGGAGAGAAAATTATTTCCTCCCCCAAATGTTTATGTTGAGTAACAAGGACATTCTAAAATACAATTCTTTCGGCGAGAAGTTGATATTATTTAGGGTTAAACAAATATTTAAAATTAAATAAAAATTGTCTGTTTTATTTATTTAATTAACCCAATTTCACGCGTCAAAATATGGTCACGCGTCGACCTCGAAACGTCTGGGAATGCGGGAAAGGCTATAGGAAAGGTTTTGGAACTGAGCTAGAGTCCCCATAGACAACGGCCTTGAAAATTTGCCAAAGGCCCCATATATATATATATATATATATATGTGTGTGTGTGTGTGTGTGTGTGTGTGTGTGTGTGTGTGTGAATGTGTGTGTATATGTGTATATATATACAAATATGTAGATTTTTAATACATAGAGACACAAAGAAGGGACACTCAATAGTACAGTTTTTTCGTTCCGACGGCACGACCACACGGCAAGTGAAGGGAAAGGGTGGTCGAGCATTCACCCACGTAGAAGGCAGGGCAGAAGTTACAGAAGAGGCGATCAATAATGCTTTTTGAGGGTTCAGGTGGCGTCGGGTTGGAAGATATATGTGTGTATATATATATATATATGTATATATATATATATATATATATATATATATATATATATATATATATATATCAATTCAGACGTTACGAGGCCGACAAGTGACCATATTTTGACGCGTGAAATTGCGTTGATTAATTAAATCAAACAGACAATTTTTATTCAATTTATATTGTAGGTTTTTGCTTTTTTCTTAGATTTCGAAAAAGCGTTTCATAGAGTGAATTGGGAAAAATTAATGATTATATTGCAGAATATAGGAATAGATTGGAAGGAGAGGAGGCTAATCCGCAACCCGTACACATCTTAGACTGTTCAGTTGCGAGTGGGGAACGCGTAGTCCGGTTGGGCAGTGTTAGGAAGAGGTGTAAGCCAGGGCTGCCCATTGTCACTGTTGCTGTTCAACCTGTATGCTGAGGAAATAATAAAGGAGGAATGGAAAGAACTGGAGGTAGGAATGAAAGTCGGTGGGGAATTCGTAAAATCAGTTAGGTTTGCTGGTGACCAAGCTTTAGTTTGGCAGTCAGCCAAGGGGTTGCAAGCATTGCTTAGTGAATTGGAAATTCAGTGCGACAGGTATGGGATGAGAATGAATATTTATAAAACAAAGGTAATGCGATTTTCTAGAAAGAAAAAGGCTAAGCTTAACATTAAAATAGGAGGGCAAAAACTAGAGCAGGTAGAACAGTTTACGTATCTTGGTAGTGTTTTGGAGCAACACGGTCCAAACAGTAGGGACGTGAGGAGGAGAATTTAGAGGAAAGGAAATGAGAAGAAAGAGAGGCCTTAACGAGCAGGAGGGAGTTGATGGCATGGACGTTGAGTAAGGATGTTACGAAATGACTCGTAAAAACTTTGATATGGAGCGTAGCTATCTACGGCGCGGAAGCGTGGTCATTGAAGCAGGAGGATAGACGTAGACTAAAGGCTTTTGAATTGTGGGTGTGTAGAAGATTGGAGAATATGGAATGGACCGAGAAGAAAACAAATGAGGAAGTACTTGGTATGGTGGGCGAAGAGAGGGGTTTGTTGAAAGAAATTCTTTGGCGGCAGTAGAAGTGGATGAAGGGGGCATTGGCCGGCAGTGGGATGTTGAAAACTATAATTGAAGGTAGAATGTTAGACAAACGAGGAAAGGGAAGGAACAGGATAGCGATGTCGGACGGGATGGAGGGAGAAATAAATTACTCAGAGATGAAGAGGGACCTAATATAGAGTAGGATGCTGGATTTTGTGTTTTGTCAGTTGTCACAAAATGTTTTATTTAGTAGCTTTGTTTATCCAAAAACCTACCTTAACCGGTAGAGTACCTAGTAATAGGCTGTTAACCACTTGAGCTATCCAGTGAACGATATTTACACTGAGATCTGCTTTTTCACCCACCAAAGGAGAAATAGAATACACAACAAAAATAAAGCATAGTACGAGGGTCATCCGGAAAGTAGTACCCGTTCGTGAAATAAAGACACAAAAGTAAATATTAACAAACATAAAAAATTTTATTTGAAAGAGGATACTTTAAACTACTTCTCAACATAATCTCCAAGCAAATTAAGGCATTTGTCATAACGTGTGACAAGTTTCTGTATTCCTGCTGCATAGTCCTTCGCCGCCAGCTCATTGAGATACGCGAGGGACGCATCTTGCACAAATTTTTGCATAATGCAGATGGTGTTTAACAATTTCATGAACAATTGTTCGAGAAACATTGGGAAAATGCTCACAGATGTCATCAATTGTGACGCGCCGATCGTTCCTCACGAATTCGTCAACTGAGCTCACCAGTTGGTCTGTAATGACAGACGGTCTCTCCGAACGCTCATCGTCGTGTGTGTTCCCCCTCCCCATGTTGAAGTTGCGACACCACCGCCGAACAGACGACTCGTCCATTACATTGTCTCCATACACCTCCTTTAATTGGCGATGAATATCACATGGGCGAACGTTTCTTGCATTGAGGAATTTAATCACTGCCCTCACTTCACAACTGGCGGCGTTCTCAATTTTTTTAAACATTGTAAACAATCACAGAAACAACACAGGCAATGCTAGCGTCACGCAACTTGGCTCAGAGAAGGCAGACAAGCCACTGAAGCTATCTGACCTCGTCCAGCGGCTACTCGCGTCGTCAGCACTTCATGCGGCACGAACGGGTACTACTTTCCGGATGACCCTCGTAGTAAGCAATCATAGAACATCATAAAGGATAAGAACAGTGCGTTTTGTGGCACGCATAGCCAGAAGAAGGGACGAGCGACATTGGCCTTGTTCGTCCTTCATATGTGTTCCGATATATATATATATATATATATATATATATATATATATATATATATATATATATATATATATATATATGTGTGTGTGTGTGTGTTTGTGTGTGTGTGTGTATTTGTGTGGGTGTGTGGGTCATGGTATTCCAGGGGGTAGAGCGTTTGAATACTGACCTCATGGTCCCGGGTTCGATTCCCGGACAAGGCACTCTGGGCACCCCTAGTTATGTGATTTTTCGGCTACCAGATCTTGCTGGGAAACCATAGCCGGCAAGGGTAAGGAACTAGCCCCCCTACTCGGATGTGTGAATTTCACACTTCGTCGGGCTTAGTATTGGGTGACCTCGTCAAAAGGCCTCCAGAAGGCGTTTCCCGGTAGGCTGTGTTGAGTCTTCGTTGTCGCCACTTGAACTGCCTCGACGAAGCCGAACCGATATCCTTATATCCTTGGAGCCCTATTTATTATTCGCGGAAACAAGAAAAAGGCAGTTGGAGCCTGGTCGGTGTTGAAGGGGGGGTGAGTTAACGTTGCCCCGCAGAATTTCGTCAGCTGCTGCCGCACATAAATCGCACCGGGGATGGGGGCTTTGTCATGACGAATTTTCCAATTTTTCACAATGGTTGGTCGCATGCACGCTACGCAGTTTCGTGGGCGTGTTAGTACTTGCCCGTAAAATGCAGCATTTACGGTCATTCCAGTGAGCACAAACTCCTTGTGAACAATGCCACCTCGGTCGGAAAAAACAATCAGCATAATTTTGATTTTAGATTTTGACATCCCGGCTTTGTCATATGCGAGAACCCCTGTTTGTGCCTTCTGATCTTTGACGTTTCATTTCCACTCTAACACCTACGTTTCATCGCTGATAATAATGTTTTCGAGAAAATCTTAATCTTCCTGGACCCAATCTAAAATATCTTGCAAAATGTCCAACCGCTACAGTTTCTGTTCCTCGCTCAAGTATTTCGGCAGTAGCTTCGCGCACACATTCCTCATCGCAAGATCCTGTGTTACGATTGAGTGGACGGTTCCGACTGAAAGGCCGGTCTCTTTACTGATAAGGCCTATGGTCAAATGCCAGTCAGAGTCGAAAACATTTTTCAATTTTGCCACCTTAGCATCGTTTTGAGCAGTCGACGAGCATGCGACGCGGTGCTCGTCTTCAAACCTGTCTGATGAGTTCCAGGGTACCCGACGCAGATTTCCCAAATTTAACGGAAAACTTCATAGCCTAGCGTTGCTCGACGGTGGGCTCCATGCTAGCGCGACAATATCACAAAAATTTCACGTTAAAAAAATCCCCCTTCTTGTTCAACGCATTTCCGAGATGAATGAAATTAAGTGCGCCTGAGTGGTGGAGGACCGTTCTACCTAGCCGACCGGTCGATCCCCCCCATACACCGATCTGTTAAAGGCTACAACGAACCAGTCATTATTCCTATTTTATGGACTCTTTATATACATATCCAACAGTTCTGTCCATCTCTTCCTTGATTAAGGTGGCTGCGACCACAGAAAATTCTTCTTTTCGACACACTTAGTTCGACACACTCTTCTGTGAATTTTTTTGTGCTTTTGTCTGTGTCCACCAGTAGTAAATTTTATACATTATATATATCCCTCCACGGAGTACAACCTTGACGCGGTGAAAGGGCTTGTGCGTTCCAATGATACTAGAACTGTGCTGGCAGGAGTAAAAATAATTGCTCCTGGTAGGGTCATCAATGCCAGATAGGTCGAAGGTTAGGATCCAGATGAAAGGTAGTTCACGCAGCGTCTTTTCCTCAGTGAGAAGGCCACAATAACGTCTGACCCTAGCGGGGCTGCCAGTAAGTGATGGTGTCTCGTTAAAAACACTATTGAAAAAGGCAACGGGAAAGCACCTCAATTATCATTCCCAAGTTTTAAATTATGGACAATATAGAGATTTTGAGTCCTGGCAACTACGGGGCAGGGCCCGATCGGCCTGGTTCCGTGCCCGGCACCGGGGGAGGCAAGGCTTCCGCGGTCGTGATCCCACGAAACCCTTGCAAAAGAAAACCGGCAGCAGAAGGACAAAAGACGCAGGAGAAGAACAACATAGAAGTTAGAATGGCAACGTGGGATATCAGGACTATGACGGGGCCAGGGAAACTGGAGAATATTACGCGAGAAATGGAAAGGAGAAAAATAGATATTTTAGGTCTATGCGAGGTGAAATGGAGGGATAGCGGGGATTACTGGAGTGATCAGCATAGAATGATATACCGCGGTAGGGACGAGAACCAACGAGGGGTTGCCATAGTATTAAATGAAGAGTTTGGAAGAAGCGCAGTCAGCATAGAGCAGGTAACGGATAAATTATTAGTAGAAGAGATAAAAGCAGAACCGACGAACTTGGTTTTTATTCAGGTATATATGCCACCGAGCAACCATAAGGAAGAAGAGGTCGTTAGGATATACGATCAGTTAGGGAATATAATCGCGTGTGCTCCTGCAGGGAAACATTTGATAGTGATGGGGGTTTGGAATGCCACGGTAGACGAAGGAAGAGATGGGAATGACGTGCGGGACTACGGTTTAGGCAAGAAGAATGACCGCGGGGAGAAAGCAGTTGAGTTCTGAGGGAGACAGGTAACAGTCATCACCAAACCTTGGTTAAGACACCACAAAAGACGCAGGTATACATGGAAAATGCCAGGTTACTAAGAGAAGTATCAGCTAGGCTATAGTATTTTTAGACACAGGTTTAGGAGCAGTGTGCTAAATTCGCACAGCTTTTTGGGAGCGGATGTGGACTCCGGCCCCATTTTAGTGGTTATAAAATGTAGCGCCCGTTTCAAAAGGATAAGGCAGTGGCGGAGGGTTAGGAAATGGAATGTAGATGCATTAAATGGGTTGAAAAGGAAGGATTTCCAGCAGGCGGCAGAAGAAATCATGGAGGATTTTAATGATCCAAGTACCATCGAAGAAAAATGGGAAAGTATCAAGAATCGGTTATCGAAAGCCGCAAAAGACACTTTTTGCAACCGTTAACGCTAAAAGGACTAAGAAACCATGGATCACGGATGAGATGATTACAAAGATGGATGAGCGGCGAAAATGGAAGAAAGTAAATACAAAGCTAGGCAAAATGAGATACAAAGAAGTAAACAATAAATTGAGGAGGGTAGCAAATAAAGCAAAAGAAGCATGGTGAAAGGCATAATGCGAGGATATGGAAACAATAACAAATTATTAATTGGATTAGATACTTCTTGTCAAATCGCAAACAAATATTATCATTGATGGGTTGTGCTCAACAGATACAGATGTAAATTCGGGCGTCCCCCAGTGAAGTGTTATTGGTACTCTTCTATTCTTAATATACATAAATGACTTAAGCACACACGTTGGTAGCAATCTGAGGTTATTTGCTGACGACACGGTGGTATACAGGGAAATAAGGAGCCAACTAGTTTGCGAGCTACTCTATAGAGACTTAAAAAATATCTCCGAATGGTACAATAAATAGGGATTAAAATTTAATATAGATAAATTGCGTAGTTTTGAAATTTTGGAACAAAGGAAGCGAGGAACAGGCCAAATATACTACAAAATAGAGGGTTCAGTATGTACCACGACCAATCAAGCTAAATATTTGGGGGTTGTTCTAACACCACGCCTTTCATGGGGAGCACATATCAGGACAATATGCGAATCAGCTTTAAGGAAATTTGGCTTCATAAAACGGGTGGTATGGAAATTTAATGAAAAAGTTAAAGAGAGTTTTTATTTTGCTCTAGTTAGACCTCATTTGGAATATGGCGCAAGTATTTGGGATCCGTGGGAGAAAACTTGGCAAAAAGAATTAGATAAAGTCCAGAGAAAATCCGCTAGATTCGTTAAAAATTGTTATGATAAGAACACAGGTGTGACAGGTCTCTTAGGGGATTTAGGCTGGGAACCACATGAAGTGGGGAGAGAACAAGCGAGGCTTAGACTTTTAGAAAGGTTCAGAACAAACGAGCTTAACTATGACGCTGAAGGAATTCTAATGGCCCCGCACTACTTAGGTAGATGAGACCACAAAGATAAACTAAGGGAGATAGATTCCAGGACAGATAGGTACAAATACTCATTCTTTTCCCGAAAAATCAGAAATCATAGTGGTAAGAAACCGAAGTCACTTTAGAAATATTTAATTAACATTGACAAATTCCAAAGAATCCCAGGCAAGGCGAATGATTTTTACACTCTGAAATTGTTGCATTTTAATTAACATTGAATTTACAAGTAAGAGCAAAGTTAAACATTGCAAAGCTATTAGGTATATTTTCATCAGCATGTGTATGTAAGATGTAGTTTGAGTGTATGCATGTGTGGGATTAAAGTGATCTTGCATGAATGTATGCAATGTTTTCTTTGGGATGTATTATTTTGTTGTTCTTGCATTCGGTTTTTCCTTTGTAAATTACGGGTGGTGTCCTAACACCCACCGCCACACGCCTTTGTGGCAGCTTTAGGGGAATTAAATAGATGTAGATGTAGAAACGTATCAGCTAGATTTTATTCTGGTTAGGCACATGTTTGGGAAAAGTATAATAAATTCGCACGGCTTCCCGGGAGCGGATGGGGGCTCTGGCCACAATTTAGTTGTTTTGAAATGTAGCGTCCGTATCAAAAAGATGAGGCAGGGCCGGCAGGTTAGAAAATGGGATGTAAAAGTATTAAATGGTTTGAAAACAGGGAGTACCAGCAGGTGGTAGAGGAAATCATGGAGGATGGTATAGAGCAAAGTACTATTGAAGAATCATGTGAATGTATCAAGAATCGTTTATCGAAAGCCTCAAAAGTCACTTTTTGAAACGGTTAACGTTAAAGGACTAAGAAACCATGGATCACGGATGGGATGATGACAAAGATGGCTGAGTGGAGAAAATGGAAGAAAGTAAATACAAATCTAGGCAAAATGAAGTACAACGATGTAAACAATAAATTGAGGCAGGCAACAAATAAAGCAAAAGAAGCATGGTGGAAGACGCAGTGCGAGGATATGGAAAGTCTGTAGAGGAAAGGTGAAATCGGTGCACTGTACAGCAAAGTTAAATCGTTATCGGGAAGTAAGAAAGGAAGATCTATGCTAACAGTTAGATATAAGGCGGGTAAGGTAATAGTTGACGCAGGAAAAATCAAAGAGAGATGGAAGGAATATATAGAAGAACTGTATAGTAAAGAACTTAGACCAACAGAGCTAGACATTGACAAGAAACATGACATAGAGGAAGATAGCTTAGGTCCATGCAATACTAGACAATGAGATAGAAAGGGCATTAAGGGAAATGAAACTAAATAAGGCCATGGGGGTGGATAACATTCCCACTAAACTTTTAAAATGCTTAGGAAAATGTTGGAGGAAGGGGCTATATGGGCTGATCCGTAGTATTTATGAGGAAGGAATCTGTCCGAAAGATTTTGTGAGACCAGTTTTAGTTCTTATTCAGAAAAAGGTTAAGGCTACATCATTTGAGACTGAGACCTGTAACACTTGTGTTCTTATCATAACAATTTTTAACGAATCTAGCGGATTTTCTTCGACTTTATGTAATTATTTTTGCCAAATTTTCTCCCACGGATCCCAAATACTTGCGCCATATTCCAAATAAGGTCTAACTAGAGCAAAATAAAACCTCTCTTTAACTTTTTCATTAAATTTCCATACCAACCGTTTTATGAAGCCAAATTTCCTTAAAGCTGATTCGCATATTGTCCTGATATGTGCTCCCCATGAAAGGCGTGGAGTTAGAACAACCCCCAAATATTTAACTTGATGGCCGTAGTCAATACTGTACCCTGTATCTTGTAGTTTATATCCTGTTCCTCGCTTCCTTTGTTCCAAAATTTTAAAACTTCGCATTTATCTATACTAAGTATTAATCCCCATTTTTTGGACCATACCGAGATAATGTCTAAGTCTCTAGAGAGTAGCTCGCGATCAAGTTGGCTCCTTATTTCCCTGTATATCACCGAGTCGTCAGCAAATAATCTCAGATTGCTACCAAGGTGTGTGCTTATGTCATTTATGTATACTAAAAACAGAAGAGGCCCTATTACACTTCCCTGGGGGACACTCGAAGTTACATCTGTATCCGTTGAGCACAACCCATCTATGACTACTATTTGTTTGCGGTTTGACAAGAAGTCTCTAATCCAATTAATTATTTTCTCGCTGATCCCAGAGTATTTAAGTTTATGTAACAGTTGATTGTGTGCCACTTTGTCGAAGGTTTTTTTGAAATCAAGGAACACTGTATCGACTTTTGTGTTCTTTTCTTCCGATCCAAATATATCGTGAATGAAGAGACTAAGTTGTGTTTCGCAAGATCTGTTTTTCCTAAATCAGTACTGGTTGTGGATTAGTATTTTTCTACTATCAAGAAATCTCATAATTTTAGTGACAATAATGTTTTCCAATATTTTACGATAGTTCGATGTTAAAGAAATGGGTCGGTAATTGGTTGGTTTACCCCTATCGCCGCCTTTATAGATGGGAGTGATATGGGCTAGCTTCCAGTCGCGAGGCACTCAGCCTTCTTCTATCGATTTTAGAAAAATAATATGTAAAAATGGGGCAATGTCTTCAGTTAATATTCTAGCAGGTATTTTTTCCGGACCAGATGCCTTGTGTGCTTTGATACTACGTAGCAGACGTACTATTCCCTGCTTGGTCAGTGTAGGATCGCTCATGTGTTCCCTGGGTGGGTGTGGAGGCTCATTTGGTGCGTATGTGTTTTTGTTGTAAACGCTCTGGAAAAAATGGTTTAAAATATTTGTCTTTTTCACGCTATCTTTAATGATTTCTCCATTTTTTGTCTTCAAAGAATGAACAGTTGGACGTTTACCCTGTATTTCCCTAACGAAGGACCAGAATGACTTTGGATTTTCCTCAAGATATTCCCTCAGCATTTAAGATTTAAAAGAGTGTAGTGCTGTGCGGATAATACCTTTCGTCTTACTACGACATTCTTTTAGTTGCTGTTTGGATGTTTTCATATAAACTAATGTCACTTTTTAAACTTTTTTAAAATTTGACTGTAGCTTTCTTTGCCTTCTTAATGCCGATCTGACTTCCCCGGTGTACCATCAAGGTTCATTACTGTCGAATTTTAGTTTGGACGGGATGTACGTCTTCATTCCTTGGCGTAAAATATGTAAGAAGTAATTCCAATAGTTCTCTGTCTTGGTTGTCAGTGCGTTTGTGTTGTATTCTGGTAATTTTATTTTTAAATATTCTCTTAGTCCGTTAAAATTTGCCTTTTTGTGTTGGTATATTTTACGCTTTTCTTTGTTTATGTTGACAAACTTAGTTTTAACGCTACAAGAATAGCCTTATGGTCACTGATTCCGTTTATTATTTCAATGTTAGTAATGATTTCGGGCGTAGAAGTTGCAAAGATATCTAGTATGCTTTGGCCCCATGCTGGTGATTTAACCATTTGTTCGAAGGAGTGTTTTGAGGACATAAGAAGGAATTCTTGGCATAAATCTCGGTTATTGGCTGATTTTCCTACTCAGTACGTGTCCCAGTCAATTGACGGTAGATTTGTGTTACCAGCGATTATAGTAATACTGTTTCTTTGTCTTCTGCTGATAGTGGATATTTTTTCGTTGAGCTTCTGTAGGACATCTGTGTTAGAATCTGGGGGTCTATAAAATGAACACTCGAATAGGCTTCTGCCGCTGTAGTCCTTAATGTGCACCAAACGCTTTCAATGTCATTTACGTCGCATTCATATCGTTGGCTACTAAGATGTGACTTTACTGCAATGAATACTCCCCCACCCAACATTTTTCGTCTGTCCCTTTATTAATTTGTGAAACCGTTTGGAAAAACCTCATTGTTTTACCGAAACCGAATTATTTTATCCCGGTGCTGGTTGATAGCCTAATATAGGATACGTTATATTAATGGTTATATCATGCGTATTAAATTGCTCTTTCACAGCGTAGTGGATAGCTGTAAGCAAAATAAATATGTTACGAGTGAATTCCGGTGGACAAAATGGGTTGGCAACGCTTGGCTTGGGAGATATCTGGACAAGACAGTACGCAGTCCAGTTTGTTCATGTCTGCTTTCCACACATCGTCTCGATGAATCCTCACAGTGGATTGAAGACAACCGTAGCCGTATTTCACCAATGTGGTGCTACAAACGGGAACAGATTTTTGTCTGGGCTGTGTTATGCAATCTGACTGGAATTATCGCACGTAAGCACCGCCATGCACGCATTGCATGTGTGAGAAGAAGCATCTGTCCGAAATGATATCGAGCAGCCATCCAGCGCGCAGACGGAGGCTTGCACGGAATAGGGCGTTGCGACGACGCGCGAAGATAGCACGCGTCCGCGCTGAGATTGGGTGTGTAAACACGGGACGAACGGGAGTGGTGTCGTGTGGATTTGGCGTTCCTCGCGTGTACTTCAGCGCGATCAATGGTGGAAGAGGGATGTGAGGCGCCCAGTACATCCCAACGGCGTAGCTACTTCTACCATAATAGGCTGCCCTCGAACTATCTTCATTCAAACGCCTTTTATAAGATACATGTAAAATTATTGGGAGAATATGCGGAACCACCTAAAGGAAACTCGGTGTCTTTGAAAGAGTAGTGGGGAGAGGTGATGAGAGATTTAAAGAGTGTTGTTATATCACTTTAGTTAAGTCATATTTGGAAGCCGCCGCTAATATGTGGAAAACTTGGGAGAAAGCGTAAACATCTGGGGTCCACTACACGGCGGAAGCGGCGAGTAAGGCAGCGGATAGGATACTCGACCACTGTAGGCCTTTTTTAGGAGGGAGGGCAGGTCACTTAGTGGGTCGGTAACATCTGGGGCTAGCGCGTATAATATTATTATTAAAAATATAAAAGTCGCCGACAACACTGGCATTGATTTAGAAAGACATGTGACACGCACTTCCCCACAAAGGCGTCCTAAATTACAGTCAGGCACTAATAAGGACGTTATTCAACATCAAAATAATTTAACTATACTTGTTATAAATTGCAGAAGCCTCAAGAACAAATCAGCGGATCTAGAACACATAATCCAAACTCATTCCGCTGATAAAGTATTAGGCACAGAGAGTTGGCTGTGCAATGACATAAACAACCAAGAAATTTTCCCAATAGATTTCAAAGTTTACCGACACGATAGAGATACAAGACCCGGAGGAGGGGTTTTCGTGGCAGTGAAAAGTCATTTTGAGAGCAAGCAAGTTTCATTTAAAAATAATAACATAGAAAGTGTTTGGTGCACCTTAATACGGACCAATCAACCCAACATATATTTATGCTCTTTCTACAGACCTCCAGACTCAGATTTGAAAACACTTCATACCCTAAACGATCAAATTTACAATTTTACATGTAAATATAATAACAGCATCAAAATAATTGGTGGCGACTTTAACCTCCCTAGTATAGATTGGGACAGCAATATCGGTAAATCTGGGACCCGCGATCGCGAATATTGCAATTCCATGATAAAATTGGTTCAAAGAAACTCCCTCCATCAAGCAGTACGCATACCCACCCGTGGAAAGAACGTGTTGGATCTATTTCTTACAAACACGCCTGAACGTATCATAAGTGTATCAACTGATGAGGGCTTGAGTAACCATAAAGTAGTTAATGTCCACTCGGACATAGAAATAAAAAAGATTGTTAAACCAAAAAGAAAAATTTAAAATTACCATAAAGCAGACTAAAACTTTTGCCAACCATTTAAACTCTTCACTACCTGAGTTCAAAACCCGCATAAGTCATGCCAACGTGGAAGAAACTTGGGCAGAATTTGTCAATATTATCTAAAAAGGCATCATAGATTTCATCCCTATTAAATACGTTAAAGAAAATCGCGACCCCAGGTGGTACAATAAAGACGTTAGAAAAGCCCTTCGAAAGCAGAGAATGCTACACTCCAGGAAAAAGAGGGCAGGCGTGAACACATCATCCCCTGAGAATAAACAATTACGGGACACATATAGATCCTCTAAAATTTAAACCAAAACACAATTACGTAGCGCCTTACTGGATTTAAAACGCAAAGTACTTTGCGAGCATTTGGACACTGACCCCAAGGCTTTCTGGTCATATGTTAAGGAAGTAAATGGGAGTAAACAAACCGTGGCTTGCTTAAGGGATTGTAGCAATATAATTCATACAGACAGTGAGGGTAAAGCTAACATCCTAAATTCATTCTTCCAACGCGTTTTCTCGAATGATGGTGCCACCGCATATCTCAAAGAAACAATACATACTCCACCAATCGAAAAAATAACAATGGACCAAAAAGGAATTCTAAAATTGCTTAATGAGATTCAACCCAACAAATCCCCGGGTTCCGAAAATATACCTGCTAGGATGATAAAACATTCAGCTCCAAACATTGCCACGTACCTTGAATTCATATTTAACAAATCTCTCACAGAGTGCAAAGTACCTAAGATTTGGAAAACCGCGCAAATAACGCCTATTTTGAAAAGTGGTGACAGGGGGGAACCCAGTGATTACACACCTATTTCTCTCACTTCTATTTGTTGCAAAATCTTAGAGCACATAATTGTCACTTCAGTAATGAGACACCTATGTAACATCAACTTTTAATGTGACAATCAACACGGATTCAAGAAAACCCGCTCCTGCGAAACCCAATTAGGATTAATTACACATGATTTACTTTTATCTGGTGAGAGAGGTAGGCAAGTGGATGCGATCTTCTTATACTTTCAAAGGCATTTGATAAGGTTCCCCATGGTACACTCATTCATAAATTAAAGGTCGCGGGTATAAACAAGGGCGCCATTAATTTGGTTAAAGATTTTCTCTCAGAGCGGGAACAGAGGGTAGTCCTTTTTGGCGCTAGTTCCGACAGCGTTCGAGTCACGTCGGGGGTACCTCAGGAAAGTGTAATCGGGCCGTTGCTTTTCTTGATTTTTGTTAACGATTTGAACCGCGAAGTGAAAAGTAAAATTAGGATGTTCGCGGATGACACGGTGATCTATCGGGAGATATCTGGGGATGAGAATCGTTTTATTCTAGCGCGGGATTTAGAATGCATTACTAAATGGGGTTCTTACTGGGGATTGACACTAAATAATGATAAATGTTCTGTGGCAAATTTCTTTAAAAGATCAACGGGATTTACTCACAAATTAGCTGGAGGTGACCTAGCAGTAGTAGATATGGTAAAATACCTAGGTGTTACATTCAAAAAATATTTTACTTGGGGGACTCACGTACGTAAAGTTTGCGGTAAAGCATATAAAAAATTGGGATTTATTAGGCGCATTGTCGGCAAAAGTGACTCAAACGGTAAGGAACGTTGTTACCAACACTCTTGTAAGGCCTCATTTAGAATACGCATGTAGCGTGTGGGATCCGAGTGAAAAAGGTCTCATTCGGGAAATTGAGAAGTTCAACGCCGGGCAGCCCGTTTTGTAAAAAATTCCTACGATAAATCGCAAAGCGTCACCGAAATCCTCATGGAGTTAGGGTGGGAATCATTTACAGAGAGACGATTCAATGGAAGATTGAAATTATTAAATAAATTCAGATCCGCATGTTTCAGCACCAAGGTCTCGCAAATTATTCGTACTCCTACATACATTGGTCGCTTGGATCTTGCATATAAAATTCGGGAAATAAATGCCAGAACTACCCGATTCAAGGACTGCTTCTTCACACGGACAATACGGGATAGCAACTGCATGGTTAGAGATAACAAAAGTTCCACTTGCCACCCTCAGCGTCAAAAAAATAATTAGTTCTACTTAAATGCATACTCCTCCACTAACCTTGTGTACCTTGTTCTAATAACCCATTCTTTCGGAATGACCTCATTCGTGTTCTGTTCATCTGTTTTAAGTCTTCCTTTCAATCTCTCGTCCCTCTTCGCGGGGGCAAATTCCTGCTACCTGCAACGTTGGGTCACATTCCCTGCCTTTTAGAGTCTCCTCGGGGTGTAGAGTGTTTTGTGGTGCATGTTCATGTGGTAGTGATGTTTCACATTCTTGCTTGTTGTGTCCTGGCTTGCGTGTTGTAGGATGGCTTTCGTGCTGCAACCTGGGGTGCAGTTTTTTGTTGTTTTGCGGTATATGTTCGGTTTGCTTGATTGTTGTTTATGTGTGGTTTGCATGAGTGTTGGATGAAGGGATCGTTGCATGAGTGTGTGCGCTGCTGTGGGTGTAATTTTCCACGTTTTTTTTGCATGTTTTATATAGTATGTTCCTTTTTACGGCTGGTGACCGAACACTCCCCGCCACATGCCCTTGCGGCGGCTTGCGGGGTATTATGTAGATGTAGATATCTACTTCTACATCTACTTAATTTTTCCGCCGCCGCCAAGCTGCCGCAAGGGCGTATGGCGGGTGGTAATGGGGCGCCACCAATACTTTAAAATATCGTATGCAAAAGCCACAAAATTATGCAATCCACAAGCAAAACATGGTATGCATTCATGCAAACGCCTACCTTACGCTCCAAACTCATGCAAGCACACAAAATTACCTACTAAATTACGCATGAACCTACAAATATACCTGATGTGTTTGCAGTATTTAATTTGGTTTTGGCTTGAAAATTAAATGTTTCTAAAGTGACATCAGTTTCTTACTTCTATGATTCCTTATTATTCGGGGAAAGAATGATTATTTGTATCTATCTGTACTAGAATCTATCTCCCTTATTTTTTTGTGGTGTGGTCTAACTGTGTAATATGGGGCCATCATAATTCCTTCAGTGTCATAGTAAAACTCGTTTGTTCTGAACCTTTCTAAAAGCCTAAGCCTCGCTTGTCCTCTTCGTTCTTCAAGTGGTTCCCAGCCTAAATCCCCTAAGAGACCTGTCACACACTTTTGTTCTTATTTTAGCAATTTTAAAAGAATCTGCCGGATTTTCTCTGGACCTTATCCAATTCTTTTTGCCAAATTTTCTCCCGAGGATCACAAATACTTGCGGTGTATTGCAAAAGAGATCTAACTAGAGAAAAAATACCTCTCTTTAACTATTTCATTAAATTCCCCACCACCCGTTTTATGAAGACGAGTTTCTTTAAAGCGGATCTGCATATTGCCCTGATATGTGATCCCATGAATGGCCTAGTGTAAGAACTACCCTCAAATATTTAACTTAATTGACCATAGTTAGCACTGAACCCTCTATTTCATATTCCTGTTCGCCACTTCCTTTGCTCCAAAATTCCAAAACTGCGCATGTCTTTATCAAGCATTAATCCCTATTCCTGGCACCAATGCGAGATTGTGTCTATATCTCTAGAGATTGAAGTATCAGATAAAGTTGAGGGAAAGTCCTCATAGAACCGTCTAAGATTGTTACGACCAAAAGACGAGAGTGACGGAAAAGTGTTGGAAGCCATTCAGGCATTTAACATGGGCCAGAAGAAAGGATTTTATCTATTCCACAAAGGGAATTGTTATGGCCACACATTACACATGGGCAGGTTAGACAAGAAAGATAAGACAAGAAAGATAGACTCCCCTCTATATCCCTGCAGCGGAGTCTATCTTTCTTATCTTAACTTTGAACAATAAGCTTACGTTATTTCCTCGAACAATCAGGAATCATAACATTAGGAATTTAAGTCAATTTATAAATACTAAAGACATTCGATTTACAGGTGCGGACAAGATTAAACACTGCGTACTCATCTGGTACATCCGTACAATGCTATTTGCTAGTTTGGTCTCCTCGGAGCCGATCTATTTTCCGAGCCTCAAAAGACTGAGTTCTAGTATATCCCAAGTTAAGAGGAGCTTCAAATAAAGAGCTATATAATGCCTAATGAGGTGACTCATTTTCCTTTTCCATTTACTGTCGAGCCCAATAGTAAGGTTTTCCCCATCAAATCCCCATGTCAATTCACAAACGTCGGAATGCGCCTCTAGCAAAAAAGGCTGTCTTTTCTCCGTCTCCGGCGTGGGGGCGGAAGGGGCGAAAGGAGGCGGCAACCTCCCACTTTCCCTCCCCTCCCCCCACCTCTTCCCCCCCTCTCCCATCCATCGGTTGTAAAGCGACGGCGACGCAGACAGACGGTCGTTAGGCAACCACCGCCACGTCCAAATCCACACTCCCTCCCCCTCCAAGAACGTAGCTAAGTAAGTAGTAAATGAACTGTGTTTCTCAGGGTCGTACAAGGCGCCGCATCTCGTCCAGACCGGGGATTAGCGTAAAAGGCCGCCGACTGTACTCCCCCTCCCCCCTTACACGTCTCCAAGTCCCCCCTGCCGGAATGTGGGGAGTCGCGTCCCAATCCAAGGTCTCCCTCTCCCTTCCTCCCTTATAGCCCAGGCAATCTCTCTTCCCTTTCTCTTTCCTTCTCTCCCTATCACGACCTCTCCTGGGTGAAACACATGCTAGGGGGAATATGTGGACAAACTAACAAAAAAAAGGATTTATTGGATGAGTACTGAGTAAACGTGATGAAAATGTCAAAGAGAAATGTTATCGTTCGCTGGTTAGGTCTCTAGGGTGGGAATAACTCACGGGGCAAAGGTTAAATTACTGATTGCATAAATTTGAAGGAGGTCATTTAGCAGTGATGTTGAAAATGTATTATTACCCCCATCTTACTAGAGCAGGAGAGATCATGTCAATAAAATTAGAGAGATTTAAGATGTAGAACAGATAGATTTAGAGATATCATTGTTTTCCACGAACGATAGGGGATCAAAATAACATTGCTCCACCGCGGTAGGGTCATGTTTGGGTAAAATTATCCAGGTGTGTGTTCATTCCCTGCCACACGCCCTCACGGTGGCTTGAAGGGCATTTATAAATAAATAAACAAATGTGAATGCGGTTGGGGAGAGATTAAGTGTCCCTTCCTCCACCCTACTCCATCTCTCACCTTTCTCCCCCTCCCTGCTCCTTCTCCTCTTCAATACCCCCCCCCCACACACGCAATCACAATCTCTGTCTTTAAGTAATTTGTTTGTTTTCCCTCTCCCGCGAGTCCAGGAGGGAAAACATTTGCGGGCGGAGGGGTTTAATGATGACTGTTATCGCAAGATACGAGGAAGAAGGTAGAGGGGACTACAGAATATTGACCGAAGCCCTCGTAGTCTTAATGGTAATCCTTTCTGCAAGAGAAGTAGCGACGATCGGAGAGATTTCTGATAGAAATGCGTGGAGAGGAATAAGGAAAATTAGATTTGTCACGGAGCATGACGAAGTAGTTTCAAACATGCTGACAGATGAAGGTAATTTTTGACTAAATCCGAGACGGTGGTGTCAGAAACAGTGCAACGCATTGGTATTTAATGGGGTGAGGTAGAAGAGTGAAACGGGGAGGAAATTTTAAAAATGGGATGGAGAGTATAACCTTCTTAAACGGCATGAAAGGAGATAGGAAATAAGAAGAACTGAATAGAAAATGATTTGGTCACGCGATAGAAAATGCATTATTGTTCAAAGTTAGTAATTTACTGATTGTTTCTGCGGAACCTATCCATTATAGTTTTGCCAACCACAGGCAATTGGAAAAACGCAGTGTATTGTACTCTGGTTGAAGTCACTCTTGTATCATCGTTGTATTGTAGTTTATTACACATCTACATCTACTTAATACCCCGCAAGCCGCCGCAAGGGCGTGTAGCGGGGGGTGTTAGGACACCACCCGTAATTTAGAAAATAAAAAGAAAAAAAACCGCATGCAATAACCAAAAAACCATGCATCAACAAAAAAATATGTCATATATTCATACATGAACACTTACGCCCCACACGCATGCAAACACTAAAACTACATACAGATGCACCTGAAAGTATACTTAACAGCTTTGGAGTGCTTAACTTTGCTCCGACTTGTAAATTCAATGTTTTCAATATTTCTAAGGTGACTTCGGTTTTTTACTATTATGATTTCTGATTGTTCGGGGAGAGAATGATTATTTGTAACTATCTGTCCTGGAATCTATCTCCCTTAGTTTATCTTTGTGGTCTGATCTACCTAAGTAGTGTGGGGCAATTATAATTCCTTTAGTGTAATAGTCATACACGTTTGTTCTGAACCTTTATAAAAGTCTAAGCCTCGCTTGTTCTCTCCGCACTTCATGTGGTTCCCAGCCTAAATCCCCTAAGAGACCTGTCACACTTGTGTTCTTATCATAACAATTTTTAACGGATCTAGCGGATTTTCTCTGGGCTTTATGTAATCCTTTTTGCCAAATTTTCTCACAAGGATCCCAAATACTTGCGGCATATTCCAGATGAGGTCTAACTAGAGGAAAAGAACACCTCTCATTCACTTTCTCATTACATTTCCCCGACACCCGTGTTATGAAGCCAAATTTCTTAAAAGCTGACCCGCATATTGTCCTGATATGTGCTCCCCATGAAAGGCGTGGTGTTAGAACAACCCCCAAATATTCAACTTGATGGCCGTAGTCAATACTGTACCCTGTATCTTGTAGTTTACATCCTGTTCCTCGCTTCCTTTGTTCCAAAATTTCAAAACTGCGCATTTATCTATACTAAGTGTTAATCCCCATTTATTGGACCATACCGAGATATTGTCTAAGTCTCTAGAGAGTAGCTCTTGATAAAGTTGGCTCCTGACTTCCCTGTATACCACCTTGCCATGAGGAAAAACCTCAGATTGCTACCAACGTGTGTGCTTTAGTCATTAATGTATATTAGGAACAGAAGAGGCCCTATAACACTTCCCTGGGGGACGCTCGAAGTTACATCTGTATCCGTTGAGCACAACCCATCTATGACTACTATTTGTTTGCGGTTTGACAAGAAGTGTCTAATCCAATTAATTATTTTCTCGTGGATCCCATGGTATTTAAGTTTATGTAACAGTTTATTGTGTGGGACTTTGTCGAAGGCTTTTTAAAATCAAGGAACACTGTATCGACTTTTGTGTTCTTTTCTTCCGATCCAAATATATCGTGAATGAAGAGACTAAGTTGTGTTTCGCAAGATCTGTTTTTCCTAAATCAGTACTGGTTGTGGATTAGTATTTTCCTACTACCAAGAAATCTCATAATTTTAGTGACAATAATGTTTTCCAATATTTTACGATAGTTCGATGTTAAAGAAATGGGTCGGTAATTGGTTGGTTTATCCCTATCGCCGCCGTTATAGATGGGAGTTATATGGGCTAGCTTCCAGTCGCGAGGCACTGAGACTTCTTCTATCGATTTTAGAAAAATAATATGTAAAAATGGGGCAATGTCTTCAGTTAATATTCTAGCAGGTATTTTTTCCGGACCAGATGCCTTGTGTGCTTTGATACTACGTAGCAGACGTACTATTCCCTGCTTGGTCAGTGTAGGATCGCTCATGTGTTCCCTGGGTGGGTGTGGAGGCTCATTTGGTGCGTATGTGTTTTTGTTGTAAACGCTCTGGAAAAAATAGTTTAAAATATTTGTCTTTTTCACGCTATCTTTAATGATTTCTCCATTTTTTGTCTTCAAAGAATGAACAGTTGGACGTTTACCCTGTATTTCCCTAACGAAGGACCAGAATGACTTTGGATTTTCCTCAAGATATTCCCTCAGCATTTAAGATTTAAAAGAGTGTAGTGCTGTGCGGATAATACCTTTCGTCTTACTACGACATTCTTTTAGTTGCTGTTTGGATGTTTTCATATATACTAATGTCACTTTTTAAACTTTTTTAAAATTTGACTGTAGCTTTCTTTGCCTTCTTAATGCCGATCTGACTTCCCCGGTGTACCATCAAGGTTCATTACTGTCGAATTTTAGTTTGGACGGGATGTACGTCTTCATTCCTTGGCGTAAAATATGTAAGAAGTAATTCCAATAGTTCTCTGTCTTGGTTGTCAGTGCGTTTGTGTTGTATTCTGGCAATTTTATTTTTAAATATTCGCTTAGTTCGTTAAAATTTGCCTTGTTTTATAGGTATATTTTACGCTTTTCTTTGTTTATGTTGACAAACTGAGTTTTAACTTTACAAGAATAGCCTTATGGTCACTGATTCCGTTTATTATTTCAATGTTAGTAATGATTTCGGGCGTAGAAGTTGCAAAGATATCTAGTATGCTTTGGCCCCATGTTGGTGATTTAACCAGTTGTTCTAAGGAGTGTTTTGTGAATATAAGAAGGAATTCTTGGCATGAATCTCTGTTTTTGGCAGATTTACCTACGCAGTACGTGTCCCAGTCAATTGACGGTAGATTTGTGTCACCAGCGATTATAGCAATACTGTTGTTATATCTGCTGCTGATAGTGGATATTTGTTCGTCGAGCTTGTGTAGGACATCTGTGTTAGAATCTGGGGGTCTATAAAATGAACACACGAATAGGCTTCTGCCGTTGTAGTCCTTAATGTTGCACCAAACGCTTTCTATGTCATTTACGTCGTATTCATATCGTTGGCTACTAAGATGTGACTTTACTGCAATGAATACTCCCCCACCCAACCTATTTCGTCTGTCCCTTCTGTAAATTGTGAAACCGTTTGGAAAAACCTCATTGTTTGCTATATCTCCCGTGAGCCACATTTCCGTTCCAACTACTATGTCTGCGTTTGTACCGACAAAAATATGTTCAATATCCGATATTTTGTTTCTAATGCTACGGCAGTTAATGTAATAATTTTAATTTGGCCAATTACTTTTTGTTTTTTGGTTGTATGTAAGCTAACAAAACTTTAGTGTTAATTTATATTATACTCAAGCAAAAACAAAGAACAAAGCTTTGGTTTTAATTTAAATTATACTCTAGCAAAAATAACTCACCTAGGGAGGAGGGGAATGTCCCCTATCGTGTCAACCCTCTACAAACCACCAATGTCTAAGGGAAGGGTTAGATTACTGTGCACAGATATCAAGGACAGTTTTAGAGGTGTTACTTCGCCACGACTACGGGACCGCATTTGGAATACGCGGTAAGTGTTCAGGACCGGCCCGAGAATTTATTGATTCAGGTGAGATGCAAAAGATTGATAAAAAGAAGGGAAGTTTGGTTTTGAAATTTTGATGTCAAGAAAGCGAGCGTAAAACATTTGTTTGAGATACTATAGTACCCTGTAAGTCACCGCCAGGGTGTGTGGCGGAGGGTGAATACACACCAGACTAATCCCACAGTCAGGGGGTATTCGGGGCCAGCCGGAGAAGAAGCTGATTAAGGTGAAGTATAAAAGGACCAAAGAAGAATTGTCAATGGGTTTAAAAGATATTAAAGATAAGAAAGCCAGCGTAATGCTGTTTATGGATGAATCATGACTTGACTCACTCCAATCACGAAGGGAGAAAGCTTGACTGAAGCTATCAGAAAGTTCCAGGAGGACGTTTGATTTAACAAATGGCCCCGAAATAATCATGAAGGCCCACTCAGCGTGTCGACAGATTCTAGTAATCGCTCAAGATAAGGGAAATGTACTTCTGAGCCAATTGATTCAAGGACTTCTTTCCTTGTTCTATCCGCGGAACAAAATGAAAAAGCCAAACAACGGTCCAATGAACCTAGTCACGAACAAAAAACCTTGAACGTTTATTTTCTGAGGAATGGTGGCCTATCGCCCCCTGCCAATTGTCTCCTGAGTACCATACTTGGCGCTGCGTGGGCGTAAATGGATGGAGGGATTGGGAGCGAATCCCGTGTCTCACTCAAGCAACGGATGCGGCGTCATAGCACGAACTGCGCGCTAAATTATCGGCTGGCGTACGCAGAGGTCTCGTGCGTCTCTCATTCCCCTTCCCACCCCAACCCCCCCAACATTCCCCTTCTCCCAAGATTCCCCTTCCCCCAAATCCCACCAAGATTTCCCCACGCGCTCATCCCAAACTAAGTTCCTCGACCCCCTTTCTGTCCCTCTCTCTCCTTCCCCCGCACCGTGGCCCGGAACAAAGGAATGGTCGGCGGATTTGAAAGGATTGACTTGGTACTTCGTGAAATCCGTTCGCACTTTTTGAAAAGTTAAATGCAATCATCTAGTACATTCGGTACAAATATTGGTCAACTTTTTTGTTCCTATCTTCGAAACCCTTTTAAACAATGCTGTACCCTAGTAATCAATCACAGATAGGATATAGATCATTTTAACGGAACAGACTTCTGAGGGCCCGTTTTTAATGTGGATCTTGTGCGCTGGCTTTCTAACTCGAGACCCCGGGTTCGAATACTGTCGTTATTTTTCATTGATATCCCGATCCCTACTTTGTGTGCCATGAGGAGTGAGAGATATTTTGAGTTGATTAGGCCGTCCGTCGGGTGGGACGTTAAATTGTGTGACCCCTTGGTGCCTATCGTCAGGGGAGAAGGTGGATGCCCATGCCGGGTTTCCATTGACGCATTCTCACCTGTCCTCTTAGCACCCTACCCCTCACCAAAAATCGCCCTCTAACCCTTAATGGCGAAATTGAACTCACACGTGGGTCAGTCTTTAGGAAACTATACATACTTCATCAGTTCGGCTGCGGGTATGTGTGATGAAAAGATGAAAAAGAGATGATATTCTTCATTTAGATCACATTTGGAATAGGCTTAAGTATTTGGAATCCATAGGAGGAAATGTTAATTCACTGTTAGAGAAAGGTTTAGAGAAAATCCTCCGAAAATGTTGAAAATTTCTTTGAACTTGGTGTGTACGTAAGAGTGAAGGGTATGTCGGGGGAATTAATTTGGGCTGTTTTGATTCTCGAACAGAGCATAGAAGACATAGACTTTGAGATAGGTTCAGGGCACCTAAGTTATATATAATGGACTCAAATTAAATTTGCAGATTGGACCACGAGAATAAAATAAGCGAGATTGACGCCATTACAGATCGGTTCAAAGACTTGCTCATTAAACGCAGTCATAGCAAAATCGAATCCAAACTCCCAAGTATATTCACTAAAAAAATATCATTGAATGATTTAGTCAATTATCATTGCATTGCGTATAGAGGTAGGTAAAACATGTGTATCCAATGCTGCCTTCTTCGGATTTCTCTCAAGATCCCTACTCTCTTCACCTGCCATCCTCAGAAAAGAACCTCATTTTTAATTTCCTATAATTTTTCTGCTTTTCTCCGCTCGAGCCTATGAAAAGCTACCAGAGCTAACCTTATTCTCTTGGTCCAAAGAAAAATTTTTGAAGCAGTCTAAATATACGTACAAATTCCCAGAAAGCCGTCATAAAGAAGTGTGGCGGGGGGTGTTAAGTCACCAGCCATACATGAACAATCACAATCATGATGCTTCTACACAAATGCCAGGTCAATCATGCACCGAAGCAAGTTAATCGCACGATATAAAGTATTTGTATTCAAGAATATCAAATAATAGCTTATATTCAAATCATTCGGGAACCACATCATTAAGATTGGTCAATTTAAAATTGATGCAAGATATAGATTATACACTAACAATACTAGTTATCCCCTTCAAGCTCGCGGAGGGGATAACTATTTTGGTATCTAATTGTACCGGAAAAAAACGAAATTTTAAAGCTATCCGTTCTTCAATAAATCTCTGGTTTTACGCTCGTAATCTCATCTACCATAGTAAGTAGGACCCTGCAAAATGCCTTTAACATGTCAGATAAGTAACCTGCCTCATTTGTGCGCAGGACGTTTAACCTGCATTTAAGTCTACGGTCGCCTAATAGCTCCCATCGTAATTCTCCTAATAGCGTCGAGACACTGTAACCATGTTTATAACAATATTTCAAACAGCTAGCTGCTCTACGTTTCACTCGATCTAGTTCCAAAACTAAGCCAACTCCATGTGTATCTCATGCACCCGCAGAAAAATGCACGGGTAGGCTGAAAACTAATGCCCACATGCTTGTAGACCACAAATAAAAAAATAGCCAAAGCGAACGAAAAGTGCATTAGAGTACAATTCTTAAGTTTCAAAATCATATATTTAGTTTTCAACATATTCACCGTTAAGGCTAACACATTTCTCCCAACGTGTAACAAGTTTTTTCATTCCGTCACTGAAAAATTCTTCCGAATTTTTCCGAATCCAGGACTTGACATCTGCCTTCACCTCATCGTCCGAGGTGTAATGATTACTCTTCAGGTGTCTCATGAGTTGAGGAAAAAAATAGGAATCGCAAGGCGCAAGATCGGGGGAATAAGGAGGGCGTGGAATCGGTTCAAACTTAAGGTTTCGCAGAGCCTCTCCAGTTGCGCGCGAGGTATGTAGACGACCGTTGTCATGTTGCATGATTATAGGCGTCAGGCTGCTTTTAACACGACGCACTCGACGTCGGAGGTGTTTTAGAGCCTGTTTACACTGAGAAGAATTTATCGATGCCCTTCCTTCTAGAAAATCAGTCACGTAAACTCGGTGTGCATCCCAAAACAAGTTTCATTAACAATCATGGCTTTTACAGGCTCGCAACCACAAAATTTTACTACCCATGGATTTACAATTGACCTATCAACATCATTGTCATCCTAAACAGCCTTTAAACGACGATGAATCACAGTTGGAGTCACTTATTCAGTAGTTCAAAAAGTCGATAAAAGCATGCTATTTAACTCACGTTAACATTGCACTAGAACACGTCTCCATACTTCCATGTCTCCATGCTGTTCAAAATACCCTGGAGGAATAAATGACCAAGTCTGTCTAAAAAAATATGAAGAATAAATCAGGGGTAAAGTTTATTGCCGATCAAAGTACAAATTACAAAAACTACATTTGCCCATATCCATTAAGCAACCGTAACCATAGTAATATGTCACCGAACCAAACTTTCCAAGCTTAATGCACCATTTTATTGCACATCATTGCTCCATGGAAAGTAGCATGGTGACTTTGTGAAGCGATCCTCGGACACGGGTTCAGTCAAGTAGCAATCCGCAGACTGTAACTGCCCGCAGATAACTGATGCGGGTCTTATTGCTTACTCAAGACCTTTCAACATTTTTGCAGCCACAAATCGTTCCCCTAAAATCGTCTGCTTTGCCAGGAAAAATCGTTTTACTTACTTTTTAGGACGGTCCCTGTCTAGATTACCAAGTAAGGACGCGATGGCAAGGATGTTAGAGCTCTGACAATTCTATTTTAACTCCCCAACTTCCACATATACGTAGCACCCCATGCTCTACATCTATCTACATCCACACAATATCCCGCAAGCCACCGCAAGGGCGTGTGGCGGGGGGTGTTTGGTTTCCTATTAGGTTCGCAATCGCTATCATATTAACTCTACACACCTATCGGTACGCTTATAAGTTTACCAAAACAACATCACACAAATCTAGCTCCACTACGCTGCTCACGATCTGATTTTACCAATCAATCCAACTTTACGATGATCACATATCCAAGGAGCATTTTTTAAGTTACGCATAACCAGTGAAAATAATATTTCTCCTTCATATTTTCACTACACAACGAAATAATCTTTCTCCGATTATCCTCCCGTTGACTAATAAATTTAATTACCCATAAGTTTACCTAGATGAACTTTTTTAATATTAGCATTAATTCTTTTATTTTGATATTATTTGAACAAAAATTTATCATCATAATGTATAGAAATATATCAACAAGAAAAATCAATTAGACAATTAACCATGAGACAATTACCATTGGACACAGAAGCCATAGATGCTGTCGGTTTTCCCTTGCAAGGGTTTCGTGGGATGGCGGAAGCCTTTCCTCCCCCACTGCCGGGCACGGCACAAGGCCTATTGGACCGAGCCCCGTAGTTTCCATGACTCATATTCTCTGTAGTATCCATCATTATAATCTTGGGAATAATAATTGAGGTGGTTTCCCGTTGCCTTCGTCAATGGTGTTTTTAACGTGACACCATCACTTCCTGCCCACCCCACTGGGGTCAGACGCCATTGCAGCCGCCTCACTGAGGAACAGATGCTGCGTGGACTACCTTTCGTCTGGCTCCTAATCATATAACTACCTGGCTTGTAGGTTGTAGTCCATGGGAGGGAGTGGAGCACATATTCATGCAAAATCCATTTTAACTTACACGCATGCATACGTCGTATACATACTATAACTAACGTACGCCTGAATCTTTGAGTGTAGTAAAAATTTAAGCAATAACGTGCTAATCCGCGTGTCAACCTAATACAGTGCAGCGTGGCGGGGGGTGTTAGGACGAAGTGAGTTGAGGAGAAATGTTGCTTCCATGTTCAACACTATTTGTGCCATTGCCTCCTCATTTTCGTCTTGGGGTGTTTCCCTTTTGACCTCTTGTCACATACTATATACTCATACTATATACTCATACACATAGTATAGCGCAAGGGAAAAAAGAATGTCCTCTTAACAAAAATATTCCATGTTTAAAGTAAAACATCAAACGATATATTGGTCAACTTGAGAGATGAAAACTGATGCGAAATGGCTAAACTTGGAATGTGTCAAATTGTCCTGAACAATAAAATAATACAAGCAAAACTACTAAGGTTTTAAGGATGCGCTATTAAGTCAATGCATTCGCTTTGAGCTGTCCTTCAAACCTCTAGAATCCCTCTTACTCTTAGATATGGCCGTTTTAGAAGGGTGGGAATAAATTCAAGAGGGGAGAAAACTTCCCCACGAGGACTTAGCCCTGCTCCCGTAGCTCGTGCATCGTCTCCAGTCTGCCCCTCCTCCTACCTTCCTCCCTCCACAACCCCCTCCACAACCCCCTCCACAACCCCCTCCCTCGCCGGGCTAACACCCACACACTTGCCCGCGAATAGGCTCGTCGCCCCCTCTCCCCATTCCACCCCCGGGGAGTTCTTCCCCCGCCCCCTCGAATCCCCAACTGTTGATGCTGGACCATGCATCAATTGCGCACTGCCCTTCTGTGGAAACCCCCGCCTTCAACCAGGGGAGAAATGGAAACCGTAAATATATTCCCTTTGAATTAATCATAATCCTTTATAATAACCCATTCATTTTCATTGTTGGAAACTTGTCTTTTTCCTTTTCTTAAAGATGCCAAATATTAAGGAATCAATGCTGCATCAGCAAAAGAGGTGCGAAGCTCTTAAGCGGGACGATCTTAAGGAGAAAGTCGACTACCCTGTAGAAAAATTGGAGCAGACAGCTACCAAATATAGATCGGTTTTCCTAACAACGATCGAGTTAGAAAAAGAACGAAGGAAGATATATATGCCGAAATATTTTACTTTAACAACTGAACAAATTCTTAAATTTAATGCAAATGCATGGGATGAGAATTTAATAATTTTCAAAAAAATAATGTAATCAAAATTTAATAATGAACAATTACTGAACATAAAATGTTTTTTATTTGAGAAACCTTGTGAAAAAAGTCCTGATATCTTTGATGGACCAATGGTGTGGTCCAAAAAAATTGGTAAAGCTTATTAGAAAATTGGGCATGTAACCTCACGAAGTTTTCTGTATGTAGAGATGTCAAGTGTCAGTCTGTTATCAGTACATCTCCGTAATACTTATCACACAAAACGTTTTCTACCAGAGCACTCAATCTCGAAACATTTCCATAAACGCAAAATATATAACAGTGTTCCAAAATCCTCGAGATCGATCACAGTTCCGATACCTAGCCGCACAAGTCTGCCCAGAGAATTCTGGTGAATTTCTGCGGGTTTATAAAGAGGTGACATCGAAGTCTTTCACTTATTTTGTTCTCGACCTATCGCAAGAGACGAACGGCAGACTAAGATTTACTACTGAAATATTTCCAGGGGAAATAACGTCAGTGTTCGCAGCATCGGATACAGAAAACTGTGAGTAAATTGAAACGCAACAGGCATCTCATATGGTTGTTAAAGGCTGCCGATCCAAAGTTGCGAAGATCGATCATAGAATCAAGCGCGCGGATCATAGAAGCAAGTGCGGATGGAATAAACGCAATCGGCGATTGTTGTTTTAATACTTTGAACGGGAACCATAAAATTTGCCCTCCTGTGAAGAGGAAGTTGCATCGCTATAAAAATACGCTAAGAAAGTTGAGTTGTCGCAAAGTGTCCATAAAGAAAAAACGCCAAATACTGAAGCAAAAATGAGGGTTTCTACCGGTACTTTTAGGATCTCTTTTGAGTGGTTTAGTCGGTTGCCTGATAAGATGAGCCTCAAACGGATATTACTAATCGATCCTCAGACGTTGAAAAAGGAAAGAATGATGCGAGACGTTGGCAGTTTAGAAGAGAAAATGAAGAACGTTATCAAAAAAAAATGAGTGATTCTAAAAAATGGTATCACTACCGTAGGTAACTAGATGCATATTTAAATATCGTTAATGACATGAACGAGACCATTTCAGTACCATATGAGGTGGAAGGAGAAGAATGAAGGAAGAGAGAGGGGAATAAGTTAAAAACAGACGGTAGAACCCTTTTGAGCGAAGGACGAAATATTGGGAAATCATGGTCCAGAGCTCTAAAACAAAGGGCAGGAAACATGGAGAGTCTTGGGAGGCTTCGCAGAAGAAATCAAGGCAAGCGAGAAAGCATCTCCCGCCAGATCAAGCAGAAAAAAATCAACACTCAACAAACCAACTCCACCTTTTAAAGACCACTTAAGAAAAGTAAGGCCTGCAGGGTACGTGAAGGTGATTACATAGATTTCAACCCGGAGAATCCCTATAGCTTTTCTACTGTCGACCAACTGTGGAAGGGAGTCGGAAAGAAAATCAGCAAAAGACGTGTCAGAATGAGAATGGCTAGAAGATCAGGAAACATATACATTACATAAGCCTACACGGAAAAAATTTCCTAGGAATAGATATACTCCTACATATATAGATGAAACCTGGAAATGTGAGCTCAGCGATATGCGAAAGTTAAAAATGTACAATGAGGGCTATGCTCATCTCCTCACCGTCATTGACGTGTTTTCCAAATATGCCTGGGCTGTTCCACTCAAGAACGAATCCGCCGAGAACGTTATCAACGCATTTCGAGTAATTCTAAGCAAAAGAAAACCTTTGAAAATTCAAAGCGTTTAGGGGACTGAATTTTCAAACGAAAAATTTAAACGCTTCCTTAGTAATCATGGGATAAAATTTTTTACCACCAATAATCCCGACGTGAAAGCCGCTGTAGTAGAACGTTTCAATCGCACCCTAAAGGGACAGATGTATAATATATTTTACAAAATTTAACACCTTGAATCATGTCAGCGTGCTACCGAAATTGGTGCTAGGATAGAACGACCGTATACATTCCAGCACGGGAGTGGCTCGATCAGAAGTGAGTGAAAGAAACGCCTTCATGCTCGCGCGTGGTTTAACGTCAATTAAATTTAAAAAAAATGCAAGTTTTCCATTGGAGATTTCGTTGGAATATCGAAGGAAAGATTACCTTTCGCAAAGGGATAAACGCAAAATTTTCCCAGAGAAGTTTTTAGAATTTGGAAAGTAGATAATACGCCGATTCCCACATATCGTTTAGAGGATCTCAATGGAGAACGCTTTGAAGGCTCGTTTTACGGAGAAGAGCTCATTAAAACTTCGGATCTTGGTGAAACTACAGAGTTTCAGATTGAGAATATATTAAAAAGCAGAGGGAAAGGCAGAAAGCTCGAATATTTAGTTAAATGGAAGGGGTATGGTGATGATTTCAACACTTGGGTCTAAGCCTCAGAGGTACGAAGTTTAAAATGAGTTACTTTTTCGTAACTTTGTTAAGCGATAGCTCTGGGAAGTTTTTTCCCACTAACACCATTGGTCACTTTCGAACAAAATTGCCTTAACGTAAATTTGCGGGAGATGACTGGAAGGTAGGCTTCGCTGAAATTTATTTTCCGAAACTTAACATACCAATAGACTCTCCAACAGGGGGAACACCTGAAGCAGTCCCTGAGACAGAAACTGATTCAGCTCCGTCCGCACCGTCCACAGAGCATCCACCTATTCCCCCATAGTCCCGGATTGTCCAGTCGTCGAGTTTCAAGTTTTAGAGGATTTAGTGATCCATTTGGTAGTTAAAACGTTTCATTTGAGGCGATTGTTTAATGAAATTCATGAAGCAATACCGAGAAATAGAAGATGGAAAAACATCGCTGCGCTACACCTTTGGTTTCAAAATAAACGTTCTATCACATGCGAGAGTATAACTTTCGTTAAACGCCTATCATTAGAATGTCCCTACACATTGAAAGTTATCGTAGGGGTTGGTGATATACCGCTATCATTCCATAAATGCACGCTTAGTGAACTCTTATCTACGATTAGAGAATATACGGACGAGTACGGTAAGGCAGAATTTGTTGCACAATTCATGACGGCAATTATAGAAATGACCGCTCCCAGCACCGTGAGAAGGCCCACTCGAAAATGAAAACTGACGGAGGAGCCTGTTGAACCCAATGAACCAGAGCTTTTGACGAGTCGAGTGTTTGTTTACCTAGAAGTGATATCGCCACAATTCCTCAGGATACGATGGCAAAATGTTTACGGATCGTGCTGGGTGATAAAGAAAATCATCAAATTTTCATTCATCCTTATTATATGTCGCTCGAAAAAAACGACTCTGACACAATGGAATTTAAATTGATGAATAAGATGGGTAACCTTTATCCATTTACTGACAGTATTGACCCATCGTCTGTCGTATTGCATTTTATTAGGAGATCTTGATGATATATACATGGATAAAATATACATGATTCATTCGTTAACAGGATGTCGAATGATATAGGTCGTTACCGCCGATATTTAAGTCAAGTTGGAGGCGGTTATCAAGTGTATAGAGCGAGTTATTTTAAACAGCGAGGTAGAGGTCTAGGGAATTTTTCAGAGACATTTGGAAATTCGTAAAACCTTTAGCTAAGCAAGGAATAAAAGCCGTAGGTAGAGAAGTAGAAGATTAGGGTATGAAAACTCTTGCCGATATAAGCGAAGTAAGATAAATAAAGGAAGATTTGCAAACCCGCTCCCTAAAGGCAGTTGATCATTTGAAAAGAAAAGCAGAGGATAAAATGAGAAGGATGGCGGGAGCAGGTTAAACTTCCCCAAAGTGAGCTAGAATCGGTCGTCTTAAAACGAAAAGAAAAAAAAGGAAAACAAATAGGTTGAAAGCTAAAGAAGTTAAGTAGAAAAAAGCGTAAAGTGTGAGATATAATTTCGCATAAATAGTTCGGTAGTAGATGTGTTCGCTTTATTAAAACGTTTGTATCCGAAGTGTTAGCACGGAAATGGAAGAATACATTCCAGAATCTTTGAACATTTTTAGTGAACCATTACTGCAAGCGAGCATATATGGTTGTTAAGTGGTACCCAATAAACCGATCGCTTCTCTTGATAACTCCCGCGAGATTCGTTTTTCGGTCAGGGATGGTGTTGATCGATACAAATATTTAGGCGGAATAACTCTGAATTAGAAAGTAAAGTTGTGCAAGCGCGACGGTACAGATTATTGAGAGAGTGATAATAAACAGCCGGGTGTGGTTAATAACCTTCTGCATTCAATATTCGATCAATGTCAAGTTTATTTCAATGGGGTTCGAATGACCTCCTCAGAAAATTATCCATATCGTTCATGCGTGGAAAGCGTGTTAAATTACAGCGGTGATGTTCCTCTCTAAAGCTTTAAATCACGATGTGTTCTAAATAGAAAATTTATTAAATAGCCCTCTTTAAGGCCCTTAATGGCCCGCAGTGTTTTAGATTTAACTGTTTAAAACTGTGTTAGATTGAAAAGATTGATTCGTTGTTTTTTTTCTAAGAGCAGAATATATTCCAAAGAAACTGCGGGAGATGCCGTAACAGTAACTTTTTTTTAACGGAGTCATCCGCTAATGT
Organism: Hetaerina americana; assembly: GCF_022747635.1. Lineage (NCBI taxonomy): Eukaryota > Metazoa > Arthropoda > Insecta > Odonata > Calopterygidae > Hetaerina > Hetaerina americana. The sequence continues at coordinate 1,721,159 of NW_027287194.1, forward strand.
GCATTTCAATGCAACAATTTCAGAGTGTAAAAATCATTCAAGGGGGCCAGGGGAAGGGGAGAACGGGGTGCGAAGGAGGGGTGAGAGGAATGGTTGGGGAGAGGAAAGGGAGAGGGAGGTGGTGGAATTGACACAACATCGGAAAATAGAACAACATGCTCACCGCAACTATTGCAACATACGAGACCCAGGTTTCAACCTACAGAGTATTCATCAAGACCTCGCAAGTGAAAACCAAGGCCACGTACACCAAAACACATTCGGAAAAAACACAGTGTCTACCCCCCAATATGCTTTGCTTCCACAAAGTAACAATTTTAGGCTACTCCCATCAGTGAACGACATTAAGGCCCGGATGCTGATAGGCCATAAAAATGTAAATGAATGCCATTTCAAGAGTTTTTAATTCTATAGGGTTATGGGATGTGGGAAGGGACGCTAGGACGGAAACATTGTAACACTGGTTGAGAGGGGTATTATGATGGGAAGCATGTTTAGGGATGGGGAGACCCGCGGACGGGGAGGAGGGATTGCACGAGGCGCGGTGGTTATTAATCCTAATGTTAAGTGGTGTGGAACATTGGCCTATGTAAAAGGACGGGCAGAGTTTACAGGTAAGAAGATAAACAACATTCTTGGAAGGGCAAGAGGAATAGGGGAAGGGCGGGAGAGAGTTAAATGGTGGGATGGAGTGGGGTGGAGTGGTGAAAATAGGGCAGGTCATCTTGCTCAATGACATGGAGTGGGTATGGCTCTGGGGGTGTGAGGGGATTTTGAGAGTGGCCTGGTGGATTTGAGGATATCTGCTAGGTTGGCGGGACGTTTGAAGGTGATAGAGGGGCAATTGGGAAGAAGGTTGGAGGAAGTGCTGTGATTTTTGAGGATGGGGAATAGGTCTTTGAGGATGGATTTGAGATACTGAATGCCTGGGAAGTAGGTAGTACAGATTGAGAGAGGCTGGGAGTCTGTGGTTGAGGCAGGCTTGGGGGTGTAGGAATGTTTAAGTATTTTTTTATGGAGGAGAGAATCAGGGTATTCTCGTTGGAGGAGGGAGTGGAGAAGGTTGTTAAGATATTTGTTCAGGGATTCGGGATGGTTGCAAATGCGGTGATCGTAGATAGATAGAGAGTAAGGGAGGGAGCGCTTGGTATGGGAGGGGTGACAACTGCTGTAATGAAGGTATTGCTTCTTATTAGTAGGTTTGGTGTGAACAGAGGTAAGGAATTTGTTAGATCAATGAGAAAATCGGTACTGGGGATTTGAGGGGTAGGGCGTATGGAGAGGAAGTAATGTAGGGAAGAATGGCCTTCTTGGTGAGGAATGGAAGTGTATAAGGAGGCATATATGCATATATATATACAGATATATATATGTATATATATATATATACACATATATATACATATATATGTATATATATGTGTATATATATGTACATATATATATGTACATATATATATATATATATATATATATATATATATATATATATATATATAAAACCATAAACACAGTAATCAACCCGAAGGTCGGTTTGGTAGGTGATGGTAAAGTTCACCCAGTACTAAGCCCGACGGCGTGTGAAATTCACACATCAGGGTAGGGGGGCCAGTTCCTTTCCCTGTACCGGTTATGGTTTCCCAGGAAGATCTGGTACCCGAAAAATCACAAAGCTTGGGTGGAGCTGCAGGTGCCCAGAGTGCCATGCCCGGGATTCGAACCCGGGACCCTCCGGTCAGTAGTCCAATGCTCTACCCTCTGTACTACCGCGACCCACATATATATATATATATATATATATATATATATATATATATATATTTAAGAGGGACCTGCTATAGAGTAGGATACTGGATGTTGTGTTTCGTTAGGAGTCATAAATAATTTTTTTAGCAGTTGTGTCCAACCAAAAACCTACCTTAACCGGATGATTACCTAAGTTAATATGGTATATACACATATCGATGATTTAGAAACACTCACGAGAAAAAATATTACTCTTCGACGGAACAAACAAACACTTATATTTACATAAAAGACACGTGAAAGGACACACTCTTAAAACAGTTGGAGCTTTTGGCCTTCTCTTAGGCCTTTTTCAGATCAGATTCTGACCTGAAGAAGGAATACTAGAAGTTCGAAAGCTCACAAGATTCAAAACCCATTGTCGTGAATGTAGACACATGCCACCGAAATATCGTGAAGGTCCACTTTGGACGGTGATTTGATGGGTGATACTGGAGGACTCACCAAAGTGATTTCACTACTCTGGTCAATTGCCAGGCCTACTTCTACGTATTTCCGAGGCACTCCAATGTAACCCCGGATGCTCGCATGGAGGCGTCCCTCAGGGGTGGTGTTTTGGTTCGCCTTCGTGAATGGACGCCTGCCAGACGGGGGGAGGAGTTGGCGGAAGCTATTTGGAGAGAGAGATGGGTACAATCGCACGCCCGCTCCCACACGTCCCACCCTCGGCGGAGGCGGTGCGTCGTCGCCCGAATTAGGGGCGAAGGGTTGCGGCTCGGAGGGGCGGTGGGCTTCAATTAAGACAACCTACGCCCCCGCGAACTTCGCCGGCGGCCGGGCTCCCGAGGCGGTCTGCTACCTGCTGACGATGTGAGCGTGGGTGGGTGGGATCCATGTGCAGGAGCGAACGTAACCGCATAATCCAAACGGGCATAAGATCCAGGCGTGGGATTTATCTCCGATGCATTATCGAAAGCGAAGTAGGATCGAGGAACAGCATAGAATCGAACGGTGGCGTATGATTGAGTCCGCTGAGGATCAAGCACTGACATAGAATCGACTATCTCAGTGGGATAGACTCTACGTAGAATCTAACACTTGATAAATATCGAAAATATGCATAGAATTGACAGCACTTATCATTGAATACTGGCATATGATTCAATACCGTCGTAGAATTGACACTGACATAGGATCTAACATCGCCTTGGGATGAAGGATGAATACTGCCATAGGATCCACCAGTGACGTAAGATCAAACACTGAGGTAGAATCAACACCGGCGTATGGTCGCTACCGAATGCTGTAGGATCGAGAAATGACGTATGATTGAAAGATGGTGTAGAATAGACCCCTTTTCGAAACAAAAAAGGATCCTATCGCCCTCTATCCCAAAGCCTTAATATGGACATTTGGTCGAGATTTGTGAAACCTATATCGGAAGCGCACGAATGAGTGTTGTTGAAGCGTGTTTTTAAGGTGAGGGAAAAAATGAAAGAGTTTCACTGATGAGTGTTCAAAGTAAAAACAAATGATGAGTTGAAGGAAATGTATGAGAAAAGCTATCCGATTAAACTTAACAGAAGAAAAGAATATGAAAGTACATGGCCGTAAAATGAGAACTAATCATTTTACCATCAGTTGGGAGAAAAATAGTCCTCGGGATAAAGAAAATAGGAAGAACGAGACCATTGTTCTAGAAAAATCAATCGCTGGTCAAAAGGGCTACGTCCCCTTTGAAGAAGTGACCATTCTGACGGAGCATAGAGGGCTGCAGGTACAAGACGCAGGCCTGAGAACTTGTCGGATGATGACACGGATAATGCGTTGCGTGTTTATTAATGGAAGGAATGGGCATATATTGTGTAATTTTCATGAAAAACTCATTGAGCATATTCTTTATTTGATAATTATGCAGGCCTTTCCCTGATAATGTGATAAAGATTTCTCTCTATATTTGCGGATGGTCTAGGAGGTGGAAATTCGACTGTAGCAAGTAAGGAGGCGTAACCATGGAAGGTCCGAGCTCCGTGGAAAGACGGAGGCCGACATCTGGATTCCAACTCTTCTTACGCTGCCACTGGTGACGAGGTAGCCCAGTGGATAGAGCGTCCGACTACCGTCCGGGAGGATATGTTGTAAAAGGACCTTTGAAGATTCCCCTACATGGCCTCACCTCCATGGTAACCTATCAAGGGGGGGTCACTTTTAGTAACAAACTAAAACACAAATCCAGCAAAATATTTATACATTCCGTTTTGCACCGCAGTAATCATCTCGAGGTTTGGTTTGAAGAATGAGGGTAGAATTGCATTCGGTGTTTATGCTGCATCAGTTTCTCCAGTTGTGTTGCAGACAGCGTAGCCAATCAGGTTGTCCGTGCGGGTACTTCTCCATCTCCCAAATCCCTGCGGCGAGTAGAAACCGGCGACGCTCTTGGTCCATCATTTATTTGTTCATCTTCCACCAAAACCCCGCTCAGAGGGCAACACCGTATTTTGTATCCAACCGGCACCGCCGTTGGCATTACAACGGGTTATCGCGGCTGCGTAAAAAGACATCTACAAAACGGATGCGTGAAAGCTTTGCACGAAGTCCAATTACGTGTGCAATTAACAACTTGGGTTGTAAAATGTGGGGGAGTGTATGCTTATTGCTTGCGTGCCGCCCGTGGGTAGCCGGGAAGTCTTCTACCCAAGAAATAATATCACACCGCTTGGGTGAAGCGGTTTTCCTTTGGCGCCGGAACGGAGCCTCCAACCCTCTCCCATCAATGAGTGATTCTCCGAAAAGCAAGGTTTTTGCGACGCGCGTTCGCACACTTTTACACTTTGCACGTTCATACTTTGAACAAGGATGGCATCGAAGAGGGTTGGAAGTTCATTTGGGTGATTCGTCCCTGAGCAAAGTCTGACAAGAGCAGCAATCCAATGCTAGAAAAGTTTATTAAAATAAGGTTTAAAAGAATTTTGCTAATTAATTATGGACTTCTGTAGTATGAAAATTTCAAAACAGAATTATGTGAAGTATACAGCGAATTTATGTTTCAACACACATTTATCACTGTAAGTTCCAACGTTATCATCCAGGAAATCTTAGGTATGAGTTACAAAGCTTCCTGGAAATTCCTAGGTAGAACAGAGGGGATAATGAAAAAGGCTTCCTAATTAAAATAATCCGTCGTAAATTTTGAAATTTTCAAAAATCAACGGATTCGCCCGCTTACGTTCCTTACAAATGCGAGGAATTTTAACTGCCTTTTTTTAGCTGTAGTGTACTGGATTATCGTGGGTTTTTGCTGAACCCTGTCTCCACACACTGCTTCACTTCTAAACGTTGACTGACTTGAATCAAAATATCCTTAAAACTCAAACTGCATCAATTAAATATCTCCAGCTTTGCATTGTTTTCCCACCTTAATTTCCTTTCACAATGCTAATTTTTTTACTCCTCTTCCTCACTTTCCCAGAACTATCCCCTCTACTGGGTTAAATGGAAGAAAAGACCATTTGGTCACAATCGCCCAAATAAAGACCTCTTACAATCCATCCCTCTGCTACAGTCTTAACCACTCTTTTTGCCTTGTTGCCTTTTTCGGAATCTCTTGAACTCACATTTCCTTCCTTCGCATCTCCCAAGACCCCAGTTTCTCTATCCCCTCATCACCATGTCCTGAACTTCATCGTTTATTTTCCTTTACGTCCATTTAATGTTTTGCCTGTCTTCTCCACCTCCACATCTTGAAAAGCATAAGTTTCTGAAACATGCGAAAAAACACTCGATGTCAAAGCTTTTATAACGCAGGTATCGGGGCTATATCCATTTAGGGGAAGAATTTTTTGCTTTGAAAATTGAGGTTAACTGGAAAAAAGTCGTCTTTTTTGAGGGCCTAAGACACCGCAAATTTAGTGACTGAGGTCACCTTACAAAAGAGCGCCTAAAATTATGAAACTATTCCGTTCAACGTTGTACAGCAAAAATAAAATTTAATATATCAATTCAATGTGTAGTAAATTAAATTTTTATCATTAAAAATGGTTACTACTCGGTCATCATGTTCCAATTTCACCTCATCAACCCTGAAACTATTCAATTTAAATAAAACAAAAACTACAGGCGCCCCGAGATACATTCCATTTTTCGCCTACATGTGATGAAATTTTGGATTTATTCTAAATGGAAACTGGGTATATTAGCATCGCAGCGCATTAACCCCCACCTCATTCACACTTCCGAAGATGTCCCCGTGGATGCTGGGAGAGAAATGGAGCCTCGCTGTGGCGGGGAGGGGGGCGAAACACGTTACGTTGTGGGAGGACCGAGTGGGCCTTCTTAATGGGGTGCCAAGGGGAAAAATGGAAAGGGGATGATGGGAGAAGGAGAGAGACGCATTATTTCAGCTCCCACAACCACAAATGCTCATGTTTACACAAAGCGGAAGGGGATAAATTCTCATGCATAATATTCCCAATCGATTTAATAACTTTTCACCGAACCAATTCACTGGAATAAAATGCTCATTGATCTGCACATTGCTTTCTAGAAGTGTACGTACGTACAGGTTTAGTATTGCATACTCTATAGAATGAGGGGTATTGAAACCGTCATCACCAATATTTCATTCTTAAAGTTAGTTTCAAGAGGGTTTGCTGCACACCTCCATTCTCACCTATTCAGGGGTATTTCCTTCCCTCACGCTCCCTGATAGCTTTTCTATTTCAATACGTCCTTCTTAATTTGTTTCATAAGTAATTGTACATTGGTTTTTAATTATGGAAATTGGTCTTCTATAAGGTCTGTCCCAAAAATATGTAGAGTAAATCTGGGGAAAAACTGTTATTGCAGATCAAGGTACAAATTGCTGAAATTCTTAGTGAGAGCACCCTTATGTATCGCCACACCAATGTCAGTTCCTCCGCCGCCAGTTGTGGTATGATTCATGTAAGGCATCAATGATGATCCTCGTTCAGGGACCTCCTCCAGACCTCTTTGACATAATCCAGTGGTCCAAAATGGTACTCGAACGGGTTGTACTTGGATCGTACTCAAAGACCCATGTCTCCTCACCAGTAATCACCAGGGGAAGAGAAAAGGTTGTTTAGAGGACATTAGTAGGTGGTAAAAATGGATTCAAGGCATCCATGGGGATTATGGAATAATGAGGACTATTTCATAAAGAGAGTGTTGGATATTTGATTTAGAGGTAGGAACAGAATTAGAAATATTAAACGGAATGTTTAGAGGTAGAAAAATTATTCGGAGTTATTTAATTAAAAACAGGTATTTTCCACAGTTAACTTTTGATATACCCCAGTCGGTTTCATCATTCTTCGTCTGATTCTTAGAGTGAAAGGACATGCCTCACCGAGCTCCGGACCTGTTCCGCCACTACCTGCGGAACCTCTTGCGACCCATCTAGAATAGCCACCTAGTCCTAGCTATGTATTAAGATTAGTGATGGTAGAAGTTGTATTTAGGGGAGGCGACCGACAGCTGAGGTCATTTGCGCCAGAAATAGCCATTGCGCTAATTATAGAAAAAGTTGACAAACCTAAGAGAAAAATTTATTTATTCAATAAAGCGGACTATGATGGCTTAAAACGTGAGTTAAACTGTTTCTTTCTTAGATTTGACGGATTAAGCAAAACTAGGAGTGTCGAGGATACCTGGAATAATTTTCTTGCGATAACACGTCCAGCAATACAGAGATTAATACCTAGTAAATATATAAGAGAAAATAAGGAACCCCGTTGGTACAACTCTCAAGTTCGGAAATCACTAAGACGGCAAAGGGCGTGCCATGCCAGAATGAAAAACGCGGTTAAAGATTCCTCCCCTGATAAAATCAACGAAACCTTACAGAATTACAAAGCATCTAGGACCACTACCAAGTAGGCCTTCCGGAAGGTGCTAGCGGAATTCAAAAGGGAAAAAAATTAGGCGAACCATTAAACGATAACCCAAAGATGTTTTGGTCCTACGTCAGGGAAGTTCAGGGAAAAAAGTCCACCGTAAACTCATTGAACAACGAAAAAGGGTATCCCCTTTTTCGTTGTTCAAGTAACAAGCAGTTTACATAAAGCCAACATATTAAACTCATTCTTCCACAGTGTTTTTAACAAATGCTTCCAGAATATACCAGAGAACCTTCCGAAAACATTTCTACAGCCAATGAATGCAATCGACTTTTCCACCCGCGGAATAGAGTTACTCCTTAAAAACATCAACCCCAACAAATCTCCGGGACCTGATGATATACCGGCTCGCGTGTATAAAGAACTGTCGTCTGAAATTGCTCCTTATCTTAATATAATATTTAAGAAATCATTAGCAGAAGATATTGTGCCTAGCGGCTGGAAGATAGCTTCTGTGACACCCATATTTAAAAATGGAAAAACGGTGAAAGTAATATTTCAGTTGATGTAATATTTCTAGATTTAAAAAAAAAACTTTTGATTAAGCCCCTCATTGCAAGTTACTCGCGAAGTTGGCAACTTATGGAAAACATGGGAGTGTTATATGCTGGATTAGACAGTTTTAAAAAATCGTGGTCAAACAGTCGTCCTGGACGGTGTATCATCCGATACTGTTAAGGTCACGTCGGGTGTACCACAGTTAAGTGTCATAGGCCCCCTCTTGTTTCTTATTTACATAAATGACCTCAGCGCCATGGTTTATAGCAGGCTCCGTCTTTTTGCTGACGATGCGCTGTTTTATGGGGACATTCGAAGTCGTGATGACAGTCACGTTAGCTAACGATCTAAATGCAATCCAGACTTGGTGCGATATATGATAATTGGAATTAAATTTGAAGAAATGCGTAGTAATACATTTTTGGGAAAAGAGTAACACCCCCCCATTTAGTTACAAAGTGGAACAAACAGAAATCGCGAGGGTAGATTCCTTTAAATACTTGGGTGTAACAATTACTCACGATCTGTCCTGGGGAAAGCACATACGGGAAATATGCGGTCGTGCTAATAAAAAAATGGGATTTGTAAAAAGATTGCTGGGTAAATGTGAGGATGTTTTCCTGTCCTGGTCAGACCCCACCTAGAGTATGCTGCCAGTATATGGGATACGCAAGAGATAAATTTGATTTCGGAATTGGATCGAGTTCAGTGGAGGGGGGCTAGATTTGTCAAAAATTGTTATGAGCAACGCAGTTGTGTAATTACTTCGCTAGAAAATGTAGGCTGGGATTCCCTTACACAGCGGCGTTTACAATATAGATTAAACTTATTGAAAACATTTAAAGATGGGTCCTTTTCCGAAGACTTCGGAAACATAATACGAACCCCAACGTATTACAGGCGGAGGGATCACGAATGTAAGATTTGAGAGATTGACTGCAGGACAGACAGATTTAAATGGTCATTTTTTCCAAGAACAATAAGAGACCAGAATGCTTGTAATCGAAATCCCCCACTTGTTGGCTCAACATAATAAGTATTAACCTACAAGGTAGCGACTGTGCATGGTTATACGATTATATTTATATATTGTTTTTGTAGGTTCCCCTTACCTTTCCCCATCCATTTGAAAACCCTAACCCCCTCATCCCTTACCCTTTTCTCCTGGGGCTGCACCCCCTGCCACACACCTTTATGGTGGCTTACAGGGTATTGATGTTGATGTAGATGTAGAATATTAAAAGTTCTATGAATGTAAAGGCATAATTACTACTAAATGGCTCAACATTACCAAGTTTTTTAAATTTCATTATCATGTTTTTATTATTTAAATTTGATTCTCCTCCCGGCAATTTCATTCCAAGAATTTGGAATCCAATGTTTAGTTTACGCAATAAATGACCTTTAAGGTATTTGCGGTGGTCAAGGAACCCACTCATATCACTAAGAGCGGAGCAAGGAGGACATCGAGATGTGTAGAATTGCTCGGCTGCCCCCGGGCATGTCCTTCCGATGATGATTTACTTTATACATCTCACCCGCAAATGCGATCTGCATGATGTCGTCCGTCATCGACGCACAACATTCACAGCCCGCGGCGTTTCCAAAGCGATGCCTTCGGCGGAAGGAGATCGTTTTCCCAATCGCTTCGAGTCTCCGCCATTGCCAATGCGCCATCTTTATTGATGCTACTCTGCCCTTCTTCTCGCCCCATATGAATTGAATATTTTTGAAATAAAATTTTAAGCAATTAAACATATATTTTCACGAGAGTTACAATTGACCGGAGCGTATTGGCTCATCCTCATTCTGGTAAATATTCGAAATACCTTCGTTTCAACCTTGTATAATGGAGTGACATCAATGCTAGCAAGTAAATACTTTATAATTACGTACAAATACCAAAGTGTATGGTCACGAGTAATGAAACAATGTTAGTCTCCAATCTGCGCAGACAAAAAAAGACCTCACGATGCACTGCAATGATTTACATCCAACGGAAAAACTCCATTCACACGCTGCAAGGGCGGATGGTGCACCTAACGGCCAGTCATCAAAAATATAAGAATTCATGAATTACGTATTGCGGTAGGAGAGATCATCTGAATAAAATTAGAGAGATTTAGTGGATTTGAGATGCCATTTACCCCACGAACGATAAGGGATCAAAATAGCTCTTTCCGAACAAGTAGGGGGAAAATAATATTTTTCTTCATTCATTCTAAGTATTCTAGGATATTGTCTTTATCTCATCTAGCATTAGTTATCTTCTAATTGAATAAAGCTCATCTTTATGTGTGTAGAAGATTATTTTACCATAGTACAATATTGCATGCACATATAGCAATCGTGATCTGCATTATTTGATTTATTGACAAATGTATGTATATGTAAAATGAACGTAACTACGGTCGGGTAGCATTGAAAACGGTATATCTGAGACCTTAAACGCAATTGGCACAAGGTTGAAAACTGGGTGGGGGAATAAAACAAAGTTACAAGTAAGGAGTGATAGAGATAGAGAACACACTAGGTCACTTGGCTATCCCGGCTTGGCATTTTCTATCCCACCCCTTACTTGTAACTTTGTTTAATTCCCCCACCCCCTCTTCAACATTGTGCCAAACAAGTTTACGGTCTCAGCTATCCCGTTTTCATGACACATTTATTGTAAGTAGTATTTAAGAAAACGTAATAATTTACATTGCATGCCTGGTACATGTTCACCCCCTGACACACACCCTAGCCATGGCTTGCACTTTAAAATGTATCTGTATTTCCCGCCTTTTCAAAGGGTCTCTTCATTATTCTCTTGGTCTATACATTTAATTTTAACATCATTATGTATCACCTCTCTGCCTTTGCCTATAACATAAACTTTTGCAGAAAGTATTCGTCACTAGTACTTCCCTGATGACTATATCCCTCGAGCAGCATCGACAGCAATCCTATGTGCTAAAAATTTTCTAGTAGATTTCTCTCTCTTGTAATTCTTTCTCAATGTTAAACTTATACTACTAATCAATGCAACAATTTCAGAGTGTAAAAATCATTTACCTTGAATTGAAATGCACATTAGCGGATGACTCCGTTGAAAGTTACTGCTGCGGCATCTCCCGCAGTTTCTTTGGAATTTGTCAAAGTATAAACACCATAAGTGTTTAAAGTTGGCTATAACCTCGTGGACTGCGGCGCGTGGCGCACGAATACGAATGTGTGTGACATTGTATGTACGGCATTTCGTCACAACACCTAGTTCCTTTAATAGCCCCAAAATTTCAGGGTTTAAGAGGACGCCTCGGTAGCTTAAGCTGGATATTGAGGGATCTGGGTTCGGATCCAAGTCAAGGTGAATGATTTTTACACTCTGAAATTGTTGCATTGAAATGCACATTAGCGGATGACTCCGTTAAAAGTTACTGCTGCGGCATCTCCCGCAGTTTCTTTGGAATTTAAACTACTAATACTTTTCTCTCTCTGTTGGCATTTAGCACCCAAGATTTACCCTTTTATATGGGTTACTGCTGAGGAATGCAACGGGAATCCACCTCAATTATCATTCCCAAGAGCATAATGATGAACACTACAAAGGATATGAGTCCTGGCAAGTACGGGGCTCGGCCATATCGGCCGTGTGTCGCGCCCGGCAGCGGAGGAGGCAGGGCTTCCGCGGTCGTCATCCCAAGAAAGACTTGTAGCGAGGGAAAACCAGTAGCAGAATGGCAGAAGACGCAGGAGAAGAAGAACAATTTAATTAAAACAGGAACGTGGTATGTTCCGACAATGATGAGGACAGGGAAATTGGAGAATGTTTTGCGGGAGATTGAAAGGGGAAACATAGATATTTTAGGTCTATGCGAGGTGAGATGGAAGGATAGTGGGGATTACTGGAGTGATAGTTACAGAATAATATACAGCGGCGGAAACGAGATCCAACGAGGTGTTACCGAAGCATTAAATAAAGATGTAGGAGAAAGCGTAGTCAACATAGAAAAGGTAACGGATAGAATATTACTAGTAGAGATAAAAGCAGAACCGACGAACATGGTTACTATTCAGGTAAGCGTGCCTCCGAGCAAACATAGGGAAGGAGAGGTCGATAGGATATACGAGCGGTTAGAGGACGTAATCGCGTGTGTTCCCGCTGGGAAAAACTTGATAGCGATGTGGGATTGGAAGGCGACGGTAGGCGAAGGAAGAGATAGTGTTGAGGCGGGGGACTACGGTTTAGGCACGAGGAAAGACCGTGGGGAGAAAGCAGAGGAGTTCTGCAGGAGATAGGGGGTAGTTATCACCAACATCGATCGGGAGATATCTGGGGATGAGGATCGTTTTATTTTAGGGCAGGATTTAGATTGCATTACTATATCTACAACTACTTAATACCCAGCAAGCCGCCGCAAGGGCGTGTGGCGGGGGGTGTTAGGACACCAACCGTAATTTAAAAAAGAAAAAAAACCGCATGCAATAACCGCAAAATCATGCACCCACAAAAAAACATGGCAAACATTCATACATGAAAACTTGCACCACACACACATGCAATCACTCAAACTACCAAATAACATACACATGCACCTGAAAGTATACCTAACATCTCTATAGTGTTTAACTTTGCTCCACCTTGTAAACTGAATGATTTCAATATTTCTAAAGTGACTTCGGTTTCTTACTATTATGCTTTCTGATTGTTCGGGAAAGAATGAGTATTTGTACCTATCTGTCCTGGAATCTATCTCCCTTAGTTTATCTTTGTGGTCTGATCTACCTAAGTAGTGTGGGGCAATTATAATTCCTTTAGTGTAATAGTCATACTCGTTTGTTCTGAACCTTTCTAAAAGTCTAACTCTCGCTTGTTCTCTCCGCACTTAAAGTGGTTCCCAGCATAATTTCCCTACGAGATCTGTCACACTTGTGTTTTTACCATAACAATTTTTAACAAGTCTAGCGGATTTTCTCTGGACTTATTCTAAATTTTTTTGCTACATTTTCTCCCAAGGATCCCAAATACTTGTGGCATATTCCAAATGAGGTCTAACTAGAACACAATAACATCTCTCTTTAACCTTTTGATTAAATTTCCCCACCACCCGTTTTATGAAGTCAAGTTTCCTTAGAGCTGATCCGCATATTGTCCTGATATGTTCTCCTCATGAAAGGCGTGGTGTTAGAACAACCCACAAATATTTAACTTGATTGGCCGCAGTCAATACTGAACCCTCTCTTGTGTAGTTTATATCCTGTTCCTCGGTTACTTTGTTCCAAAATTTCAAAACTGCGCATTTATATATATTAAGTGTTAATCCACATTTATTGCACTATTCTGAGATATTGTCTAAGTCTCTAGAGAGTAGCTCGCGGTCTAGTTGGTTCCTTATTTCCCTGTATACCACCGTGTCGTCCGCAAATAACCTCAGATTGCTACCAACGTGTGTGATTAAGTCATTTATGTATATTAAGAACATAAAAGGCCCTATTACACTTCCCTGGGGGACGCCCGAAGTTACATATCTATCCGCTGAGCACAACTCATCCATGACTACTATTTCTTTGCGGTTTGACAAGAAGTGTCTAATCCAATTAATTATTTTCTCGCTGATCCCATAGTATTTAAGTTTATGTAACAGTTTATTGTGTGGGACTTTGCCGAAGGCTTTTTTGAAATCCAGGAATACTGCGTCGACTCTTGTGTTGTTGTCTCCCATTCTTAGTATATCGTGAATGAAGAGACCAAGTTGTGTTTCGCAAGATCTGCTTTTCCTAAATCCGTGCTGTTTGTGGATTAGTATTTTCCTACTATCAAGAAATCTCATAATGTTAGTGACAGTAATATGTTCCAATATTTTACAAGAGATCGATGTTAAAGAAATGGGTCGGTAATTGGTTGCTTTATCCCTATCGCCGCCTTTATAGATGGGAGTTATATGGGCTAGCTTCCAGTCGCGAGGCACTGAGCCTTTTTCTATCGATTTTAAAAAAACCGTATTTAAAAATGGGGCAATGTCTTCAGCTAATTCCATTTATATTCTAGCAGGTATATCTTCCGGACCAGGGGCCTTGTGTGCTTTGATACTAAGGAGCAGATGTACTATTCCCTGCTTGGTCAGTGTAAGATCGCTCATGTGTTCCCTGGGTGGGTGTGGAGGATCGTTTGGTGCGTTTGTGTTTTTATTGTGGACGCTCTAGAAAAAATGGTTTAAAATATTTGCCTTTTTCACGATATCTTTAATGATTTCTCCATTTTTTGTCTTCAAAGAATGAACAGTTGGACGTTTACCCTGTATTTCCCTAACATAGGACCAGAATGACTTTGGATTTTCCTCAAGATATTCGCTTAGCTTTTTAGATTCAAAAGACTGTAGTGCTGTCCACGTAAATTTTAAAATTTTATCTTTAAATATTCTCTTAAATAATGAAGGAAGTATTTTGGCTATTTCAAAATATCTTCAAAAAACAGAAAACGTACGCGAACCGATGAGTGAATGCTCGCGATAAACCGTCGGAATATGAGCAGGGAAAGCAGCAGGGAACAAGGGAGGGGGAGGACCGTATGCTTCCTGATCTTTGCTTATTTAGTCCTCCACGGATGGATTGGGAGGATCGCTTCCTCTTCCCTATGCACTCCAGACATCCACCATTCTCTCCTCCCTTCCCTCCCCTCTCCCCTCCCCGCCTAGCGTCGAAAAGGAAGCCAGCAAGCAAACAAACGCCGATCACGCGCCGCTGTCAAGGTCACGGACAGAGGAAGATCAGCGGGAATTCTTTTCGTTCTCATTAGCCCCAATCACGTGAGGATTCACAAGATGGTGGTTCCCACCCCTTCCATCCATCTAACCTCCCACCTACCCTGCTTCTGACAGACGGGCCACAATCCACACGGAAGGAGAGGGGAGG
Source organism: Hetaerina americana (assembly GCF_022747635.1). Taxonomy (NCBI): domain Eukaryota; kingdom Metazoa; phylum Arthropoda; class Insecta; order Odonata; family Calopterygidae; genus Hetaerina; species Hetaerina americana. The sequence goes on from NW_027287194.1 coordinate 1,736,212, forward strand.
GGGCGTGGGGGTCGGGGCTGGAGGGAGAGATGATATCCGTTTAAATTTTACCCCAGGAAGATTGTTATTTATTAGGTTGAGGGAATTTTCGCCATGCCAAAGTCTCCATTTCAGATCTCGAAACAAACAGTCAATGACCATTGAACACGAAAATGATCAAAAATAGTTTAAGGCGTTTAAGTATGGTGTTCCCGTAAATATATCCGCTGCCTGTTCAAAGGTCAATATTTAAAAAAAGTTGTGAAATGACAAATCATAGCAATTATGTACCAATTTAAACAATTGTGATTAGAATTTCAAGAAGGTATATGAATCGCTGTGTTGACGCGATATTTAAAAAAACCTGATGATAAAGTATGAGAGGATGGGTTTTCTAAAAGAAGACATGCCACGTGCTTTTATAAAACCCAACATAAACGCCTAGTTAAGCCATTCAAATTAGAGCGAGTAATGTCATGCCTGCACCGGTAATGTACATTGACCTCATGGCATGCTTTTGGTTACATTTACATAATGATTAAAAAACTATATACGCTTGCGGTACGCGCCATTGTTTTAGTTGAATTAAGGAGTTACTTAAAATTTTCTGAAAAATGGTTATGCAGAGAAATACTTTAAGTAGTTCCCGATATTTGCTACGAACAAGGGGTCCCACAAGACAATATTTTAGGCCGTGAAAAAAGGAATATCTTTACATACATTACGATAACACAAATATCTCATGATTATAAATAAGTTCATGTTGTCTGCAATTTAATAATTAACAAAGACGTTTAATTTATCACAATAAGAGAACCAAAGCTCTAAAACTTTCCAGAGAATTAAGGTGAAGTAAGAAAGCAATCTTCCCATCATTACTTATGATAATGAATATTTTAAGAAAATGTTAATTGTTGAAAATTTTTAGCTGAGATTATAATAAAAACTAGTTAATCGATCGCCAAAAGAGAAGGCGTGTTTCACGCCAATGCTAGTATGTTGGTGTAACCTAATAATTACTGCAACAATTTATCCCAGCAAACATTATTATTATTATTATAAGGTAATGTAACGGTTAACGTAGGTTTCTGAATGGACACAGCTGCTATATAGAACATTTTGTGAATCCTAACAAAACACAAAATCCAACTTCCTACTCTATATCAGGTTCCTCTTCATCTCTGAGTAGTTTCTTCCTCCCTTCATCCCGTCCAAGATCCCTATCCTGTTCCTACCCTTTCCTTTTTTGCCCAACATTCACCCCTCTATCACAGTCTTCAACATACCACTGCCGGACAATACTCCCTTCATCCACTTTTCCTGCCTCCATAGGATTTCTCCCAAAAAACTCATTTCTTCGCCCACCATACCTAGTACTTCCTCATTTGTTTCCTTCACGGTGCATTTCACCTTCTCCAATCTTTTCCAAACTCACATTTCAAAAGCCTCAAATCTACTTCTATCTTCCTGCTTCACTGTCCAAGTTCCCGCACCCTACATAGCTACGCCCCATATCAACGTTTTTACGAGTATATTCTCAGTAACCTTACTCAAAGTACTCGTTATTAATTCCTCCCCTTTTGAAAGCATATTTGCCTAGCGGAATCCTTTTCCTTACGTCCCAACTACTTTGACCGATTTGATACAAAACGCTTCCAAGATACGTAAACTATTCTACCTGTTCAAGTTTTTGACCTCCTATTTTAATGTTTAGCTAAGCCTTTTTTTCTAGAAAATCGCATAACTTCTGTTTTATTAATACTAATTCTCTTCCCATACCTGACGCAATGAATTTCCAATTCTCTCAGCAATGCTTGCAACGTCTTGGGCAGCAACGGTGATAATGGGCAACCCTGCCTTATACCTCTTCCTAACACTGCCCAACCGGACTACCCGCTCCCTACCCGCACCTGAGCAGTTTGAGACATGTACAGGTTGCGGATTAGTCTCTTATCCCTCATATCTATTCCTATTTTCTGCAATATACTCATAAGTTTTTCCCAAATCACTCTTTCAAACGTTTTCTAGGAATTTACGAAGCAGGCAAATACCTTGTGGTTGTATTCTATATTCCTCTCGATTAATAACCTCATTACTGAAATGACATCACGCGTACCTCTTCCATTCCTAAACCCAAACCCTAAGTAATAATTTGCCTTACTCTATATTCTTTTGTTTATTATCCTGAGAACCACTTTAGCTGCAATGGATATCAAACTTATTGTCCTGTAGTCCTCACTTGACGTAGCCTTTACCTTTTTCGGAATAGGAACTAACACTGATCTCAAAATTTCTTCCGGCCAGATTTCTTTCTCTTAGATACTACGAATCAGCCCGTATAGCCTCTTTCTCCCACATTTTTCTAAACATTTCAGTAGTTCCACTGGAGTGTGATCCACCGCCAAGGCCCTATTTAGTTTCATCTTTCTGAAGGCCCATTCCATTTCATCGTGGAGTATGCCTTGACCTAAGCTATCTTTCTCAATGTCATCTTCCTTTTCAATGCCAAACTTTGTTGGTCTAATTTCCTTACTACTCAGTTCTTTTATATATTCCTTTTATCTCTCTAGGATCTTTCCTGCATAAACAATTATCTTACCCGCCTTATCTCTAACTATTAGCATAGATCTCCCTTTCTTACTTCCTGAGAGAGATTTAACTTTAATGTACAGCCCACCAATTTCACCATTCTTCTGCAAACTTTCCATATCCTCACACTGCGTCTTCTACCTTGCTTCTTCTGCTTTATTTGTTGCCCAACTGAATTTATTGTTTACTTCTTTGAACTTCATTTGGCCTACCTCTGTATTAAAATTCTTCCCTTTTCTCCTCTCATTCATCTCTGTAATCATCTCATCCGTGATCCATGGTTTCCTAGTCCTTTTAGCGTCAACGGTTCCAATTGTCTTTCGCGGCTTTAGACAACCCTTTCTTGATACAGTCCCATTTTTCTTCGATAGTACTTAGCTCATTACCATTCTTCATTATTTCCTCTACCGCCTGTTTGTATTCCTTCCTTTTCAATCCTTTAATTGCTTCTACATTCCATTTGCTAACCCTACGCCACTGCCTTATTTTTTTGAAACGGACGCTACATTTCATATCAACTAAATTGCGGTCAGAGTCCGCATCCGCTCCCGGGAAGCTGTGCGATTTTATTACACTATTCCTAAACCTGTGTCCAACCAAAATACAGGGTTCGTCCGGAAAAAAAGTGTACTGAGCTCAGGAAAAAAAATTTATTACATTTTTACATATCTTAAGCCAATATTCCTCAAAACAGGACCCTTGTGAGTCGATACACTTGTTCCAGCGGCGTTCCCATTCCTGGAACGCTCCTGCGAAGTAATCATCGGGAACCTCTCGAAGACACGTCGTCACGGCCTCTTTGACGGCGTCCAAATTCCCGTATCGCGTTCCTTTCAAACTCCTCTTTATCTTCGGGAACAGAAAGAAGTCCGGTGGTGCCAAGTCCGGGATCTAGGGCGGGTGTGGCAGCGTTGCCACGCCGTGCTTGGCCAAGAAGTCCGACACGAAAAGCGCGGTGTGAGACGGCGCATTGTCGTGATGCAGCCGCCAGATGTTTTTGATCGGTGGCCGGACGCGGGCGACTCGTTTTCGAAGCCTGTCGAGCACTTGGACGTAAAATGCAGCATTCACAGTTTGTCGTTCAGGTACAAATTCGTAGTGGAGGACTCCCCTTTTGTCAAAAAAGACAATGAGCATCGCCTTGATCCGAGATTTGCTCATGCGAGCTTTCTTTTGACGGGGTGATGATGGGGTGTGCCACTCCGCACTTTGTCTCTTCGACTCCGGGTCGTACTCAAAGATCCACGTCTCGGCACCCAAAACAACGTTCTCTAAAAAATGCGGATCATTTTTGCAGTGATCCGCAAGTTGTGTCGCGATTTACAAACGATTGAGTCTTTGATCATCACTGAGCACTTTCGGTACCAACTTTGCACAAATTTTTCGCATCTGTAATTGCTCCCAAATAATCTCGTGCACTATTGTTTTTGGCACATTACACTGCTCTGCTATCATCCAAACACTAAGACGACGATCAGAGTTCAGTACATCGCGAACTTTTCGCACATTTTCGTCGGGGAGTGTCGTTGATGGGCGTCCAGGCCGTGGTTCGTCGTCGACCTCTTCTCTGCCCTCCATGAACATCTTGTGCCACCAAGGGATCATGTTTCTGGACATAAATGACTCTCCGTAAGCCTGGTTAATCATACCGACAGTTTCGGTAGACGATTTCCCAAGCTTTACCGCAAATTTGATGGAAAAACGCTGCTCCAAAAACTTCGGCATCGCGTTCCGTGACGTGGGTCGAACGTGGAGGTTCGCGTTAACAGAGCTCCTCACTACACCACAGCTCAGAGCCGACTGCCTTTTTCAGCGTCGCTTGCCAACATACCCTCCTCCAATCGCAGCCCGTCAGAGCGGTGCTGGACGCGCCTGGAGCAGCGGGAAAAAATCAGTACACTTATTTTCCGGACGAACCCTGTATAATCTAGCTGGTACCTTTCTGAGTCACCTGGCATTTATCAGATGTACCTCGTCTTTTGTGGTGTCTAAACCAAGTATTGGTGATGACTAACCTCTGTCTCCTGCAGTACTCAACAGCTTTCTCCCCGCGTTCATTCCTCGTGCCTAAACCGTATTCCCCCTCCTCATCACCATCTCTTCCTTCGCCTACCGTCGCCTTCCAATACCCCATCACTATCAAATGATTCCCGGCAGGAACACATGTGATTTTGTCCTCTAACTGATGTTATATCCTATCGACCTCTTCTTCCTTATGTTTGCTCGGTGGCATGTATACCTGAATAATAACCAAGTTCGTCGGTTCTGCTTTTATCTCTAGTAGAAGTATTCTATCCGTTACCTGCTCTATGTTGACTACGCTTCTTCCTACCTCTTCATTTAATACTATGGCAACCCCTCGTTGGCTCTCGTCCCCGCCGCGGTATATCATTCTATACTGATAACTCCAGTAATCTTCGCTTTCCTACTATCTCGCTTCGCATTGACATAAAGTATCTATTTTTCCCCTTTCCAACTCTTGCTTAATATTTTCCGATTTCCTTGTTGTCATCATTGTCCCAACTAACAATTTGGTCTTCCCAATTTACAATGTTAACTATTTTGGTCTTCTTCTCCTTCGTCCTCTTCCCTGCTGTTTTGGTTTTCCCTTGCAAGGTTTTCGTAGGAATGACAACCGCGGATGCCTTGCCTCCCTAGCTGCAGGGCACGACACAAGGCCGAGTGGGCCGAGCCCCGTAGTTGCCATTACTCAAAATCTCTGTATTCTCCATCATTTATATCTTGGAAATGATAATTGAGGTGGTTTCCTGTTGCCCTTCTCAATTGTGTTGTTAATGTGACACCATCACGTATTGGCCGCCCCACTGGGGTAGAATGCCATTGAAGCCGCCTCACTGAGGAACCTTCTACCTATGTGGCATGGGTGACCTTACCAGGAGCAATTCTTATATCTCCCGCCAGCAAAGTGGTAGTGGTCATCCAAGGGTGTAGTCCGGTGAGGGACATATGTATATATATATATATATATATATATATATATATATATATATATATATATATATATATATATATATATAAAGCAGCAGGACAGAAGACGCAGAAGAAGAAGACGAAATTATTAGAATAGGAACGTGGAATGTTACGACAATGATGAGGACAGGGAAATTGGAGAATGTTAAGCGAGAGATGGAAAGGGGAAATATAGATATTTTAGGTCTATGCGAGGTGAGATGGAAAGATAGCGGGGATTACTGGAGTGATAAGTATAGAATAATATACAGTGGTGGGGACGAGAGCCAACGAGGGGTTGCCATTGTATTAAATGAAGAGGTAGGGAGAAGCGTAGTCAATATAGAGCAGGTAACGGATAGAATACGACTAGTGGAGATAAAAGCAGAACCGACGAACTTAGTTATTATTCAGGTATATATGCCACCGAGCAACCATAAGGAAGAAGAGGTCGACAGGATATACGATCAGTTAGAGGACATGATCGCGTGTGTTCCTGCAGGGAAACATTTGATAGTGATGGGGGATTTGAATGTGACGGTAGGCGAAGGAAGAGATGGTGATGAGGTGGGGGACTACGGTTTAGGCACGAGGAATGACCGCGGGGAGAAAGCAGTTGAGTTCTGCAGAAGACAGGGGTTAGTCATCACCAACACTTGGTTTAGACACCAAAAAAAACGCAGGTATACATGAAAAATGCCAGGTGACTCAGTAAGATATCAGCTAGATTATATCCTGGTTAGACACAGGTTTAGGAATAGTGTGATCAATTCCCACAGCTTCCCGGGAGCGGATGCGGACTCAGACCACAATTTAGTTGTTATGAAATATAGCGTACGTTTCAAAAAGATAAGGCAGGGGCGGCGAGTTAGAAAATGGAATGTAGAAGCGTTAAATGGGTTGAAAAGGAAGGAATACAAACAGGCGGTAGAGAAAATCATGGAGGATGGTAAAGGGCTTAGTACTATCGAAGAAAAATGGGAAATGATCAAGAAGGGGTTGTCTAAAGCGGCAAAAGACACTTTTGGAACCTTTAACGCTAAAAGGACTAGGAAACCATGGATTACGGATGAGATGATTAAAAAGATGGATGAGCGGAGAAAATGGAAGATCATGAATACAGAATTAGGCAAAATGAAGTACAAAGAATTGAACAATAAATTGAGGCGGGCAACAAATAAAGCAAAAGAAGCAAGGTAGAAGACGCAGTGTGAGGATATGGAAAGTCTCCAGAGGAAGGGTGAAATCGGTGCGCTGTACAGCAAAGTTAAATCGTTATCGGGAAGTAAGAAAGGAAGAGCTATGCTAACAGTTAGAGATAAGGCGGGTAAGGTAATAGTTGACGCAGGAAAGGTCCAAGAGAGATGGAAGGAGTATATAGAAGAACTGTATACTAAAGAACTCAGACTAACAGAGTTGGACATTGAAAAAGAAAATGACGTAGAGGAGGACAGCTTAGGTCCAGGCATACTAGACCATGAGATAGAAAGGGCATTAAGGGAGATGAATCTAAATAAGGCCGTGGGGGTAGATAACATTACCGTGGAACTTTTAAAATGCTTAGGAAAATGTGGGAGGAAGAGGCTATATGGGCTGATCCGTAGCATTTATGAGGAGGGAATCTGGCCGGAAGACTTTGTGAGATCAGTTTTAGTTCCTATTCCGAAAAAGGTAAAGGCCACGTCATGTGAGGGCTATAGGACAATTAGTTTGATATCCCACGCAGCTCAATTTTTTCTCAGGATCGAAAGCAAAAGGATAGAGAGTAGAGCAAATGATTACTTAGGGGATGATCAGTTTGGGTTTAGGAAGGGGAGAGGTACGCGTGATGCCATTGCAGTAATGAGATTATTAATCGAGAGGAATATAGAACACAACCAGGAGGTAGGTGCTTGTTTCGTAGATTTCGAAAAAGCGTTTGATAGAGTGAATTGGGAAAAACTAATGAGTATATTGCAGAAAATAGGAATAGATTGGAGGGAAAGGAGGATAATCCGCAACCTGTACATGTCTCAGACTGCTCAGGTGCGGGTGGCGAACGGGGAGTCAGGATGGGCAGTGTTAGGAAGGGGTGTAAGGCAGGGTTGCCCATTATCACCGTTGCTGTTCAACCTGTATGCAGAGGAAATGATCAAAGAGGCATGGGAAGAACTAGAGGTAGGAATGAAAGTGGGCGGGGAATTCGTAAAATCAGTTAGGTTTGCTGATGACCAAGCTTTAGTTTGTCAGTCAGCCAAGGGGCTGCAAGCATTGCTGAGTGAATTGGAAATTCAGTGCGACAGGTATGGGATGAGAATCAACATTAAGAAAACAAAGGTAATGCGATTTTCTAGAAAGAAAAAGGCTAAGCTTAACATTAAAGTAGGAGGGCAAAAACTAGAGCAGGTAGAACAGTTTACGTATCTCGGTAGTGTTTTGGACCAACACGGTCAAAGTAGTAGGGACGTAAGGAGAAGAATTACGCTAGGCAAAGAGGCTTCACAAGGAGGAGGGAGTTGATGACAGGGACTTTGAGTAAGGATCTTAAGAAAAGACTCGTAAAAACTTTGATATGGAGCGTAGCTATGTACGGTGCGGAAACGTGGTCTTTGAAGCCGGAGGATAGACGTAGATTGGAGGCTTTTGAAATGTGGGTGTGGAGAAGAATGGAGAAGGTGAAATGGACAGAGAAGAAAACAAATGAGGAAGTACTTGGTATGGTGGGCGAAGAGCGGGGTTTGTTGGGAGCAATCCTATGGAGGCAGGAAAAGTGGATGAAGGGGGTGTTGACCGGCAGTGGGATGTTGAAGACTGTGATAGAGGGTAGAATGTTGCGCAAAAGAGGAAAGGGAAGGAACAGGATAGGGATGTTGGACGGGAAGAAGGGAGGAAGAAAGTACTCAGAGATAAAGAGGGACCTGATATAGAGTCGGATACTGGATTTTGTGTTTTGTTGGGAGTAATAAAATATTTGTTTGGTAGTTGTGTCCACCCAAAAACCTACCTTAACCGGTAGATTACCTTAAAAAAATAAAAATATATATATGTATATAATGTACGAGTATAACACTTAGCACTAGTGGACACAGACAAAAACACAGTGAGTCTCTTTTTTTGTGTGTTTCTGTGTTTTTGTCTGTGTCCACCAGTGCTAAGTGTTATACATTATTATTCACGTCCGTGAGGCTTTCAAAAAGTGTTATATATATATCATACTTCAGAGCATTGGTCTATAGCTAGTTTAAATATATTTTTAGTACTAATACATTTCATCCTGCTCTACATATGTGTAGGAAATACAATATTCTTTATTGGATGATCGAATATTCTTTGAACTGTTTTATCCATTTATACCCATGTAAAATGTTTTTATTTGTAGTTTCAGAGCTGAGGACGTGTAGTTATATTTTCAGATATACCAATAACCTTGTATAATAATTTCAGGAAATTGACTTATCCTTTCGGGCGAGCCTTTGGATGAACTTGATAGAAATTTCCCGTTCCGAGGATAAATAAATTATGGATAGCGTCATACAAAAGCGCCTGGTCGAGTGGAAATAGCCCAGTCAAACCACTTAGTTTGTCCTCAGCGGCTTCCGGAGCACCGGGGAAAAAAAGTAATCAAAAGGTTTTTTCGGAAAATTTCTCCAGTCGTTGGAGGGAAGGAAAGTCTCCTGCTCTATACAGTGAATCTCCTGCCAGGGCTGACGGAAACCTTAGTGAGAGAGCGCGCCGATGAATACGGTTTCAGCGCAGACCCCGTCAATATGGAAGGGTCACTTGCCCTAAGTAATGCTATGCGGCACCACGGTATGTTGAGTGTGTTTTGACACTTACTTAAATTTTTCATCGTGTAGATTGACTTGAGAAAAACAAAGAAATGGATGACGGGCGTATTGATCGGCAGTGGGGTGTTGAAGACTGTAATAGAGGGAAGAAGAATTTTAGGCATACGAGGAAAGGGAAGGAACAGGAAAGGGATGCGGACGGGATAAAGGGAGGAAGAAAGTAGTCAGAGATGAAGAAGGACCTAATACATATATATATATATATATACATATATATATATATATAATATATATATATATATATATATATATATATATATATATATATATATATATATATATATATACTCATATATACAGAAACAGATATAAGGAAAAGGGATAGGAACACATATAAAGGACGAACACAATAGAGGTGGGGAAGGCGGAATCGAACGGATCATAAGAGTAAAAAATTTCCTCAACCGGGACTCCTTCCACTTGCCGGGCGGATGCTCTTAACCTCTGTGTTATGTGATTATGTGTTCCTATCCCTTTTCCTTATATCTGTTTCTGTATATATGAGTATTTATTCGCCGTTTGGCGGGATTTCGTGTTTGAATATATATATATATATATATATATATATATATATATATATATATATATATATATATACTCATATATACAGAAACATATATAAGGAAAAGGGATAGGAACACGTATAAAGGACGAACACAATAGAGGTGGGGAAGGCGGAATCGAACGGATCACAAGAGTAAAAATATTTCCTCATCTTTTACTCTTGTGATCCGTTCGATTCCGCCTTCCCCACCTCTATTGTGTTCGTCCTTTATACGTGTTCCTATCCCTTTTCCTTATATATGTTTCTGTATATATGAGTATTTATTCGCCGTTTGGCGGGATTTCGTGTTTGAATGTATATATATATATATATATATATATATATATATATATATATATATATATATATATATATATATATATATATATTCAATTGCTCCCGGCTCAACCTTGTGGAAATTCATTTTGATAAAATTAAGAATACAAAGTATCTTTCCACTGTCCTTAATTAGCGTACAACCGGTTTCAACGCTCAAGCGTCATCATCAGGTCCCCTTTCTTTTTTTTTCTTTTTGTATTAATTTTTTAAGATTGTATCCTTTGGAGGAACATTTTCTTTGTAGTATTCTGTCAATTAAATTTTTTTTGTAACCATTTTTCATTGCTAAACCTTTAGTCGTTTTGAGTTCTATAACAAAATTACTTTTGGAAAGGGGGATGGCCAACAGTCTGTTTAAAAGGAAATGAAAAGTGGAAAGCTTATGCGATATGTGATGGCGGGAGTTGGAAGGGATAATGTGGTCTGTGGTGGTACTTTACCGAAAAATTGCAAATTCAAAGTCCTGTCCCTCTCTCGACACTGGGATACATAAAAAAATTATGTATGTGTATATTATATATATATATATATATATATATATATATATATATATATATATATATATATATATATTCAAACTTGCAATCCCTCCATATGGCGAATATTCATTCACAAGGAAATAGTTATAAGGAAAAGGGGTAGGACCATAAGGGTTCGTCCGGAAAATAAGTGTACTGAGCTCAGGAAAAAAAATTTATTACACTTTTACATATCTTAAGCTAATATTCCTCAAAATAGGACCCTTGTGAGTCGATACACTTGTTCCAGGGGCGTTCCCATTCCTGGAACGCTCCCGCGAAGGCATCATCGGGAACCTCTCGAAGACTCGTCGTCGACCTCTTCTCTGCCCTCCACGAACATCTTGTGCCACCGAAAGATCATGTTTCTGGACATGGCTGACTCCCCGTAAGCCTGGTTAATCATACCGACAGTTTCGGTAGACGATTTCCCAAGCTTTACCGCAAATTCGATGGAATAACGCTGCTCCAAAAACTTCGGCATCGCGTTCCGTGACGTGGGTCGAAGCGTGGAGGTTCTCGTTAACTGAGCTCCTCACTACACCACAGCTCAAAGCCGACTGCCTTTTTCATCGTCGCTTGCCAACATACCCCCCTCCAATCGCAGCCCATCAGAGCGGTGCTGGGCGCGCCTGGAGCGGCGCGCCCAGCCCAGGAGTCAGTACACTTATTTTCCGGACGAACCCTGGACGAACCCTGTATGTAAAGGACCAACAAAAGAGAGGTGGGGTAGTTTGAATTGAGGAAACCACAATCGTAAAAATATTTCCTAGACTTGGACTTTAACGCCCGATCTCTCCAGCTGCCGGGCGGATGCTCTAACCACTTGAGCAAACGAGGAAACATAACTTACACTGAGATCTGCTGGTCTCATATATTATTTAACAAGTGCCCCGATATTTTGGCCAAGAGTTGGCGTCAGGGGGCAGTGTCCCTCATCAAAAGAGAAAAAGACGAGATACAAGAGGAAGGATAGAAAGTAAGTAGTCATGCAACATTATAAAGGATAGGAATTTCCCAAATGATACCATTAAGGATAGGAGCCTTCGTATACTTTATGATGTGTTATAGTTGCTTGCCTAGTCTCCTTTCTCTTTTCTATATTCTCCTTTGGTGGGTGAAACTGCCTCTTGGCCAAGGAATCGGGGAACTTGTTAAATATATGAGATCCGTAAATCTCAGTGTAAGATACGCTTCCTCGATAGCTGGACGTGCCCGTGTTCACCGAGTGTCTAAAATTCGCCGTCGTCCGAGGCATCGGCCGCCGGGTTATGGAGAGCAACACTGCTGGATTCTCTTGGAAATCGAGGTTCCAATCTTGTTTTTCCTCTGGTGGTGGTTGACCGCCCAGTTCTTCCGGAAGGATGGAGTTTGACTCTCGACTTACTTCCGCCGGGAAGGCCGTGCTTTCTTTTTACTTGCTGGTCCAAGACTGACCTTGACTCCTGGTGTTTAGGCTCCCTCTTGTTTGCTTCCGCCGGGTGCGTGTTGCGAGGCGTACATGAGTATGAATACAAAACGTCGCATGCGGTCTACAAGAATTGTTATTCACTTTAATGATCGCTTTGGGCGCTGTTTGTAGAAAAATGTGTCTGCATTGTTTACAGAAACTAACTATCCCCACTTGCGACCGATCCAGACGAGCTTGCAGAAGACCACGAAATTATTCGAACCGTCCAAGCGATTGTCGCCCAGAAATACACCTGACGGAAGTTAATCACGAACTAGCTGCACTGCGCTCATCTCGAGAAAGGCTCGAATACAAAACTAGAACAGAAGCTCTTATTCGTAGATAAAAAAATCAAACAATCAATTGGTCAAAACTTGACATATTTGATGATCCATGCCCGTAACTTTGAATCGCCCCTTGCCACAAACCCTAGTGGCGTCTTATAGTGTTGTATTTAGATGTATGATATTAAAGATCGTTTAGAAAACGGGCTCTAATGAATTGCTGCCGACATATTCGTCAGAGAGATGGGGTAAGTTAAGAAAAAAATGTGTGAACATATTTTCGAAGAATATTTAAGATATTTGCAATCAGTTTATTTAGATACTAATTTGATCCAATATTTTGTCAGAATGATGGCATAAAACGTTTTCTTATGGTTACAACATTTCCGTCTAAATATTTTACGAAATTATAAAGAAGCTGTTTGGTTAAAATATTATTCTTTTTCATTATTTTATTGTATACGTAGACTTGAGTCGACAGCTACGTTATAGCAGTTACAATTACATCATAACAGCGAAAAATTTCTCTTATCTCCCTTACAAAGATCTTATAAAGAAATTGCTTTCGGAATAATAACATCCCTGTTGATTGATGGAATACCTTAAACGAACATGCGAAATTTTCATTTCCTGCCTGAAAGTGCCCCGTCTTCCGTTTGGCGGGTGGTGGGTGAGGTAGCTCAAAGATGCGTATTCCCTCTATCCCAATCTCTACCCCCCCTCCCCTTCGCCCCTTCGCCCCAACCCCTCTTCATTCCAAGGACGTCTGATGTAGACGTATTTTTTCCGTCCATTCTGCGACGCAGACCAGACGCTCCAACCTCATAACGTTACAATGCGGAGTCAACAAACCCTTGTTTTGACTCGCAGTTTCGCTAGGAGTCTGGCGGTAAATTTTCAGTGTCCAGAACCATCATTTCCTCAAATCCACGGATACACGGTGGGTTAAAAAGGGCGTTCCGTTCCAAAATGGTGAATTGAATTCATTCCCTCCGACGTATCCACCCGAGCTGCAAGAATTCCCTGCCAACACTCTGTTCATTCCGCAGCCGATAGGTGCCAATAGATCATCGCTCTTTCACGCTCTCGAAATAAACAAGGTGGCCTTGGAAAAGCTTAATCGCTTTTGAAGGGTTTCTAGTACTCTTCGATGTTGATATACCTTGGATAAGCCGTTGATAAGCCTTGGAATGAGCGAAGTGTTACGCAGATATTGCAGTCTTTTAACAAATTCCTTTTGTGTTGGACGCATCTTGCATTGACTGAAGCAGCTCACACGAGTTTACGGAGGACAACTCAGGGACATAAATTATTCAAGCCAGTGGTTGTCAATAAGGGAATATGGCCGATAGGTAAGGTTATTGGAGTCATGAGGGATAGTTGAGAAAATATTTGGAGGAAGAATTTCATTTTTAGCGAATGGGGGAAGAATGGGTCTTAAGGGAAATCCAGGGTCCGAATCAGCCCGCTCTCATGACGAAAAGTGGCAAGGGGTCAAACGTCGAATCCAAGGCACGGCGCCCAGCATTTGAAGGTCTCTTTCCACAAGCACCTCGAGTAGGGATTGGGATAGCTCCAAAACATCCTTGTACTTGAGAATAAAACCGCATGAAAAACTCACAACTTGATGCCAATCCACACCCACGAAGTCGTATACATTAATGCAAAAACCTTCATAACTTTCCCGCATTCAGATGTTTACTATCAACTGACATGCACATGCACCTATCCCTGTGTCTATGCAACGCTTAATCTTGTCCTGACTGATAAATTGAATGGCTTTAATAGTTCTGCTGTGGCTTTCATTTCTCATTGGTATGATTCCTGATTGTTCTGGGAAAGAATGAGTATTTTTATCCATCTGTACTGGAGTCTATCTTAGCTTTTTGGTCTGATCCACCCAATTAGTGTGGGCCCATTATAATTCCTTTAGTGTCATCGTTAAACTCGTTTGTTCTGAAACTTTTTAAGAGTCTTAAGTCACGCTTGTTCTCTTCGTATTTCCAGTGGCTTCCAGCCTAGTACCCCTAAAAGGCCCGTCACACTCGTGTTACTGTTAATATTTTTTACGAATCTGGCGGATTTTCTCCGGACCTTATCTAATACATTTTTAAGTAATTAACAGAGTGTGGTTCTAAGCTGAACTCTCAGGGTGGGAAGCTATCATTGGACGCGACGCATCATTCTACTTTAATATATAAGAGGATCAATATTTTTGTAAGGTGTTATAATGGTAAACTGAGAAGCGTATCAAGATTATTAGATGAAGTAGGTTGGAATCATTAACTGAAAGAAGATAAATTACAGATTGAATCCCTTGCATATATTGGCTGAAGAAGTCCAATTAGCGGTGTTGTTGAAAATGTATTATTAGCGTTATCGCACTTTCAATAGGAAAGATTATGGCAATTGAAACTAGACAGGGTTGGTGAAACCAAGTAAGCAGCGTGGATACATAGGATGTAGAGCCTAAATGGATGAGTTTTAACCTTTCAATTGAACGAGCATTTACGAAAGCCATTTCAAATTGAGGATACAGCAATGAGGAGGCGAATGAACCACGTTCTCTGTAGTTACCCAGAATTCACATCTAACACACTGGAGATAAATGATAAATAACAATTATGATTTCCGCTGTAGTAGTACTATAACTATAACTAGTATAGCTATAGCTATGGTGGGTGTCAAAATTGTTAATTCTTTGTGCCATTTCTCTCCAAAATGGAAATTTTGGAGAGAAAACACAAAGTTGCATGACACAAAGTGAAGCATGAAAATGCACGATTCGCAATGCAATGGAAGTATTTCGGATACATCATCAATCAGCCTTGAGTACCCAAAAAGTATGAAAAAACTGCCGTAAAATAATTTCGAGCGTCGTTTAAAAGACGACGAGAAATGAGAAGGGCTGCCTCTCAGGCGAAGAGACTCAAAGGTTCGAAGAAGTATGCATTACGTTAAAATACATCCGCATTAATGTACACCATCTGTAAGGAGTCCAGGAGGAGGGTGGCAGGGGCTTTTAAGATCATAAGTCATACCTGCATCTAGATACTTGTATATGTTTACCAATATACCAGAAAATATCAGCACACGCGTGCCAATGCATGCGTGTGTTAATGTTTCCTATGCATACATCATGCAATAATTGTAATGTTTGGCTAACTCTGTCGAGTTTAGCCTTTCAGCGAGCGTATTCGGGCGCTGATGTTAGATAATGTCATGAATGCGTACAGAGATACAGTAGGGCCCATCATGTACCGAGACACAGGTAACAAATCGCACTGCGAGCCACTTTACACCGGCCTGAACATTAGTACTTGATGTCGGGAGAAGGACTTGCAATTAAATCGCTTAAAACAATATGCAGTAATGAATTTCTGGAAAATAAATCCTCACGTCCAAAGGCTTAGAAACGGGCAGAATTATTATTTGGAGGGACCTACCAAAATACCTTGGGGTCTAGCCGTTATGGAATCTAACATGACGTAACCACGTTGACTTGGAAAAGATTATGGATAGGTGTTGCTTAGCGTAGTTAATTCGTCATTCTTCGTGAAAACCTTTTTTATTTGGATCTGAGATTTTGGGTCTTGATACACGTAGGATGCTATTATCAAATCCCTCAGTCTAAAGATCAGTGGTTTGTTTACAAATGCGCCGCTTCATACAGGCGCACTTCTAAAGGTCTTCTTCCATTATACTATGCACAAGAGACCCGGGAAGGTATGTAACACCCATCCCGAAAATACGAACGTAGTGCTCCAGGCATGTTCCACAGAGAAGAAAAGGAAAGAAGTCGCTCCATCCTTCCTCGCTTCTGTTTACGCCGACTTGGCGGAAGCCATCGAGTGTTTTGTTTATCAGTTTCAATGAGAGGGGGGGAGGGGAGGGGTGGAAGGGGAGAGATTTGTAAGAATGGAGACGAAGTTACGCAACGAAACGCATCTGCAGAAAGAGGGGAGGGAGGAGGCGGGAGAGGGAGGAGGGGAGTGGGAGGATCGTGGGCATATGCGGTTGTTAGGGGAGGCGGCAAGGAAGTAATGGAGGGGGAGGGAGAGAGGGGTGTGTGTTTGTTTGTCGTTACCTGGAGACGGAGAGAGAGAGGGAGAGAAAGGGAGAAAGAGGGAGGGAGGGAGAGAGGATGAAAGTAAGGTGGGAGGGGAAGAGAGCAACTCAGTCGAAGGAGAGAGGGAGAGAGACAGAGTTTTAAGGTGACGTTCAGTTTTCACGTGACTGGAAATATGTAGACAATTGAAGGGGACGAGCGTTCATTAGGCCTCTGAGCTGGTTATGCCAAGTATGTTAACTTTTTTTCCGATATCGAACGCCGACATGAGAGATTGTCTCAAGGTTATGGCGATGCGTCGGCACAAAGATAATTACCGCTTCCGTTGGAGCAGTTTCCAGCACAACTGCACGGCATTGGAGTAAATGGAGGTGGTTTCCCGCCGTCTTCCTCAATAGTGCTTTTGAAGTGACGGCACTTGAATTGCGTCGGGGGACTGTCTCGTTGGAGGGACGACTGGCCGTGCGCTGAGAGGACTCAACATTTCGTCTCTCTCCATCTTAAGCATCGACCGATGAGTGATCCTGCCTCAATTATTACTACTACTCTAGGGGTCATGAGGGCGCACAGTCCTTCCAGCACGAGGTCAATTGAGTGTCAGTTACAGAAGGGCAAGAGCAGTTGCCATCTAGATCTGCTACGAACATTACCGGCCTTAAAAAACTATGCAAAGCCCCTCTTCTGTTCCGCACACTTCCTCCCTTCATTCCGTCCGTTATGCCTGTTCCTGCCCATTTCTTCATTGCCTGACATATTTTCCTCTATATTATACGCGCAGGGTCGTTGTAGAAATCCTGGGGAGCAATGGAAAAACAAATTATTTTGGTATTTTTTATACCGTTTTTTCAAAATAGTCACCTTTTAGCTAAATGCAGTTTTCCCAGCTTTTCTCCAAATTATTTAAGCTGTCCAAAAAGTAGTATTTCTTAAGTTCCTCTAAATAGACATCTCTGCTCTTGGCTATGACCTCCTCGTTGGGCGTGAATCGTTTTCCGTCGAGGCATCTTCTCCATCTCTTGCAAATAAAAAATGTCCTCCCACATCCCAACGCCAAACAAAATACTCAGCATCGATATTTCCTGCCTTCTCTTGGACTCCTCCCGAGCCTTACCTCTCTCCTCTCCTCTCGCCTTGCCTCTAGCATTTCCTCGTTTGTTCTCCTTTCCTTCCATGTTACCTGAGGTAAAAGAGTTAACGCAGGAGTTTGAGTGGGCTCAGAGTAGATCCGCCGGATTTGTTAAACTTCCAAAGAGTGGGAAGTAAGCGTAGGTTGGAGGATTTAGACTGCGAGCCTCTCGATTCACGACAAGAGCAGGCAGGCATGATGACTACAAAACTAAGAGGAAAGGTACGGGACGCCTCCGCTTTTTTACTACACTGAGAAAAATTATTGTGACAAAAAATTCAAACGGTATATTCGTTCACTGGGATAAAACAAGAGAGGTAGACACCGTCACAGACTGATTTAAGTCCTTGCTCTCCCTCGCATGGACCCTGTAAATCTATTTTAGATATCACCCGGAAATACGGATAAAAGTTGCCCTTATTGTGAAAAATCGTGAAATATTGGGCAGATATTGTTACGTTATTATTGACCAGCCAGGTTTTGGATACGCTGAGATCACGAAGAATAAATAAACTGTTTGGAATTTTGTGGCACGCATAGCCAGAAGAAGAGACGAGCCACATTGGCCTTCACATTCAAACACGAAATCGTGCCGCGAAACGCACTGTTCTTATCATTTATGATGTTGTATGATTCCTTTACTGCTATCCCTTCCTCTGTGTGTCTTGTCTATTTCTCCTTTGGTGGGTGAAACAGCTCTCTAACGCCATCTCTTTGCCAAAGAATCAAGAATCGGGGCATTTGGTTGCCTATAGCATCGCAGATCTCAGCTTAATACGTTTCCTGGATAGCTCAAGTGGTTAAGAGCCTCCGCCCGACAAGTGGAAAGATCAGGACTTCAACTCCCAGTCTATATATACATATATATATATATATATATATATATATATATATATATATATATATATATATATGCTTTGCTTTCATTGACCTGCACCTCGGTGTCCTGGAAGAGAATTTTCGTTCAAACTATCCTCTGCAACCCCCCGATACATTGACGACATTTTTCTACTATGGCCACACAGCATAGATTCCCTCAATTCCTTCATCTCCCAACTCAATCATTCCTCATCTCTGTCTTTCACCACCTCGACCGTTTCCTCCTCTGAGATTACCTTCCTCGATGTTAATATTTCCCTCAGTAATAACAAATTCCTTACCTCTGTTCACACCAAACCTACTAATAAGAAGCAATACCTTCATTACAGCAGTTGTCACCCCTCCCATACCAAGCGCTCCCTCCCTTACTCTCTATCTATCTACGGTCACCGCATTTGCAACCATCCCGAATCCCTGAACAAATATCTTAACAACCTTCTCCACTCCCTCCTCCAACGAGGATACCCTGATTCTCTCCTCCATAAAAAAAATACTAAAACATTCCTACACCCCTAAGCCTGCCTCAACCACAGACTCCCAGCCTCTCTCAATCTGTACTACCTACTTCCCAGGCATTCTGTCTCTCAAATTCATCCTCAAAGACCTATTCCCCATCCTCAAAAATCACAGCACTTCCTCCAACCTTCTCCCCAATTGCCCCTCTGTCACCTTCAAACGTCCCGCCAACCTAGCAGATATCCTCAAATCCACCGGGCCACTCTCAAAATCCCCTCACACCCCCAGAGCCATACCCACTCCATGTCATTGAGCAAGATGACCTGCCCTATTTTCACCACTCCACCCCACTCCATCCCACCATTTAACTCTCTCCCGCCCTTCCCCTATTCCTCTTGCACTTCCAAGAATGTTGTTTATCTTCTTACCTGTAAACTCTGCCCGTCCTTTTACATAGGCCAATGTTCCACACCACTTAACATTAGGATTAATAACCACCGCGCCTCGTGCAATCCCTCCTCCCCGTCCGCGGGTCTCCCCATCCCTAAACATGCTTCCCATCATAATACCCCTTTCAACCAGTGTTATAATGTTTCCGTCCTATCGTCCCTTCCCACATCCGATAACCCTATAGAATTAAAAACTTTTGAAATGGCATTCATTTACATCTGTATGGCCTATCAGCATCCGGGCCTCAATGTCGCTCACTGATGGGAGTGGCCTAAAATTGTTACTTTGTGGAAGCAAAGCATATTGGGGGGTAGACACTGTGTTTTTTCCGAATGTGTTTTGGTGTACGTGGCCTTGGTTTTCACTTGCGAGGTCTTGATGAATACTCTGTAGGTTGAAACCTGGGTCTCGTATGTTGCAATAGTTGCGGTGAGCATGTTGTTCTATTTTCCGATGTTGTGTCAATTCCACCACCTCCCTCTCCCTTTCCTCTCCCCAACCATTCCTCTCACCCCTCTTTCGCACCCCGTTCTCCCCTTCCCCTGGCCCCCTTCCCTTTCTCTCGCCCCCTCACCTCAACAATTCCAGCCGTTATTACTTCTATATCCTCAGATGAAGACGGATAGTTTCCGTCGAAATATCAAAAAAATACGTGTGAGTGTTCTTCTTTTTTTGTGTTTCTATATTGTGTTACTGTGTTTTATACTATACATATACCTATATATATATATATATATACATATAAATATCTGCGAAATGGAACGCTCTTCGGCGACGCACAAATATATAAAAACACAGATGTAGATATTTGTAAAATATAGGGACAAAAAGAAAGGAAACTCACAATATGTTATTTGACGTTTCGACAGCACGGCTGTCGTCTTCAGAATTGCGTTCTCGGGGAAGAGCGGAGAGGATGTGCGGGGGAGAGATGGGGGAAGGGGGGTAAAGGGACCAATAGGAAATGAACAAGGGGGTGGGGGGATATGAAGGCAGCCATATGATGTATTCAGTGGGCTTGGTTCAGCCCGGGGGGTTTAAATGATTGGGCCACCCAGATATGCGCCATCTCGCGGGTTCTCACCTCTATTATGCTAGCAGATATGGGGAGGATTTCAATCGCCGAAACGGAGAAGAGGTCGTCAAAAGATTGATTGTGGAAAGCAGTGTGAGTAGGAATGGGATAATTAAGAAATGTGGGAGATTTGGTGGAATATCGGTGGTTATTTATGCGGAGGGAGAGTGCGGTTGTGCATTCGACCATGTAGAAGGCAGGGCAGAAGTTACAAGAGAGGCGATATATAATATTTTTTGAGTTACAGGTGGCGAGCGGCTGTTTTTTTGAGGTGGCGGGGCTAGGCACAATCGGCCGTGTGTCGTGCCCGGCAGCGGGGGAGGCAAGGCTTCCGCATCATCCCAAAAACACCCCTGCAAGGGAAAACCGGCAGCTGCAGGACAGTAGACGCAGAAGAAGACCGAATTAGTTAGGTTGGGAACGTGGAATGTTAGGACAATGATGAGGACAGGGAAATTGGAGAATGTTAAACGACATAGATGGAAGGGGGAAGAAAAGATATTTTATGTCTATGCGAGGGGAGATGGAAATATAGTATAGCGGGGATACTGGATTGATCAGTATAAAATAATACTCTGCGGCGGGGACGAGAGCCAACGAGGGGCTACCAAAGCATTAAATAAAGATGTAGGAGAAAGCGTAGTCAACATAGAAAAGGTAACGGATAGAATATTACTAGTAGAGATAAAAGCAGACACGACGAACATGGTTACTATTCAGGTATACGTGCCTCCGAGCAAACATAGGGAAGGAGAGGTCGATAGCATATACGATCGGTTAGAGAAATTAATCGCGTGTGTTCCCGCAGGGAAACATTTGATAGTGATAGGTGATCGGAATGCGGCGGTAGGGCGGGGACCACGATTAAGGTACGAGGAATGACCGCGGGGAGATAGCAGTTGGGTGCTACAGGAGACAGGGGTTAGTCATCACCAACACTTGGTTTAGACACAAAAAAAAACACAGGTGCACATGGAAAATGCCAGGTGACTCAGAAAGGTATCAGCTACATTATAACCTGGTTAGATACAGTTTTAGGAATAGTATTACAAAGTCGCACTGCTATCCGAGAGCGGATGCCGACTCTGACCACAATTTAGTTGTTATGAAACGTAGCGTGCGTTTAAAAAGATAAGGCAAGGGCGGAGAGTTAGAAAATGGAATGTAGAAGCATTAAATGGTGTGAAAAGTAAGGTATACAAACAGGCGGTAGAGGAAATCATGGAAGCTGGTAAAGAGCTAAGTACTATCGAAGAAAAATGGGATCGTATCAAAAAAGGGTTGCCTAAAGCCGCAAGAGACATTATTGGAACCTTGAACCCTAAAAGGACTAAGAACGTATCACGGATGAGATGATTACAAAGATAGATGAGCGGCGAAAATGGAAGAATGTGAATACAGAATTAGGCGAAATGAAGTGCAAAGAATTGAACAATAAATTGAGGCGGGCTACAAATATAGCAAAAGAAGCATGGTAGAATACGCGGTCCGAGGATATGGAAAGTCAACAGAGGAAGGGTGAAATCGGTGCGCTTCACAGCAAAGTTAAACCTTTATCGGGAAATAAGAAAGGAAGATCTATGCTAACAGTTAGAGATAAGGTGAAAAAGATAATAGTTGACTCAGGAAAGATCAAAGAGAAATGGAAAAAAATATTTAGAAGAACTGTATAGCACAGAACTTAGACCAACAAAGTTAGACAGAAAAAGAACATGACGTAGAGGAAGATAGCTTAGGTCCAGGCATAAGCGACGATGAGATAGAAGGGGCATTTAGGGAGATGGAATTAAATAAGGCCGTGGGGGAGGATAACATTCCCGCGGAACTATTGAAATTTTTAGGAAAATGTGGGAGGAAGAGGCTGTACGAGCTGATTCGTAGTATCTAAGGGGAAGGAATCTGGCCGGAAGAAATTTTGAGATCAGTGTTAGTTCCTATTCCGAAAAAGGTAAAGGCCACGTCATGCGAGGACTATAGGGAAAGGGGGCTAATTCGCAACCTGTACATGTCTCAGACTGTTCGGGTGCGGGTGGGAAACGGGGAGTCAGGATGGGCAGTGTTAGGAAGAGGTGTAACGCAGGGTTGCCCATTATCACCGTCGCTGTTCAACCTGTATGCAGAGGAAATGATCAAAGAGGCATAAGAAGAACTCAAGGTAGGAATGAAAGTGGGAGGGGAATTTGTAAAATCAGTTAGGTTTGCTGATTACTCAGCTATTGTTTGTCAGTCAGCCAAGGCCTTGCAAGCATTGCTGCGTGCATTGGGAATTCAGTGCGACAGGTATGGGAAGAGAATCAATATTAATAAAAATACGTAATGCGGTTTTCCAGAAAGAAAAAGGCTAAGCTAAACATTAAAATAGGAGGGCAAAAACTAGAGCAGGCAGAACAGTTCACGTATCACGGTAGTTTTTAGGACAAACACGGTCAAAGTAGTAGGGACGTAAGGAGAGGAATTGCGCTAGGCAAAGAGGCTTTCACAAGGAGGAGGGAGTTGATAACAGGGACGTTGAGTAAGGATGTTAAGAAAAGACTCGTAAAAACTTTGATATTGAGCGTAGCTATGTACGGCGCGGAAACGTGGTCATTGAAGCAGGAGGATGGACGTAGACTGGAGGCTTTTGAAATGTGGGTGTGGAGAAGATTGTAGAATATGGAATGGACCGAGAAGGAAACAAATGAGGAAGTACTAGTTATGGTGGGCGAAGAAATGGGTTTTTTGGGAGAAATCTTATGGAGGCAGGAATAGTGGATGAAGGGGGTATTGACCGGCAGTGATATGTTGAAGACTGTGATAGAGGGTTGAATGTTGGGCAAAGAAAGAAAGGGTAGGAACAGGTTAGGGATGTTGGACGGGATGAAGGGAGGAAGAATTTACTCAGAGCTGAAGAGGGACGTCATGTAGAGTAGGATGCTGGATTTTGTGTTTTGCTAGAAATCACAAACTATTTATTTAGTAACCGTTTACATCCAAAAACCTACCTTAACCGGCAGATTACCTTATAATAATAATTATAAATAGGCATATATATATGTATATATATATATATATATATATTCATCTGTTTCTATATAAATGTATATAAAATCTATGGAGTAGTATACTGTATTTTGTTTTGCCTGGAGTCACAGAATGTTCAATTTAGTAGCATGTCCATCTAAAAACCTACGTTAACCGTTAGATTACCTTATAATAATAATAATGGTTTGCTGCGATAATTCGTTGTAGTAATTATTTTTAAACGCATTTAATTTTGGAAATATTATAAATATCATTTTGATAAAATTACCACCTACTACTCGCGAATTCTGGGCAGAGATCGCATGGGAATATTGGTCTGCGATGGCATTGGCTAGTCTGGAGGATCCAAGAAAAACTCACTTTGAAATGCCGCGACCGATGCTCTGTAAATAGCAAATTCCTTACTAGTGTGGTAACCTTTAAAAGTTGCACCAACATTCTAGCATTGGCGTGAAACATGCCTTCTCTTTTGGGGATCGATTAACTCGTTTTTATAATAATCCCAGCTAAAAATTTTCAACAATTAACATATTCTTAAAATATTCATTATCATAAGTAATGATGGGAATATTGCTTTCTTACTACACCTTAATTCTCAGGAAAGTTTTGGAGCTTTGGTTCTCTTATTGTGGTAAATTAAAGGTCTTTGTTAATTCCTAAATTGCAGACAATATGAACTTATTTATATATTTATGTATTTATTTAGGAGCGCTCTCCAATTAAAAACCTTCCTTAACTGCTAGAGTACCTAAAGATATTAGGAAACGTTATATACATTGAGATCTGCGATGCTTTAAGCAACGAAGTGCCCCGATTATTTGGCCAAGATATGGCGTTAGGGAGTGGATTCACCCACCAAAGGAGAAATAGACAAGACACATAGAGGAAAGGAAGTTAGTAAAGGAATCATACAACATCAGAGAGGATAAGTACAGTGCGTTGGGTTAAACCACTACCTACCGTAATCTCTTGGCCAAAGAATCGGGGCACTTGGTTGCTTAAAGCTTTGCAGATCTTGCTCCACCCGTCCACACACACCACATAAAAACAAGCCCATATTTGACGCAGGACTCAGCCTTTGCACCACCTATTTCCCCGGATCACACAGACTGAAAAACTTTCTTAAAGAACTGTTTCCAATTTTTCATGACAATGACGCGACCTCATCCTTACTACCCCAATGCCCATCTCTCGCATACAGACGATCCGCCAATCTCAAAAACCTTCTGCGATCCACCAACCCTTTGGCGCCCCCCCGTGACAAATTTCCCAATATTTCCCCTACTTGCAACCGCCCCCGATGTAAAACTTGTCTACTTATTAGATCTACTCCCTTCTCCCTGCATCCCCTCATTGCCCACTCACCTCGTTCCCATGCTAATTGTCTCTCAAAAAATGTTATTTATCTTTTATCATGCAAACATTGCACTTCCTTTTACAGAGGCGAATGCATTGCCCCCTTATCCATCCGAATGAATAATCACCGGTACTCCTGCAACTCTACCTTACTTTCTTCTCTTCCTATCCCTTCACACGCATATTCCCACAACCTTTCATTCGACCAGTGTTTTGCTCTCAGCATCCTAGAATCCCTACCCGATTCAGCCACAAATTGAGAGGTGAGAACTCGTGAATCCGCGTATATACTAGCTTTCCGATCTTTCAAAATTCCCACGCTTAACCGCCATCTTTAATTTCCCTGCCAGCATTCCTTGCATTTCTCCTCCCCCGCCGAGGCCCCTAACCGCTCTCTAGAATATTTTCAGTCCTACTCGTAGAACGCCTCGGACAAGGCTGAAAACTCGAACGATTTACCGTGTGAGTGTCCTTTAAATGCAGCTATTCATTTCTATTTGTGCTATATTGTGTCAGCCCATTATATAAATAAATATATTTTTTTAAGGTAATCTACCGGTTAAGGTAGGTTTCTGGATGGACACAACTACCAAACAAATATTTTATTACTCCTACAAAAACACAAAACCCATCATCCTACTCTATATCAGGTCCCTCTTCATCTCTGAGTACTTTCTTCCTCCCTTCATCCCGTCCAACATCCCTATCCTGTTCCTTCCCTTTCCTCTTTTGCCCAACATTCTACCTCTAGAATACCCTCTATCACAGTCTTCAACATCCCACTGCCGGTCAACACCCACTTCATCCACTTTTCCAGCCTCCATAGGATTGCTCCCAACAAACCCCTCTCTTCGCCCACCTTACCAAGTACTCCCTCGTTTGTTTTCTTCTCTGTCCATTTCACCTTCTCCATTCTTCTCCACACCCACATTTCAAAAGCCTCCGGTCTACGTCTATCCTCCTGCTTCAATGACCACGTTTCCGCACCGTACATAGCTACGCTCCATATAAAAGTTTTTACGAGTCTTTTCTTAACATCCTTACTCAACGTCCCTGTCATCAACTCTCTCCTCCTAGTTAAGGCATCTTTGCCTAGCGCAATTCGTCTCCTTACGTCCCTACTACTTTGACCGTGTTGGTCCAAAACATTACCGAGATAGGTAAACTGTTCTACCTGCTCTAGTTTTTGCCCTCCTATTTTAATGTTAAGCTTGGCCTTTTTCTTTCTAGAAAATCGCATAACCTTTGTTTTATTAATATTGATTCTCATCCCATACCTGTCGCACTGAATTTCCGATTCACTCAGCAATGCCTGCAGCCCCTTGGCTGACTGACAAACTAAAGCTTGGTCATCAGCAAACGTAAGTGATTTTACGAATTCCCCGCCCACATTCATTCCTACCTTGAGTTCTTCTTATGCCTCTTTGATCATTTCCTCTGCATACAGGTTGAACAGCGACGGTGATAATGGGCAACCCTGCGTTACACCTCTTCCTAACACTGCCCATCCTGACTCCCCGTTTCCCACCCGCACCCGAGCAGTCTGAGACATGTACAGGTTGCGGATTAGCCTCCTTTCCCTCAAATCTATTCCTATTTTCTGCAGAATGCTCATTAGTTTTTCCAAATCCACTCTATCATACGCTTTTTCGAAATCTACGAAACAGGCAAATACCTCCTGGTTGTGTTCTATATTCCTCTCGATTAATAACCTCATTACTGCAATGGCATCTCGCGTACCTCTTCCCTTCCTAGACCCAAACTGATCCTCCCCTAAGTAACCATTTTCCCTACTCTCTATCCTTTTGTTTATGATCCTGAGAACAACTTTAGCTACGTGGGATATGAAAGTAATTGTCCTATAGCCCGCACATGACGTAGCCTTTACCTTTTTCCGAATAGGAACTAATACTGATTTCACAAAGTCTTCCGGCCAGATTCCTTCCTCATAAATACTACGGATAAGCCCATATAGCCTCTTCCTCCCGCATTTTCCTAAGCATTTCAAGATCCCACGGGAATGTTAACCACCCCCACGGTCTTATTTAGTTTCATCCCCCTTGATGCCCTTTCTATCTCATCGTCTAGTATGCCTGGACCTAAGTTATCTTCCTCTACGTCATATTCTTTTCTGCATTTCTAACTTTGTTGGTCGAAGCTCTTTACTATACAGTTCTCCTTTATTGTCCTTCCACCTCTCTTGGATCTTTCCTGTGTCCACTATTACATTACCCGCTTCATCTCTAACTGTTAGTATAGATCTCCCTTTCTTACTTCCAAATAAAGATTTAACTGCTGTACAGCGCACCGATTTCACTCTTCCTCTGCAAACTTTCCATATCCTCACACTTGGTCTTCCACCATACTTCTTTTGCTTTATTAGTTGCCCGCCTCAATTTATTGTTCAATTCTTTGTACTTCGTTTTGCCTAATTCTCTATTTATATTCTTCCATTTTCGCCGCTCATCCATCTTTTTAATCATCTCATCCCTGATCCATGGTTTCCTAGTGGTGTTAACGTTAGCAGTTTCAACAGTGTTTATCGGCTTTAGGCAACATTTTCTTGATACTTTCCCATTTTCCTTCGATAGTACTTAGCTCTTTACCATCGTCCATGATTTCCTCTACCGCCTGTTTGTATACCTTCTTTTTCAAACCTTTTAATGCTTCTATATTCCATTTTAAAACTCGCCACCCCTGCCTTATCTTTTTTAAATGGACGATACATTTCAAAACCACTAAATTGTGGTCAGAGTTCGCATCTGCTCCCGGGAAGCTCTGCGAATTTATCATACTGTTCCTACACCTTTGTCTGACCAGAAAATATTCTAGCTGACGCCTCTCTGAGTCACCTGGCATCTTCCATGTATACCTGCGTCTTTTGTGGTATCTAAATCAAGTGTTGGTGATGACTAACCTCTGTCTCCTGCAGAACTCAACTGCTTTCTCTCCGCAGTTATTCCTAGTGCCTAAACCGTAGTCCCCGACCTCATCACCATCTCTTCCTTCGCCTACCGTCGCATTCCAATCCTCCATCACTATCAAATGTTTCCCTGCAGGAACACACTCGATTATGTGCTCTAACTGATCGTACATCCAATCGACCTCTTCTTCCTTATGGTTGCTTGGTGGCATGTATACCTGAATAAAAACCAAGTTCGTCGGTTCTGCTTTTAGCTCATTGCGCTGCATATTACTATATATCTGAAGGACCCTTGAATTTCTGAAGGTTTCATACAATGGTCTGCTTTCTGTAATTTTTATTAGCAGTAGTCGACAGATAGGAATTGTTTTTGATAGTCTCTGGCACAGCACACTTCGGCACTCTTGAGCCCTTACATACATGAGACAACGTTATCTTTTGAACACGTGTAACATTATCCAGGAAGACATTTTATAGCTATTAATAATTTCTGCCCGACTTAATTCGATCCATAGTACCAGTTATTGTACTGCTTCCGCATCGCTTTCGCAGCATTCAATGTGTTTGCAGTTTCCAGCGTCTCATTTACACTCAGCATTTCCTCCCTCCATTTCAATCCGAATTGTTTCCATCACCCGCCACTCACTCCCCATGTGTTTCTCAATAATTCACTCGGCTAATATTTCATTTATTTAAAACACGCCGTTCGAGAGAACCGCATGCGGTAAACTTTTCCTCTTTTTTCAGACTTCCATTAAAGATAACTTTTGAAGAAGTCTCTTTGCCCATGATTGCAGAAGCCAAAATGTCACCCTGGTTCAATCAACGACGAGTGATGTAGAGTAATGTGGCGTTCGTTCGTGCGTATTTTATTAAGAGATTGTGTGCATTCATTTTTAAACACTTAAGTAGTAATCATTTAAACGTATACCCACATTTACTGTACTTCTACCCATTTTTAAATCACCGTTTGTGCGATTTTTTTCCGAAAAATATTGATTGCTATTATTTTGACAAAGCTGGATAGGTGCTGTTTACGTCAAGAGTCGTTCAACTCTTTTATATCATTGCACACGTGACATCACTTTCCCGAATGAACGATACATATTTCTGCACCTTTTATCTATTATTCTTCTAGTACTTGCTCTCCACAACCATTAATGAGGACACGTATGAAATATTTAATTTTTTCGATCTTACTTTCAATGAAAAATTGGTGTAATATCCTGTTTCATCATCGCCGATTGATATGGTAAACTTAGCGCTTTGTTTTAGAGGAATTTAATCAAAATGGCGTACACATCGATGCAACCAATTTTGTTTCTTTCCTAAATCCTTCGCGATTCCAGAAACTCGCGCCCGAGGTATTCCGGGTTACCTTACGTGACTCTGGCGTCATCGCATCTAAATTTCCTCTTGCTCGATCGGGATTTCAGATAAGCCTCTTTGATACCGTCGCCCCGAGAGGGGCACTTGAGGGCTGCAATGCGCAATATAAGTTACCCAGATGCATGCGGATATCCTGCTGGGAGAATTGCGTGACGTTGCTCGGCCCGACCACCGAGTCACGGGCGGCTGGTAGTCGCGAAAGCTTATTGTAATGGCAATGCAGCATGAAAAGTACATTCTCGAAAGTGCGCTGATGAATACGCTCAAGATTTAATTATGGATGGCGAATATAGAGAACTGGGATTTGTTTTGACTACAAATCCCCGCATGTCGGCTATTTTCGTAATACCTATTTTACGTTGGCCTACGTTTTCCTTGTCGAGAAAAGTCTCGCCCTAGCGTCGGGTGTCAGGGTGTGTAACTTCCAATTTCGACATAATTTCGGTGCAATGAAATGTGGACTAATTATGAGACAGCAGCGTGGGGTAATCAGTTTATGCTTGCAGCACACGTTTGTTCCTCAAAGGTTCCAATCAAGCCGTAAGTCCTCTAAATCCGCAGAAGGCCTGGCCCCGTTTTTAAAAATTGTTTTTCTAAAATCGATAGAAGAAGGCCCAGTATCTCTCGACTGGAAGCTAGCCCATATAACTCCCATCTATAAAGACGGCGATAGGGATAAACCAACCAATTACCAACCCAATCCTTAACATCGATCTCTTGTAAAATATTGGAACATATTATTGTCACTAACATTATGAGATATCTTGATCTTAATTTGGGAGAAAACAACACACAAGTCGATACAGTATTCCTAGATTTCATAAAAGCCTTCGATAAAGTCCCACACAATAAATTGTCACACAAACATACTACATTGGATCAAGCGCTGGCATAAGTGTGTTGCAGTCGATGGGGATTACTTTGAAGGGGACAATATAGATTTAGATGAATAAACTTGTATTTTTAATTTTCTGAATAAATTCCGGGAAATTTTTGATCAAGGTAGTATATCCTATGGTGTCAATGAGAATATAATAACTTTAAACAGAGAATATCGGCCAAATCGAAAACAATTAGGGTTGAGCTCACTAGACAGAGACTGAAAGTCGGGCGTCCCGCATGGAAGTGTAATAGGGCCTCTTCTGTTTTTAATATACATTATTGACTTAAGCACACACGTTGGTATCAATCTTTGGTTATTTGCTGACGACACGGTGGTATACAGGGAACTGAGGCGCCAACTAGATCGCGAGCTACCCTCTAAGGCCTTAGACAATTTCGGAATGGTGCAAGAAATGGGGATTAATGTTTAATATAGAAAAATGCACAGCCTTGAAATTTTGGAACATGTGAAGTGGCGAACAGGACTCAAACTACAAACTAGAGGGTTCAGTATTGACTACGGCCAATCAAGTTAAATATCTGGGGGTAGTTCTAACACCACGCCTTTTATGGGGAGCATATAACTCAGGACAATATGCGGATCAGCTTTAAAGAAACTTGGCTTCATAAATCGGGTGGTGAGGAAATGTATGAAAAAGTTAAAGAGAGGTGTTATTTTGCTCTAGTTAGACATCATTTGGAATATGCCGCAAGTATTTGGGATCCGTGGGAGAAAATTTGGCAAAAAGAATTAGATAAAGTCCAGAGAAAATCCGCTAGATTCGTTAAAAATTGTTATGATAAAACACAAGGGTGACAGGTCTCTTAGGGGATTTAGGCTGGGAACCACTTGAAGTACGGAGAGAACAAGCGAGGCTTAGACTTTTAGAAAGGGTCAGAACAAACGAGTTTAACGATGACGCTGAAGGAATTATAATGGCCCCACACTATAGTCTTATAAAAATATTTTAATCTTGGTCTATATCCTACCTATGGCTGCACTCAAAGATAGGTTTGATAGATAGATAAGAGTTTAGAGCCCAACTGGCATAAAATTTAGATAAAGTCCAGAGAAAATCTGACAAATTCGTTAAAAATTGTTATGATAAGAAAACAAGCGTGACAGGTCTCTTAGGGGATTTAGGCTGGGTACCACTTGAAGTGCGGAGAGAACAAGCGAGGCTTAGACTTTTAGAAAGGTTCAGAACAAATGAGTTTAACGATGACGCTGAAGGAATTATAATGGCCCCACACTACTTGAGTAGATCAGACCAAAAAGATATAAGGGAGATTAATTCCAGTACAGATAGATGCAAATGCTCATTCTTTCCCCGAACAATCAGAAATCATAATAGTAAGAATCCGAAGTCACTTTAGAAATATTAAAAAAAAAATAATTTACGAGCCGAAACAAAATTAAACTTTGCAAAGTTATCAGGTACATTTGTAGGTATATGTATATGTTAGTTGGTAGCTTTGTGTGTTTTCATGTGCGTGTGGGGGTTTTGGTGTTCTTGCATGAATGTATACCATGTTTTTTCGTGGATTATATAAACTCGTGACTTTTGCGTGCAATTTTGTTTTTTTAATTACGGGTTATGCACTAACACCCCCTCCACCCGCCCTTGCAGTGGCTTGCGGTTAATAAAGTTGATGTAAATGTAAATACAGTCTTAAAATGAAATGTAGAACCTTTGACGTTCCCACATTTTGTAATTCAAACAGGTCTCGAGGACTATGCTATTTAATTACTATCATTAGTCTCGGTAATTATGTGTTAATGACGTGACTTCCTAAGCTGACTTGTAGCTATGAGCAACTGGTCCCAGGTTGTCACATTGATGGAGCCAATCTAAGGACTGGTTACCACCGCAAATGCAAGACACGGCTAGGATTTATCAAGTGAGTTCATCCCACGTTCATATACAGTCTACTTTAATTATCATTAAAATGTACTGTCTAAGAAGTTAAAAAATGCAAACATGGAAACCAGTCTTTTGTAATCCTAAAATGTGAACCACTAAATGATATTAATTTCAACGACCAATCTACTTGAGGGAGATGTTCCTTACGGACGGTTGCAGAAAATTATTACAGTTAGTATGAAAACCAAAAGCTAGATAACTCAGTGTAAAAATATTTCAATGGAAACTACGATGGCACTTGAACTGTACTCTAATCGTTCATGGGTGATATTACATTTACAGACAATGCTATAATTCATTATCATTTTCATATTATTTCAAGTATCTAGCTTTAATACGAAGGGATTATTGTTATATTGCAATAAAATCATTGCAGAAGACAAAAACTTTTAATATACCTTAGATATTGTGTCCTTACGTATCAGTAACTTAACCTTCGGTCTTTGAGTGATTCCAAATAGAGTTCTTCCGATTATGCAGATACGCTTCTTAGATCAACGAGACAACATTTTACGAATCCGTAGTTGGACAATCAAATCATCTCCATGAGGATTTCACAGAATATGTTATAGATATGATCTCGCTGTCGTAAGATAGCATCGCTCTCTTTCCTTATCGTCATATTTCCCCAAGGTAATTCAATATTTTTGATTCCCCTAACCTTATCATCATGCTTCTCGTCCTCCAAGAAGCCCATGAAGAAGTCCATGGGTCACGCGCGAGTATTTAATATGAACACAGTAATCAACTCGAAGGTCGGTTTGGCAGGTGATGGTAGAGTTCACCCAGTACCAAGTACTAATACGGCGTGTGAAATTCACACATCATGGTAGGGGGGCCAGTTCCTTCCCCTGGGTCAGTAATGGTTTCTCAGGAAGATCTGATACTCGAAAAATTCACGTCATGGATGGAGCCGCAGGTGCCCAGAGAGGCTTGCCCGGTAATTGAACTCGGGTCCTCCGGTCAGTAGTCCAACGCTCTACTCCTTGAGTAAAGGTTTCACACCGAGAGGGCCCGGGTTTAAATTCTGGAGGCAACAAATAATTTTCAGTGGTATCCCGATCCCTACTCGAGGTGCTTTGTGGAGTGCACTTTGAGTGAGTACGACGTCCGTCGGATGGGACGTTAAGCTGCGGACCCCTTGGCGCCTTTCGTAAAGAGAAGGCTAATGCCGACGCCGGGTTTCTCTCCACTCTACCTCCTTTCCCAACCATCCTCAATGGTGCAAATGGCCTCAGCTGTCGGCCGCCTCCCATGAAAACTGCTACTACTATACCCCTGGGCTACCGCGACCCGTGTATTAAATATTATCAGCACTTTTAATGTCAGGTTATGTAGATATGAAGGTGCAGGTTTTCTCTCTGTGATATTAAATTAAAGCATCTCCGAACAGCTAAAATTATTGGGTGTTAGAATGACGTCGAAACTGTTATGGGGTACTCATCGGAAGAATATGAGAGTTTGCCTAATAAGGAGCAGGCCTAATTGTCTGAGCTTTATTGTATGGATATTTTAATCAATTCCAAAGCTTGTTCCTTCAAAATTGGACAAATATGCCACTCTATAGCTAAAACTGCTTTTTTGTAATATTTACACCGCGTCAATTCGAAAATATTTACTCCATAAGTTATAATATCGAGCAAAAAACGTCTTCTTTGTGTTTCCCTTTTCTACTCCTGAAAAAAAATTATTTTCATCTTCACTACTCGGCCATCGGTATGTCTCAATATCTGACGAATGGCTAGTTTTGGCACATGAAATGATAAGACGTTGAATTGCTCATTCAGTGGTCAATTAGGGATTTCTTAAAGTAAAATTAATTAAATGGACAGATGATGTGAGAAACGAGGTTCACCAGTTGGTCGGTGTGAGTCGCGATGGAAGGTCACTTTGAAGGGAAGATTCGTCCCTCAAAGGAGGACCAGGAGACAAGTGCGCAGGATACGAAGCATTAAGGACGTACAGAAATAGGTATGATGGGGTGAGAGCATTGACGTCGCATAGAGGAGAATTGAGGACTAAAATCAAAAAGGATTGAAATACTGATAATGATTCTGAAAAGAAATATGTTATTAAACCACAAATATCATTTTGTTAAGTGGAACAAAAATATTCTTCTCCGGCTCACGTAATGCCCACGTATTTGCATGACCCTCACGCGAGCACAAGCGTCGCTTCGTCCCATTCTCCTTTCTCCACCCTCCTCCCACCCATTGCTCTCCATCTGTGAGGAAGCGGGTATTTTGGTGCTCCCGCAGAATGCTCCCCCCTCTCGACTCCCCCTCCCCTTCGCGACCATTCCACCCTCTTCCCAAGTCTCTCGAGTGCCACTCCTCCTCACTCCCCCCTCTCCTTCTCTCCTCCCACTCTCACCCGCGCTCGACACCATGGGATAGTTAGGAACGCGTGCCGGGGGGCGCGGTTGGGTGGGAGCCCGGCGCCGCCCACCGCGATGGTGAGGGCGGGAGTCGTTCCGTTTCCAGAACGAGAGGGAATCCGCCGAGGGCCGTCGCCATTCCTTCGTCCAGAAAATGCGGGTCCATCGCTGCCCTCAAAATCAGCTCCTACAAAAGAATCCTGATTTATTTAAAGAAATATTGCAATGTTTAAGTAGACTCGTGCACCATCGCTAGTATATGTTTTCCAACATCCTTTCCCAATTACAGAAATAACCGGACAAATAGAAGCGGGGACTTTGTCTTCGTTGCAGTTGAAAATTCTTGCGCCAGCAGGGCTGGGGTGATTCCGGGTAATGGTTTGGAAAGGGTTTGGTGCTCAATTATAAGTCCTTCAGACAAAAGAATTAAAATATACGCATTTTCCAGAACGCCAGTCAACAGAGACGATTCAATACTAGAATTAGATCAGCCAATCATAGGTTTTGTCTGCCAACACAATGATTACGACGTTACAATCGGTGAAGATTTCAACGTCCCATCTATTGACAGAAGCACATAGGGTTTCAAACGGGAGGTAAAGACAAAGAATACTGCAAATTGCTATTGAATTCTTTTAAATTGAACTCATTGGGTCAACTTGTCACTTCATTACTAGGGGCGATAATATTCTTGATTTGTTAGCAACGAATATTCCCGAAAAAGTCTTAAATATAGAAACTATATAAAGGAATTAGTTACTACAAGGCAGTAAATGCTAAGTTTTCGCCACATGGGGTCCGAAATAAGAAGCCTGAAAGGAAAATTTACTTGTTTAAAGAAGGCGACTACAGTGGCTAGATGTGCGTGCTAAAGAATCGATTTGCAAGTTTAAGAAAGATAGATATCACCGAAATACTAAGGATACTTGGAATCACTTAAGATCACGCGCTCAGCAGTCAACAAGTTCATTCGCAGTAACTTTATTAAAGATAAACCAGAACCTAAATGGTCCAACGCGGATGTCAGAGAGAGGCATTGCGACGTCAAACGCTATGTCAGGCAAAGATTATAAACATTAGGAATGATATCTCTAGCAACAAAAAGAATGAGATCACTAATGATTATAAGATATAAAGAACGAATGCCAAGAATCAATTTCGAAAAGCGTTCAGCGAATTCAAAAGGAAAACATCAGCGGAAAATTCGAAAGATAATTCAAAAGCATTTTGGCCTTGCGTCAAGGAAGTTCAGGAAAATAATTCAACAGTTAATTCAATCATATATGTTAAAGGCAAATGAGTAACCAGCAGTTTGCAGTAGGCTAACTTACGAGGGCAGATAAATATGTACTGGTGTTTGACGACTAAGGTCGTTCCTGAGGGAAGTTTATGTTATCATCGTGTACTGCCATCTACCAAACGACGGTGACACGAATTTAAGATTGATTTAACGACTAGTTTGAATATGGCAGGCATTCAAGTAAGACGTGTTTCGTGATTTTCGCCCAGATGGAAAAAGAGCAGATTCGTGCGGTAATTCCCTTTTTGTTTTTGGATGGGAAGGAATGCGAGGAGATTAAAGCAAATTTGGATGCTGTATATGGGGACACTACGCCATCTATGACAAGAGTTAGATATTGGTAAAACAAATTTAAACGTATGCAAACATCTGTTTTTGATGAGGAGCGTAGGGTAATCTACCGGTAAAGGTAGGTTCTTGAATGGACATAATTACTAATTAAATAATTTGTGACCACTAGCAAAACACAACATACTACTTCACATCAGATCCCTCTTCAGCTCTGAGTACTTTCTTCCTCCCTTAATCCCGTCCAACATCCCTATCCTTCTCCTTCCCTTTTCTCGTTTGCCTAACATTCTCCCATAAATTAAGGTCTTCAACATCCCGATGCCGATCAATACCCCCTTCAGCCACTTTTCCTGCCTCCATAGGATTGCTCCCAACAAACCCCTCTCTTCGCCCACCATACCAAGTACTTCCTCATTTGTTTTCTTCTCTGTCCATTTCACCTTCTCCATTCTTCTCCACACCCACATTTCAAAAGCCTCCAATCTACGTCTATCCTCCGGCTTCAATTACCACGTTTCCGTGCGGTACATAGCTACGCTCCATTTCAAAGTTTTTACGAGTCTTTTCATAACATCCTTACACAACGTCCCCGTCATCAACTCCATCCTCCTTGTGAAAGCCTGTTTGCCTAGCGCAATTCTTCTCCTTACGTCCCTACTACTTTGACCGTGTTGGTCAAAAACAGTACCGAACTACGTAAACAGTTCCACCTGCTCTAGTTTTGGCCCTCATATTTTAATGTTAAGCTTAGCCTTTTTCTTTCTAGAAAATCGCATAACCTTTGCTCCTGTCCCTCCAATCTATTCCTATTTTCTCCAATATACTCATTCGTTTTTCCCAATTCACTCTACCAAACGGTTTTTCAAAATCTACGAAACAGAAAAATAATTCCTTGTATACTCTTCCATATTAATAATCTCATCACTACAATGGCATCGCGCGTACCTCTCCCATTCCTAAACCCAAACTGACCATCTCATTCCTAAACCCAAACTGAATCTCCTCTTTATCCTATTGTTTATGATCCTGATAAGAATGAGATGAATCTCATTACTGCAATGGCATCACGCGTACCTCTCCCCTTCCTAAACCCAAACTAACCATCCCCTGGGTAATCATTTGCCCTACTCTCTATCCTTTTGTTTATGATCCCGAGAACAACTTTAGCTGCGTGGGATATGAAAGTAATTGTCCTGTAGTCCTCATATGACGTAGCCTTTACCTTTTTTGAAATAGGAACTAAAACTGACTTCACAAAGTCTTCCGGCCAGAATTCTTCCTCAGAAAAACTACGAAAGAGCCCATTAAGCCTCTTTCTCCCACATTTCCCTAAACATTTAAATAGTTCCGCGGGAATGTTATCCACCCCCACGGCCTTACTTTGTTTCATCTCCCTTGATGCCCTTTCTATCTCATCGTCTAGTATGCCTGGACCTAAGTTATCTTCCTCTACGTCATATTCTTTTCTGCATTTCTAACTTTGTTGGTCGAAGCTCTTTACTATACAGTTCTCCTTTATTGTCCTTCCACCTCTCTTGGATCTTTCCTGTGTCCACTATTACATTACCCGCATCATCTCTAACTGTTAGTATAGATCTCCCTTTCTTACTTCCAAATAAAGATTTAACTTTGCTGTACAGCGCACCAATTTTACCCAAGGCGGCCGGAACTTGGTGAGGGCGCTGTGTGTGTGTGTGTGTGTGTGTGTGCGCGGGGGATTGAGTGGCGGGTTGCATCACCCAGAAATGTCGACATCTGAGATTTCTGGCAAAATTTATGACGTCTGCGAGGATGGTCACGTGATTAACCTTGGAGATGGGGGAGGAAGAGAGGCCTTTTCCCAGAAGTGAGGTTTGGTGCTCGTTCAGCGTGGTGCTAGAAAGGTTCAGCACATGTTCGGCAGTATCTATTGTTTGGTCGGCCGGCGGGGAAGGGACGGATTGAGAAGGGTTTTCCTCTTGCACTTCCAAGAATGTTGTTTATCTTCTTACCTGTACACTCTGCCCGTCCTTTTACATAGGCCAATGTTCCACACCACTTAACATTAGGATTAATAACCACCGCGCCTCGTGCAATCCCTCCTCCCCGTCCGCGGGTCTCCCCATCCCTAAACATGCTTCCCATCATAATACCCCTTTCAACCAGTGTTACAATGTTTCCGTCCTAGCACCCTTCCCACATCCCATAACCCTATAGAATTAAAAACTCTTGAAATGGCATTCATTTACATCTGTATGGCCTATCAGCATCCGGGCCTCAATGTGGCTCACTGATGGGAGTGGCCTAAAATTGTTACTTTGTGGAAGCAAAGCATATCGGGGAGTGGACACTAAGGTTTTCCGGATGAGTTTTGGTGTACGTGGCCTTCGTTTCGACTTGAGGGGTCTTGATCAATACTCTGTAGGTTGAAACCTGGGTCTCATATGTTGCAATAGTTGCGTTGAGCATGTTGTTCTATTTTCCGATTTTATTTCAATTCCACCACCTCCCTCTCCCTCTCCTCTCCCCAACCATTCCTCTCACCCCTCCTTCGCTCCCAGTTCTCCCCTTCCCCTGGCACCCTTCCCTTCTCTCGCACCCCTCATCTCAACAATTCCAGAAGTCATTACTTCTATATCTTTAGATGAAGACGGATTGTTTCCGTCGAAATATCAAGAAAATACGTGTGAGTGTTCTTTCTTTTTTGTGTTTCTATATTGTGTGTTACTGTGTATTGTACTATATATATATATATATATATATATATATATATATATATATATATATATATATATATATATATATATAAAAGACGCAGGTATACATTGAAAATGCCAGGTGACTCAGGAAGATATCAGCTAGATTATATCCTGGTTAGACACAGGTTTAGGAACAGTGTGATAAATTCGCACAGCTTCCCGGGAGCGGATGCGGACTCAGACCACAATTTAGTTGTTATGAAATGTAGCGTACGTTTCAAAAAGATAAGGCAGGGGCGGCGAGTTAGAAAATGGAATGTAGAAGCATTAAATGGGTTGAAAAGGAAGGAATACAAACAGGCGGTAGAGAAAATCATGGAGGATGGTAAAGGGCTTATAACTATCGAAGAAAAATGGGAAATGATCAAAAAAGGGTTGTCTAAAGCCGCAAAAGACACTATTGGAACCGTTAACGCTAAAAGAACTAGGAAACCATGGATCACGGATGAGATGATTACAAAGATGGATGAGCGGCGAAAATGGAAGAATATAAATACAGAATCAGGCAAAATGAAGTACAAAGAATTGAACAATAAATTGAGGCGGGCAACAAATAAGGCAAAAGATGCATGGTGGAAAACGCAGTGCGAGGATATGGAAAGTCTCCAGAGGAAGGGTGAAATCGGTGCGCTGTAAAGCAAAGTTAAATCGTTATCGGGAAGTAAGAAAGGAAGAGCTTTGCTAACAGTTAGAGATAAGGCGGGTAAGGTAATAGTTGACGCAGGAAAGATCCAAGAGAGATGGAAGGAGTATATAGAAGAACTGTATACTAAAGAACTCAGACTAACAGAGTTGGACATTGAAAAAGAAAATGACGTAGAGGAGGACAGCTTAGGTCCAGGCATACTAGACAATGAGATAGAAAGGGCATTAAGGGAGATAAAACTAAATAAGGCCGTGGGGGTTAGATAACATTCCCGTGGAACTTTTAAAATGCTTAGGAAAATGTGGTAGGAAGAGTTTGATCAGTTTTATTTCCTATTCCGAAAAAGTTAAAGGCCACGTCATGTGAGGACTATAGGACAATTAGTTTGATATCCCACGCAGCTAAAGTTGTTCTCAGGATCATAAACAAAAGGATAGAGAGTAGGACAAATTATTACTTAGGGGATGATCAGTTTGGGTTTAAGAAGGGGAGAGGTACGCGTGATGCCATTGCAGTAATGAGATTATTAATCGAGAGGAATATAGAACACAACCAGGAGGTAGGTGCTTGTTTCGTAGATTTCGAAAAAGCGTTTGATAGAGTAAATTGGGAAAAACTAATGAGTATATTGCAGAAAATAGGAATATAGTAGATTGGAGGGAAAGGAGGCTAATCCGCAACCTGTACATGTCTCAGACTGCTCAGGTGCGGGTGGCGAACGGGGAGTCAGGATGGGCAGTGTTAGGAAGGGGTGTAAGGCAGGGTTGCCCATTGTCACCGTTGCTGTTCAACCTGTATGCAGAGGAAATGATCAAGGAGGCATGGGAAGAACTCGAGGTAGGAATGAAAGTGGGCGGGGAATTCGTAAAATCAGTTAGGTTTGCTGATGACCAAGCTTTAGTTTGTCAGTCAGCCAAGGGGCTGCAAGCATTGCTGAGTGAATCGGAAATTCAGTGCGACAGGTATGGGATGAGAATCAACATTAAGAAAACAAAGGTTATGCGATTTTCTAGAAAGAAAAAGGGCAAGCTTAACATTAAAATTGGAGGGCAAAAACTAGAGCAGGTAGAACAGTTTACGTATCTCGGTAGTGTTTTGGACCAACACGGTCAAAGTAGTAGGGACGTAAGGAGAAGAATTGCGCTAGGCAAACAGGCTTTCACAAGGAGGATGGAGTTGATGACAAGGACTTTGAGTAAGGATGTTAAGAAAAGACTCGTAAAAACTTTGATATGGAGCGTAGCTATGTACGGTGCGGAAAAGTGGTCATTGAAGCAGGAGGATAGACGTAGACTGGAGGCTTTTGAAATGTGGGTGTGGAGAAGAATGGAGAAGGTGAAATGGACAGAGAAGAAAACAAATGAGGAAGTACTTGGTATTGTGGGCGAAGAGAGGGGTTTGTTGGGAGCAATCCTATGGAGGCAGGAAAAGTGGATGAAGGGGATGTTGACCGGCAGTGGGATGTTGAAGACTGTGATAGAGGGTAGAATGTTGGGCAAAAGAGGAAAGGGAAGGAACAGGAAAGGGATGTTGGACGGGATGAAGGGTGGAAGAAAGTACTCAAAGATGAAGAGGGACCTGGTGTAGAGTAGAATTTAGGGTTGTGTTTTGTTAGTAGTCACAAAATATTTGTTTGGTAGTTGTGTCCATAGAAAAACCTACCTTAACCGGTAGATTACCTTAAAAAAAAAATATATATATATATACATATATATATATATATATATATATATATATATATATATATATATATATATATATAATATCTTCGAAATGGAACTCTCTTCTGC
Source organism: Hetaerina americana (assembly GCF_022747635.1). Classification (NCBI taxonomy): domain Eukaryota; kingdom Metazoa; phylum Arthropoda; class Insecta; order Odonata; family Calopterygidae; genus Hetaerina; species Hetaerina americana. The sequence goes on from NW_027287194.1 coordinate 1,777,405, forward strand.
GACGCACAAATATATAAAAACACTGCTGTAGATTTTTAGAATGAAGAGACACAAAGAAAGGACACTCACAATTTGTTATTTTACGTTTCCACAGCACGGCTATCGTCTGCAGAATGGCGTTCTCGGGGAAGAGCGGAGAGGATGTGCGGGGGAGAGGTGGGGGAAGGAGAGGTAAAGGTACCAATAGGAAATGAACAAGGGGTTGGGGGGGATATGTAGGCAGGCATATGATGCCTTCAGTGGGCTTGGTTCAACCCGGGCGGTTTGAATGATTGGGCCACCCAGATATGTGCCAATTCGCGGGGTCTCACCTCTATTATACTCGTAGATTTTGGAAGTATTTCAATCACCGAAACGGAGAAGCAGTCGTCAAAAGATTGATTGTGGGAAGCGGTGTGAGTAGGGATGGGATAATTAAGAAAGGTGGGAGAATTGGTGGAATATCGGTGGTTATTCATGTGGAGGGAAAGTGCGGTCGTGCATTCGCCCACGTAGAAGGCAGGGCATAAGTTACATGAGAGTCGATACATGATATTTTTTGAGGTACAGGTGGCGAGTGGTTAGGAGTTGGTACTGAGTGAGGGGGAGGGTCTTAAAAGATGACAGCATTTGCAGCGTGCTAGGTGCGGATAGGGGCGTGTGAGAGATGGGGGTGCTTGAAGTTGGATTTGTGGACTTAAAGATGTCTCGTAAGTTCGACGGGCGTTTAAACGAGACAGCGGGACAGTGTGGGAATAAAAGTGATGTGGACTGAGTGTTATTGATAATTGGGAAGAGGTCACTGTTTAGATGCTTAATTTGGTGTGTTCTGGGGAAGAAAGTGGTGATAAGATTAGGGCATTTTGGGCGGTTAGGTTTGGGGAGGGGAGTGTATTGGACTGACGGTTTGAGGATTTTACTATTTAGTAGTTTTTCAGGGTACCCACATTTTCTGAGAGATTCATGCAGCTGTATTCTGTTGGGAGGGGGTGTTGTTGCAGAGACGGAGCCACGGATAGAGAGTGAGAATGGGATGGAGCGCTTAGTATGAGGTGGGTGGCAGCTGTCGAAATGATGATATTGTAGCTTATTGGTTGGTTTAATGTGGACAGAGGTGTGCAACATGTTGTTTTGGAGGTGATGGTCGATATATCGGAAAGTGATGTTCGAGTCGGATATAGAAGAAGTGAATGATACTGAGGAGGAGGAGTTGAGAGAGGAAATGAAAGAGGATAAAGTTTCGCGTCCGTGGGACCAAAGGAGGAAAATATCATCGATATAGCGGGCCCAGAAGAGTGGTTTTTAGGGTTTTTTGTTGCAGAAAGTCGTGTTCTAGTTTACCCATAAAAAGATTGGCGTACGCAGGAGTCATACGCGTGCCCATTGCAGTGCCTTTTATTTGTAAATATATTTTGTCATTTAATTGAAAAGCATTGTTGGTAAGAACGATTTGGCTCAATTCGATGAGGAAATCTGTGGATGGGGGGTGTGGTGTGGATCGTAGGGAGAGGTAATGTTTCAGGGCTTCTAAATTGAAATCCTTCCCAAATCTGCGAGTATAATAGATGTGAGAACCCGCGAGATGGCGCATATCTGGGTGGCCCAATCATTCAAACCGCCCGGGTTGAACTAAGCCCACTGAATGCATCATATGGCTGCCTACATATCCCCCCCACCCCCTTGTTAATTTCCTATTGGTTCCTTTACCTCTCCCTCCCCCACCTCTCCCCCGCACATCCTCTCCGCTCTTCCCCGAGAACGCCATTCTGCAGACGACAGCCGTGCTGTCGAAACGTAAAATAACAAATTGTGACTGTCCTTTCTTTGTGACTCTATATTCTTAAAATCTACATCTGTGTTTATATATATATATATATATATATATATATATATATATATATACACACACACATATATATATATATATATATATATATATATATATATATATATATATATATATATATATATAAGTATATATACATATATTTGGTTTGATGTGCAACTTGCAGTAATTTTCTTTTTCCTTCCCAGCAATTTTTCTCTCGTACGAATCACCTTGGATGCGACATCTTGGAGCTGAAAGAGCTTGAAGAGTGACTCGCCAAATAATCAAATACCTTTTTACCCTACCAACGCATCCAAGATCCCGCGATCGCCTTCTCCCCCCTGCGACGGGACCAGCTGTAAAGCGCTGGGGCGTATTTTGTGACGTCACAAAGCCCACCCGCCACGCCCCCTTTCCTCCCCTTAGTCCTTGGAACTCTTCCCTTCCCGCTCCTCACCCCCTCTCTCACGCGCAGGCAAAAGGAAACACGCCCTCGCGGCGGGGAAAGGGCGTCGCTCCAGGATGGCGTCGGAGGCCTGTCCCCCTCTCCCCCCCCTGCCGTTCTCCCATGTGTGAGCTGCTCAGTGATTGATTACTGGCGGCGAGGGAGATTGATAGAGGGGGTGGGGTAGAGAAATAGTTGGGATATGGACCAGTCATTGGTGCGATAAAGGCTCGAGCAAAAGGATGCCTTAAACCTCCCTTCCGCCCTAAAAAGAGTGTATTCGTAGAGAAGAAATCATTACACTGGCCCGGGAATGGTGCGCGGATTCTTTGATTTTCGGTCCAGTCATCATTTGTATTTTAATCCTTGGACTGCTTTACTGCAGCCTTCGGTTCTTATCTGTTCCTCCTCCCACGGTAGCCTCTCAGTTTTGCTTGACTTTGTCGTCTTAATTTTATTTCCTCGTACTACTTCCTTGTAGATGGTGGTCAAGGAATGCGGAGATTCTTTCGGTGGGAGAATTGTAACTGGAAACTATAGGACGACAGGGGATGTTGGGTTGGTGTATTTTTGGAAGGAGATAAAACTGGGCTGTTCTGGGGTTTGGGGGTGAAAGTAGGGATATGTCTTGGGAGGTGAGGCCTTCTTCTGGTCCGGATTGGAGGAGATAAGACCGAATTTCGGTTTGGAAAGTTTGTGTTGGGTTTTTGGTTAGAGTGGTATAGGTGGATGTATCGGTCAGGTGAGCGAGGGCTTTGGAAATATAATCATTGGTGTTTAGAATAACAACAGAGGAGCCTTTATCGGCGGAGGTGACAACGATATTGGGATTGGACTCTAGGGTTTTTAGGGCATGACGTTCGTTCGTGGAGAGGTTATTTTTTGTTCTGAGATGTTTTCTGAAGGATTGATTGGAAACTTTTTCCATAAGGAGAGGAATAAAAATGTCGACAGGATGGTTACTAGGAAGGGGTTTTGGCTCATGAGTTGAAGCCTTGAGGGTCAAGTGCGGGATTGGTGTTCAAGTTACTGAAAGGTTTACTTTGTGATTTCTAGAAGGCATGCCATTGAAAGTTTCGGCAAAATTGAGGGTGTCAGTGAGTTTGTTTATGTGGTCTACTTTTGGTGTAGAGGAGAAGGATAGGCCTTTACTAAGAACGAATATTTCACTGCCTGAAAGGCTGGTGTTTGAAAGGTTTACAATGCCATGGGCATTGTCGGAGGGATCTACATCTACATCTACTAAATACCCCGCAAGCCGCCGCAAGGGCGTGTAGCGGTGGGTGTTAGGACACCACCCGTAATTTAAAAAAGAAAAAAAAACCGCATGCAATAACCAAAAAAACATACATCCACAAAAAAAACATGGCATACATTCATGCATGAACACTTACACCCCACACACATGCAAACACTCAAACTACCAACTAACATACACATGCACCTGAAAGTATACCTAACATCTCTATAGTGTTTAATTTTGTTTCGACTTGTAAATTCAACGTTTTTAATATTTCTAAAGTTACTTCGGTTTCTTGCTATTATGATTTCTGATTGTTCGGGGAAAGAATGAGTATTTGTACCTATCTGTCTTGGAATCTATCTCCCTTAGTTTATGTTTGTGGTCTGATCTACCTAAGTAGTGTGGGGCCATTATAATTCCTTCAGTGTCATAGTTAAACTCGTTTGTTCTGACCCTTTCTAAAAGTCTAAGCCTCGCTTGTTCTCTCCGTACTTCAAGTGGTTCCCAGCCTAAATCCCCTAAGAGACCTGTCACACTTGTGTTTTATCATAACAATTTTTAACGAATCTAGCGGATTTTCTCTGGACTTTATCTAATTCTTTTTGCCAAATTTTCTCCCACGGATCCCAAATACTTGCGGCATATTCCAAATGAGGTCTAACTAGAGCAAAATAACACCTCTCTTTAACTTTTTCATTACATTTCCCCACCACCCGTTTGATGAAGCCAAGTTTCTTTGAAGCTGATCCGCATATTGTCCTGATATGTTCTCCCCATGAAAGGCGTGGTGTTAGAACAACCCCCAAATATTTAACTTGATTTGCCGTAGTCAATACTGAACCCTCTATTTTGTAGTTTATATCCTGTTCCTCGCTTCCTTTATTCCAAAATTTCAAAACTGCACATTTATCTATATTAAGCATTAATCCCCATTTATTGCACCATTCCGAGATATTGTCTAAGTCTCTAGAGAGTAGCTCGCGATCTAGTTGGCTCCTTATTTCCCTGTATATCACCGTGTCGTCAGCAAATAACCTTAGATTGCTACTAACGTGTATGCTTAAGTCATTTATGTATATTAAGAACAGAAGAGGCCCTATTACACTTCCCTGGGGGACGCCCGAAGTTACATCTCTCTCCGTTGAGCACAACCCATCTATGACTACTATTTGTTCGCGGTTTGACAAGAAGTCTCTAATCCAATTAATTATTTTCTCATTGATCCCATAGTATTTAAGTTTATGTAACAATTTACTGTGTGGGACTTTGTCGAAGGCTTTTTTGAAATCCAGGAATACTGCATCGACTTGTGTGTTGTTTTCTCCCGATCTAAGTATTTCGTGAATGAAGAGACCAAGAAATCTCATAATGTTAGTGACAATAATGTGTTCCAATAATTTAAAAGAGGTCGATGTTAAAGAAATTGGTCGGTAATTGGTTGGTTTATCCCTATCGCCGCCTTTATAGATGGGAGTTATATGGGCTAGCTTCCAGTCGCGAGGCACTGAGCCTTCTTCTATCGATTTTAGAAAAAGAATATGTGAAAACGAGGCAATGTCTTCAGCTAATTCCTTTAATATTCTAGCAGGTATTTCTTCCGGACCAGGTGCCTTGTGTGCTTTGATACTACGGAGCAGATGTACTATTCCCTGCTTGGTCAGTGTAAGATCGCTCATGTGTTCCCCGGGTGGGTGTGGAGTCCACCGAACGATCCCAACACCCCCATCCCCGGGCAGGGAAGGGGGTGTTGGGATCGTTCGGTGGGGTCTGGCGTCTGGGAAAAACCGGAGGGCCTCTGGGAGGAGAGGGAAGGCTGTAAATGCTGCTGAAGTCGGGTTTATATTAAATAAATATATATATATACAAATATGTAGATTTTTAATACATAGAGACACAAAGAAAGGACACTCAAAAATGTAGTTTTTTCGTTCCGACGGCACGACCACACGGCAAGTCAAGGGAAAGGGTGGTCGAGCATTCGCCCACGTAGAAGGCAGGGCAGAAGCTACAGAAGAGGCGATCAATAATGCTTTTTGAGGGTTCAGGTGGCGTCGGATTGGGAGATGGTAGTAAGGGAGGTGTAGGGTGTTAGAAGATAATTTGCAGCGTGGGCGGTTACATGGTGGGGAAGGGGCGGGGAAGAGACGGGGGTACTCGCAGGTGGTTTTGTCGACTTGAAGAAGAAGAAGAAAGGGAGGGGCAATTGTCCCTGCGTTTCGTTTAAACGCACTCTTCAAGTCGACAAAATCACCTGCCACCACCCCCGTCTCTTCCCTGCCCCTGCCCGCACCATGCAACCACCCACGCTGCAAATGCTGCCATCTTCTAAGAACCGCCACCTCTAGAGGACTATTTCATGTATGTAGATGGATTGTTCAGTAACCCCTTAAAAATCGAAGAGCTTGCAGGCGTAGTATCGGAAAAGGTTAGTTTTTGACAGGCCTCATCTATCAATAGACCAATGTTATATGTTTATCTAACCCATAGTTTGATAAGTCCCGGGCATCGTTAAATATAAGTCCCGGGACAAACTAAGAAAATAACATTCGTTTCGCAAGTTTCGTTTTTATTAATCAACACCTTCAAGATCAACACTTTTCTGCCTTTTCGATATCATGCTTGTAAAACGATTTGTTTTTCTTGTCCTCAAAATAAGCTTCAGTTGCAGCGATGACTTCGAGCCGAATCTTTTTCCCTGAAGCATCTTTTTGAGGTCACTTCAGACAGCCAGTAGTCTAGCTGGGGGCTAGATCTGGAGATATAGGCACGGTGGGTGGGGAAGCTGATTGAAGCCCAACTCGTTCAATTGGGCCATTGTTTTCATTGACTAGTGGCACTGTGGTGCATTGTCTTGATGAAAGATTATTGTTTTTCTTTTTCATGTGCGGTCTTTTTTTGCGATTTACTCCTTCAAAAGCACCAACAACTCAATGTAATAGTCGCTCATAGATAGATTTTCCCTTTTCAAGGTAGTCTATGTAAATTATACCATGCGCATCCCAAAATAATATCCCGTTTAATAAGTCCCGGGACTTATTGAATGATGGGTCATATCCAACACGTGGTTTCCATTTCGTAGTCGTTTGAGGAAACAGACTTTTTATTTAGAAAAATAAAAAAATTAGTTTAGTTTGCTGTGATTAAAAACTTCAATTAAAGACTAATCACCGAAAGGCGTCCAAGTCAAGTTGTGTGAAGTTAATGGCACACCAGCTTCTGTGCTCGTGACTTTTTACTTTTGGGCGACTTGAAGGATTTGGAGACATCCCTGGGAAAAGTATCTAGATAAAAGGAGATTTTGTTTTAAGACAAAAAATCTACCCAAAATACTTCAAAAGGAGACTGTTTTAGGACAAAAAACTACCCAAAATAACTTGTTTTTCCATGTTTTCCCTAGGTGTGAATGAAAGGCTCAAGCAGTTAGGTATGCTATCCATTTTGGGATCTGATCTAAAGATAAAACGCATGAAGGAAAAGGTCACTTACCGACGCACGTTAGCCAAGAGAAAGAGGACTATCCTCCTCTGGGAAAAAATCGATTTACAATTTAAATAATTCTACAAAAATATATTCGTAAAGAATATCTAGTTTGTGATAACACTACGAGTAATGAGTGAGCTCTTAGCAACACTCATTTTTTTGCAAGTACTATTAAACGTCTAAGACGTCCATGAGCTCTTTTCTTATAAATGTTGATCGGTGTTTTAACTCCCATATGTTCTCCCAGCATTATTTAAAACAACCAAAGCACGCTCTACCCGTAAACGGCTATTGCCCAGGCATCACATTTGCATTTTTTCAGGGCGACTAGATGGGGGCGAAGCATTAAGACCATTGACGTTCAGGTTGTCGAGTTCATTCCATAATACATCCTCCCTATAATTTGCCGTTCGTATTGCCGTTTTCCTTGGCCCAATCGGCCGTGTGTCGTGCCCGGCAGCGGGGGAGGCAAGGCTTCCGCGGTCGTCATCCCACGAAACCCTTGAAAGGGAAAACCAGCAGCATCAGGACAGAAGACGAATGAGACAAAGACCTAAGTAATTAGAATAGGAACGTGGAATGTTAGGACAACGATGAAAACAGGGAACTTGGAGAATGTTAAGCGAGAGATGGGAAGGGGAAATATCGATATTTTAGGCCTAAGCGAGGTGAATTGGAAAGATAGCGGGGATTATTGGAGTGATAAGTATAGAATAATATACAGCGGCGGGGACGAGAGCAAACGAGGGATTACCATAGTATTAAATGAAAAGGTAGGGAGAAGTGTAGTCAACATAGGTAACGGATAGAATACTACTAGTAGAAATAAAAGCAGAACCGACGAACTTGGTTATTATTCAGGTATACATGCCACCGAGCAACCATAAGGAAGAAGAGGTCGATAGGAAATACGATCAGTTAGAGGACATAATCTAGTGTGTTCCCGCGGTGAAACATTTGATAGTGATGGGGGATTGAAATGCGACGGTAGGCGAAGGAAGAAATGGTAACGTGGTCGGGGACTACGGCTTAGGCACGAGGAATAACTGCGGAGAGAAAGCAGTTGAGGTCTGCAGGAGACAGGGGTTAGTCATCATCAAACTTTGGTTTAGACACCACAAAAGACGCAGATATACATGGAAAATGCCAGGTGACTCAGAAAAGTATCAGCTAGATCATATTCTGGTTAGACACCGGTTTAGGAACAGTGTGATAAATTCGCACAGCTTCCCGGGAGCGGATACGGACTCTGACCACAATTTAGTGGTTATGAAATAAAGCGTCCATTTCAAAAAGATAAGGCAGGGGCGGCGATAGAATGGAATGTAGAAGCAATTAATTGGTTTGCAAAGGAAGGAATACAAACAGGCGGTAGTGGAAATCTTCAAGGATGGTAAAGAGCTAGGTACTATCGAAGAAAAATGGGAAAGTATTAAGAAAGGGTTGTCTAAAGCCGCAAAAGACACTATTGGAACCGTTAACGCTAAAACGACTAGGAAACCATTAATCACGGATGAGATAATTACAAGGATGGATGAGCGGCGAAAATGGAAGAATGTAAATACAGAATTCGGCAATACGAAGTACAAAGAATTAAACAATAAATTGAGGCGGGAAACAAATAAAGCAAAAACAGGATGGTGGAAAACGCAATGCGAGGATATGGAAATTCTGCAGAGGAAGGGTGAAATCGGTGCGCTGTACAGCAAAGTTAAATCTTTATCGGAAAGTAAGAAAGGGAGATCAACGATAGCAGTTAGAGATAAGGCGGGTAAGGTAATAGTTGACGCAGGGAAGATACAAGAGAGATGGAAGGAATATATACAAGACCTGTATAGTAAAGAGCTTAGACCAACAAAGTTAGACATAGAAAAGGAAAATGACGTAGAGGAAGAAAGCTTAGGTCCAGGCATACTAGACAATGAGATAGAAAGGGCATTAAGGGAGATGAAACTAAATAAAGCCGTGAGGGTAGATAACATTCCCGAGGAACTATTGAAATGTTTAGGAAAATGTGGGAGGAAGAGGCTATATGGGTTGATCCGAAGTATTTATGAGGAAAGAACCTGGCCGGAAGACTTTGTGAGATCAGATTTAGTTCCTGTTCCGAAAATGGGAAAGGCTACATGTGAGGATTACAGGACGATAAGTTTGATATCCCGCGCAGCTAAATTTGTTCTCAGGATCATAAACAAAAGGATAGGGAGTAGGGCAAATGATTACTTAGGGGATGATCATTTTGGGTTTAGAAAGGGGAGAGGTACGCGTGATGCCATTGCAGTAATGAGATTATTAAGCGAGAGGATTATAGAACACAACCAGGAGGTATTTGCCTGTTTCGTAGATTTTGAAAAAGCGTTTGATAGAGTGAATTGGGAAAAACTAATGAGTATTCTGCAGAATATCTGAATAGATTGGAGGGAAAGGAAGCTAATCCGCAACCTGTACATGTCTCAGACTGCTCAGGTACGAGTGGGGAACGGGGAGTCCGGTTGGGCAGTGTTAGGAAGAGGTGTAAGGCAGGGTTGCCCATTATCACCGTTGCTGTTCAACCTGTATGCAGAGGAAATGATCAAAGTAGGAGTGGAAGAACTGGAGGAAGGAATAGTAGCGGGCGGGGAATACGTAAAATCAGTTACGTTTGCTGATGACCAAGCTTTAGTTTGTCAGTCAGCCAAGGGGCTGCAAGCATTGCTGAGTGAATTGGAAATTCAGTGCGACAGGTATCGGATGAGAATCAATATTAATAAAACAAAGGTTATGCGATTTTCTAGAATGAAAAAGGCTAATCCTAAAATAAAATAGGAGGACAAAAACTAGAGCAGGTAGAACAGTTTACGTATCTCGGCAGTGTTTTTGATCAGCACGGTCAAAATAATAAGGACGTAAGGATAAGAATTGCGCTAGGCAAAGAGGCTTTCATAAGGAGGAGGGAGTTGATGACGGGGACGTTGTGTAAGGATGTTAAGAAAAGACTCGTAAAAACGTTGATATGGAGAGTAGCTATGTACGGCGCGGAAGCGTGGTCATTAAAGCAGGAGGATAGACGTAGACTGGAGGCTTTTGAAATATGGGTTTGGAGAAGAATGGAGAAGGTGAAATGGACAGATAAGAAAACAAATGAGGAAGTAATGAATAACTAATCGTAGCACTTTTCCACTTGATAAAAATATTTTTATTTACGACCGGGTTTCGATGTATTACATCATCATCAGGTAACCAACTGAAGTTTTGTTCAAGCTTATATACCTTATCAATGACATGCAATTCATTTCGTCCCCCCCCCTCCTTTCCATCAAATTTAGTCAACAATGTCAGGAAAGGATTTAGGTTCATATAAGGGGATAAATTAACCGCGGAAAATAACATGGGCATTAGAAAGCTATTCTTAAAACAATTATAATATGGAGTAGGTTTATTCACAGATGTTAGAATTTGACGGTGAGAAGGAAAAATGGAGCAATGGTAGAAACGAAGGAATTGCTAGGAAACGATGAATGAACATTTCGCGTTGACTTTATTAGTAAAGCTTTCATTTTTCACCCCGTCGTATCAAACATTTAAAATTTTACCTCTAACTGATGACGTTAATATCAAGTCACGATCAGAATTACACTCTGCTATCAGAAAGAAAAAGTTAATTTTTTAATAAATATTTCCAGAAATACGGTGGGACTTACCATTGTTTCCTTTCAGATGGCGTGCGCTTTGTTTTGGTTCAATTGGTTAAATGGCGTCAGAATGCCGTGGATTGTTTTAGAAAAAATACAAAAGAATCCTCCGGGAGACAAAAATATTACTGAATCATTTAGACCAAATTCTGCCAGAGGCAGAGTTCAAATGTGAATGGTGGGAAATGAGCATATCGTGTTGCGGAATATTAATTTGTTCTCAAATATGGTGGTGAATCTACATCTACTCAATACCCCAGAAGATTCCGAATGGGCGTGTGGCAAGGCGTGGCAGGGCACCAGCCATACATGCAGAAAAATGAGTCCATTGCAACATGCAGGTTGCTCACCATCCAAAGTGGGTTCTGGACAGAACAAACTGAACATAAACGCATTTTATAGCCTACCCTAAGGAAACGCAACCAGAAGCCCTTATGATAAACCCTTCTTCAATACCGCATATTTCCTTTCATCCTTTACTTTGTTTAACATGACTATTTTTATACTTTTATGCCGACCTTTTTCCAACCCCTTTACTCGTTTTTTATATGAATTATGTTTACATAAAAATTATTTTTACATAATAATTATGCTACATATTAGCTAATACGCAAATAATATCGAGCACGTACTTGTCCACCTCAACGAGCAAATTTGTGGCGGGACAAATGGTGAAAGGCCTTGGGAAAGCGACGCGACACGCGTCAGTTGTCCCTGGGCCGTTACAGTACGCGAATTGCTTCTGGACTTAGCCCCTGTTCGAGAGTCGCGTCACGAGTTCACGATACCACTTTCCATGGAGCAATGCTATGCGATAAAATTGTGCATTAAGCTAAACGGTTAAGGATGCTTATGGAGATGGAGAAATGTCCCCAGGTGATAGTTTTGTGCTGACACAGGATGTTCCGGGAGGGTAGAGAGGAGGTTGACGATGAGGAGTGCCCTGGGCAACCGTCAACAACACATTGTGTTATGAAACCGTGCAAAAATTGAGACACATGCTCAATTCTGATTGACCCCCGAGTGTCAGCATGTTAGCAGAAGAGTGCAATATTTAGAAATCCACAATGCATCGTATTCTTATGGAAGGTTAAGCCATGAGAAAGGTGTCCTCAAGGCGCCGTCTGGAGACTGCTAGTGTGACAATCTTGCCTTTGGACCTCTTGGACCACTGAGAAAGTGACCCGAATATTTTAGAATAGGCGTTTACTGATGACGAGACATGGACCTTTGATTATGACCCAAGTATAATGCCTTTGAGTACCATTTTGAACAACTGGATTATGCCAAAGTGGTCACGACGATGTCCCTGAACGTGGGTCTTGTTGATGCCTTGCGGGAAGCAAACGTGCCACAACTGGCGTGGGCACTTTCATCGGTGTGTCGATACATAAGGGTGCTCTTATGAAGACTTTTGGCAATTTGTAATTTGATCAGAAATAATGTTTTCCCCAGATTTATTCTTTTTACTTTTGGGACAGACCTTGTGTCCAATTTTCACTATAGAACACTACTTCAAAACAAATACACGCTGATTTTACTCAATTCTCCTCTCCACGACCACACTACTGCTATTTCATCCCCCCGTTCTGACTCCGAACTGTACATCCCCAAGTAATGATTTTACCATTATCTCGATGCCTTTATTGACGAACCGTAGGGTCACTTTATCAGAGTTCATTACCTTGTTGACATGTCTCAGAGAGAAAATAATTTTCATAAAGAAGAATTGAGTCGAATTTTTTAACGATGTCATGTGCATTAAAATGTAATTGAACAAATATCTACGCGTGAGAAAAGCCGTGGCGCATATTATTCGTGCAATGTGCTTTCATTAATGTTCTTTCAAACTGTAATCATGTTTCCATGTTGGTTCTACACTGTTGATAATAAATTAATCAATCAATGACCTTTAAAACGACCAAAATGTGATATTTTCCTCCTCTGGACCCCTTCCTCTCGCCCTCTCCCTCTGCTTTGAGATGGTTGCCTCAGGAACGACTCGCCTCTCCCTCATCGCGAGCTCCCCTCGGCGATTCATCGCTCTCTAGCTTCATATGCTTATTTCCCCCTATCGACCTTGGCCTCATGTTTCCCATTAACAATATGTATTTGAACGTAATCCATTTTGTAATGCACCAGGCGATCAGGTTTTGCTTCAGCGGTGATGCCGCGCGCGTTGGGGCTGGCACGGACGCAGGGCAGAATAATGGAGAATTGACCTCGGAGGCCTTGAAAAAATACCTTTAAAAGAGATGCACACTGAAGGCGTCTTGCAAGTGGGGGTGGGGGGGGGAAGCGTCCTGTTTCCAACCAATTCATCAAACACCTTTCAGCCGAAAAATATGAGACGTCTCCGTGCCCCTTCCACCTTCACACGTTCATGACCTATTTTCGGGGGAGGGCGGGGGGAGTAGGCCTAAGATAGCGGGCAAGGGAGGAGGATGCAATCATCCTCCCGCCCCTCCCCTTCCACTCCCTTCCCCTACTCCCCAGACTTATAAGGTCCGCGACAACACTTATATTGAAGAGGACCGTTGGCCTTCTGCGTTAATTTCGCGAGGGAGGAGGAGAGTGAAAAGAATTATGGGTATCCTTCCAGTGTGTGCTCTAGAGGCATGATATTTCTACCATTAACCTACATACATAATGCCCAGCTAGCCGCAGCAAGGGCGTATGGCGGGGGCTCTTGGGTCACCACCTGTAAAAGAGAATAACACCACATGCGGAGCCAACAGATTCTTGCAAATCTACACTCACAGAACCAAGTCAGATATTCATGCCAAAACATTTCTATATTTACGTGCAAATACATATACCATCAACTAACACACACATGCACCGACGAATATACCTTATGCTTATGCAAGCTTTAATCTTGTCCTGACTTGTAAATTCTAAGCAATCAAAATGTTTATTGACATAGTTTGCTTACCATTACTATGATTCCTGATTGTCCGCGGAAAGAACGAATATTTGTGTCAACCTCTACCGGAATCAATCACCCTTATCTTATCTTTGTGGTCTGAGTTACCTGAATAGTGTGGGGCCATAATAATTTCTTTGGTGTCGTTGTTAAACTCGCATTCTGTTATAATATCATGAGTGGTATAGGTTACTTCCTCAAAGGTCCCTATCTCTTTCCATACGTTGATAAGTAGTGACGTCGATCAAAAATATTTCATCCAGATATGGATGCTGCGATAAAGGCATTACTACATATCTACGTTAAGGAACGCGAGATGAAAGTCTTCGAGGTAGAATGTCAAGATGCGGAAGCCTAGACTTGCGATGCTCGTCTAGTGTTGGATAGTGAAGCGGCAGGGTTGTTCACCATGGCATTCGTGGTTTCTGTTTTGATTTCCGTCGGCAATTTGTGGTTGCTGCTTGCAAAATATGGCTGCTATTAGTGTTTGGAACATTTTAGAATTTTGGGATAGGTTGTGAGTATTATTTATTTTCGTAGCCGACGAAGTATGAACCTGTTGTCGTTCTGCCTTAATGTAATATGTTGTTCATGATGGTCTTTGGAAGACTGTCCTTAGTTAGCATGTCTTTGAACATCTTTCAGTATTATTTCGCCATAAATTGAGTCGAAGGGATTAATGGCTCGGTTTTTAAGTACTAAATTAGTGTTTATTTTCTGTTTAAAACAGTGGTTCGAATGTGTTTTTTCAAATATCTCTGTTTTTTATGCGTTGTTTCCAGCAATCCACAGAGGTAGTGCCATTAGGATTTTTATGGACCACAATTCTCATTGCTTTCATTGAATATTAATGGAATTAAGTCTACATTCCTCTTCAATTAAACAAGACCTCACATGAATATCTGGAAATTTAGCATCTAAGAAACTTGAGCTCTTGGGGTTCGTGGAATAATAAGTTTAAAGAAAATCTACTTTGGTCTTAATTGATTATCACTGCTCGTCGTCCAAAAGGAAAACTAGAAATTCCTGAGTACTTGGTTTGTTGGAGAAGAAATTCCTCCACTCTTCCTTCTACAGTGACCAAGCACAACCTCTCATATCACCTCAAAAGGTGTTCGGTAGGGAAGAACATCCTGTGAAAGCAGAAAACCATCACTTGGGACATTTCTCCATCTCCATAAGCATCTTTAACCATGGTTTTGGTCTCCGAACTCGATTCCTCGTATTTAACATAAAAATTAATCGAATATAATTGCTCCATGGAAAGTGGCATCGTGAATTTGTGACTCGACCCTCGAACAGGGGTTCAGTCCGCAGGCAACTAACGCGGGTCGCAGTGCTTTCCCAAGACCACTCACAACTGTTCCCGCCACAAATCGTCTCACTCCAGTCGTCCAGTTCGACAGGAAAAATCGTTTTACTTAATTTTGGGATAGATCCTGCGTATCCTGCGATCCTGCAGTCAAGAGTCACAAACGATCTACTGTCCAATATTACCCGAAGACGGAGGTGGAACATTGAAAAATTAAAGTAAACTTATTGCGGGGGGGGGGATATCGCAGCCCGATTGGTAGAACGAGCAATGAGTTATTGACTGGAGGTTCGATTTCACGTGTTTTTTTTTGTAATGCCTCTAAGATAACCTGAGCTTCACTCATACTGTGTGGAATTCCCGAGTACCAGAACTTCCTGGGAAACAGCAGACATCAAAGGAAAAGCAACTGGTCCCACTTCTTGGGCTCAGAATGAGTGAATTTTACACGCCTTTGTGCTTAGTACCAGATGACTCCCACCCATCAAACCAACCTTTGGGTTGAAAACTGTCAATTGGAATGCATTTGCGCCAATGTATTTTCCATGCACTCTAATACTGCGAAAATCAACTAGTATTATTTTTCAAAAAATATGCTCATCATTTTAATTGATTCTTCCTGTTGTTTGGATGAGCAGAGCCCAAAAAAGAATCCCTTTTAATCTTTTCTCACCATGTACAGGGGCATTAACCCGAGGATTGCCTTGTACCATCACTTCAAACTATTGTGTTCCATGCCGATCCCTTCATTCCAACATAGCTCCTTGCACCCTCATTTTCATTTCATCTTCAGCTTCCGATAGTTCATCCTTGGCCTTCCTCAGTAATCCTTCATCGCCGTGTTTCCTTCAATCAAGTTATTGAGCAAACCTCAGGATATGCCCACTCAATTTTCCAACAGTATATTTTTATTTTATTTTTATGACACATTACAATTTTTACACTTTATTATTTTGCCACTTTATTTTTTGCACTCATTCCAAAATGTTAAAAAAATGAACGGAAACGCGGCAAAATCATTGAATCATTTTTTTTACGGCGGATGTGGCCATAAGTGATTCTTTGTCCCGCTCCACAAGCATGAGCTCACCGTATAAAGGCCACCGATTGTTTTCAACAAATCGCGGTGAAGAGGCGATAGCCCGCAGATGAAGTCGTAATGGTCAATTCTATGGAATTGTCTTTGATTAGGAAGACTGAAACGTGTTAGAGTACGGTGGTGACGTAAGAAATTTGAACCTATCTCATGCGATCGAACGTGACCTACATATTAATGAAGCAAAGGTAACTCTTAACTCTACATCTACAAAATACCTTGCAACTCATCTATAGGGTAATTGGCAGAGGGTGATGTGCTAAGAAAGGACGAGATCAAAATATACCCACCTGGTAGACACTTTTCTCTAAAAATAACTTGGGCCATTAAAAGAGTCCGGGGGCGCTCCACCGTGTAAAATCGAGGAGGAGGCTTCGAGGGGGGAAGTTGGAGGCAGGACGGGAGTTGGGAGAGGGTGGATGCGTGCGACAGATTGGGGGTGGTGGGAGGGGAAAGGGTTTTAATGTATGTATGTTTGACGGGGCGAGAGTGAAAGTCACCCCCTCCCGACCAACGCATGGCTAGAATTGCGTAGGAGAGGGCATGAAAGGCCAAATGGGAGTTACTTTGTAAGATCTGGTTAATTAATTGATGAAATTAATGTTAAATATTCTTGATGGATGATATGAATCGAACTGTGAGAAGTAAAACTGATGACTTTCAACAATACGGTAAAGACTTTGACTCTTCTTGTCACCTTCACACGAGAAACATTATTTTGGCATTGATAAAACCAAACCTTTATTGTATCCCTAACCTGAAGATGACATTAAGTGCAGTAACAAATAAAGTATTAATTAAAATCTGTATATAAAAGTTAACAAGGTTTATTATGCATTACCTTCAAGGTGAATAACTTCTTAAAAATCTTCCCCGTTGAAAAACTAAAAACAAAAATAGTAACTGCATGTTCCAAAAAGACTGCATCACTCTTTAACATTCTCTCAACACTCGACCATTGCACTACAAATATTCCTAACTTTTTTGTTAGCATAGTCACACATTCCCCGTATACCTTACACGCTAAATGAGTCGTGAGTAAGTTAATATACTTAGGAATTTACGTAAATCAGGTTAAAGTGATTGCTACTATTTGACGAATTGACAATGATAAATTATAGTTTAGGGAAAACAGCAAAACCTAGTGACGACCATATATTCTTGGATGACATTTGTTATCAACTTTACTGCGCAACTGGGCAAGTCCTCCACAATTCATTGAAAAACATAGTCAATGCGTCACTGTGTTAGAGACCATCGGTAAATGCAAGTGTCGATAATTCTAAAGACTGTATGAGAATTGCCCAAAATGATAACTCTTGTGAATCATCATGATTGATGTTTTGGAATACATGAAAAAATACGATAAAATAGAGAAATAGATGGGATCGCGTTAAGAATTTCAAGCTGGACCAAGTATTTCCGTTTAAAACTGAAATCAAACCTTACCTGGGGTAGAACACATTAGAAGAATAAGCGGGTCCGACTTGAAGAAGCTAAGTTCCATCAAACAGATAACTGGGAAACGCAACGAAAATGTAAGCTTCAGGCGTTGCCCTATATGTAATCAGATCACAATTTGAATACGCGACGGGCATCTTAGATGTATGGGAGAAAAAATTAAGCATAGAAGTGTATCCAGGTTCATAGATATGTGCTGTGTTTATCGAACGTCTTGATTCGCCAAGGAAGGAGGCAAGACATTACAAAGATAAAAGACAAGTTTTCCTGCAGCATGGAGGGAATTATTATGGCAACAAGTTACATCGGTCAGTTATAGTGATGATAAAAAAAGGGAGAGACAGTTCGAAATACTGTCAAAATAAAATGAGATTCAAGTACTATTTCAACAAACATTGCAATCATGACAAAATCGAACTTATGCACCCGAATAGACGAGTATTAACTAAAAGGCTAAAATTACATGATTTTTGCATGACATACATGTATGACCATGTTTGTGTGTACGAGCGTTTGTGTATATGACCAAATATATTTTCAAATGCAACAAAAGGAAAAATCCGTGTTGCGGGTATGGCTGGTGTCCCAATAAGTTCCACCGCTGGCCCTTTCGCCAGATTGCTCAGTAACTGTGTGGCAGTAGACACTGCGATCTGAAGTCTATGCTGTCCCTGGAACGAGCATCTAATTACGACATTAAATTATGCATCATAATAGTTCTGGGTAAAAATAATATGAAGATTACTAACTGACACCCATTATATAATTTTAACTTGACACGAAATTTCCGATTAAGCACATTATTCAACCTGAACGTTGGTTTGGAAGTTGATGATAGCGTTCACCCCAGTACTCGGTGGTTGCTCATTCTAATCCTGCAGTTCCTTATATTTTTCGAAGGAAAATACCTTCATATTTAAACTTTGCCTTCCATTCCGAGGACTGTGACACAATGCGAACGCCTAAGATTGCTTGTGACATTCAACGTACGCTAATTTGGATAACGCCTTGATGTTTTAAAAGCCCGTAGAAATACACGTTGCAAAATGACGCTTCCGGAGCCTTATGGGCCATAACACTTGGCTCGCAGGCAAATGGAGTCTTTCTTCTCAGTGTTTCATTTGGCAGCAGTGTACCTTGGGATGGAGATAACTCGACCGGCATTTAGAGGAAAATAGCTAATCCTATGATGGTGTCTATGAGCACAGAGAAGGCAACTGCTATGATGTTCAAAGAACACCTGAAGTTGAAAACAAGGGAACCATTGGTCAAAACGTCCGTATGAAACATGAGACTCTACGGAACAGAAACATGAAGCATTGCGAAGAATAAGGTATAACGAAAGACACGTACCACTTCCTCGACCGTCTAAATTCCATCTCCATTTCCTCCACACCCAACCTGCTTATGACCACCATCGACGTTACCTCACTTTACACTTCTATTCCCCATGCAGAAGGTTTATCCTCCCTCTGGCATTATCTTTCTCTACGCCCCCTACCCCAGCGCCCCTCAACGGAATTTCTCCTCAATCTTGCCACTTTCGTCCTTACTATAAATGCATTCTCTTTCCAAAATTGTTTTTACCTACAGACAAAAGGCACAGCGATGGGAACGAGGATGGCACCATCATACGCCAATCTCTTCATGGGCCAACTCGAAGAGACCTTCCTGTAAGAGCAACCCTTCCCACCTCTTTTCTGGGTACGCTACATAGACGACATTTTTATTCTCTGGACACATGGCTCTGATTCTCTCAATAATTTCATATCCGCCTTCACTGTTAAATTCACCTCTTCCATTTCAGACCCCACCATCACCTTTCTTGACACAGACATCTCACTTCAACACAAAACATTCACCATTTCAGTACATAACAAAGCTACTAACGATTAGCAATACAGAATTTGCAACACCATATCCACTCTCAACAAATACCTTGACAATCTACATCTTGCACTCCTAAAACGCAGTTACCCAGAAAAGCTCCTACAAAATAAAATCCACCGCTCCTCCCGACCACACACCACACAATAAAAAGCCCACATCTGACGCACGACTCAACCTTTGCACCACCTATTTCCCCGCATCACACAAACTGAGAACCTTCGTTATATAACTGTTTCCAATTTTACATGACAATGACGCGACCTCATCCTTACTACCCCAATACCCATCTCTCGCATACAGACGATCCGCCTATATCAAAAACCTTCTGAGATCCACTAACCCATAGGCGTCCCCCAGTGACAAATTTCCTAATATTTCCCATGCTTGCAACCGCCCCGGATGTAAAACTTGTCTACTTATTAGATCTACTTCCCTCTCCCTACATCCCCTCATTGCCCCCTCACCTCATTCCCACGCTAATTGCCTATCAAAAAACATTATTTATCTTTCGTCATGCTAACATTGCACTTCCTTTTGCATAGGCGAATGCATTACCCCCTTATCCATTCGAATGAATAATCAACGGTACTCCTGCAATTCTGCCTCACTCTCTTCTCTTCCTATCCCTTCACACGCAAACTCCCACAAACTTTCATTTGACCAGTGTTTTGCTCTTAGCATCCTAGAATCCCTACCTGATTCAACCACCAATATAGAGGTGAGAACTCGAGAATCTGCATATATTTTGGATTTCCGATCTTTCAAAATTCCCACCCTTAACCGCCATCTATAATTTCCCTCCCAGCATTCCTTGCACCTCCCCTCCCCGCCCATCGTTCTTATTTTGGCATTGTTGCTACTCTTTGTCATCCGGGCCATGGCATCCTTCGAAGTACTCCCATTTTATTGAACCACACCCTCTCAGCGGTGCTTCCACATCTTAATGCAGTACGTGAGCGCAGATTTTGCAATGGCCTCCAGGTCGCGCCTCGCATTACTCTGAATCGTCACGATGTCGACGTCTAGCCGCTATTCTTTGAGCGCCATTTTGAATTTGGACAACATCCAAAAGTCGCTGGGAGCTTTACTGGGACTGTACTGAGAATGACGAAGCTGCACATTTCGATGATGAATGAGCTGGTGCGTCGTCGCGGCGAAGAAGCCAGTCACCGTTTGACCAGAGACGCGGTCTTTTTCTTCTCACGGCATCACGTAATCATTCTAGAACTTCAACGAAAAAGCCTTTGCGGATCGTCTGATCTCTTAGAGCAAATTTGTAGGGCACAACACCCTTACAATCCCTCACTATCAAAAAAATAAGTATTGACTTTATATTGCTCCGACTTTGACGTGCTTTTTTCGGCTAGAGCTCGTCTGGACGCTTTCACTGTGAAGATTGTCGTATAGTTCCAGGATCGTTACCATAAACCCGTGATGATTCATTACCAGTAATAACCTTCTTAAGGACACTTTCATCATCACCGACCATTTCCAAGTGTTCCTGAGAAATTTCAGAGCATAT
The DNA here is from genome assembly GCF_022747635.1 of Hetaerina americana. Lineage (NCBI taxonomy): Eukaryota > Metazoa > Arthropoda > Insecta > Odonata > Calopterygidae > Hetaerina > Hetaerina americana. The sequence continues at coordinate 1,798,258 of NW_027287194.1, forward strand.
ATCTTTCTGCTTGGTCGTGAGCAATTTCGGAATGAATTCCGCAAACACGCCAGTTATTGCCAAATCCTTATTCAAAATTCTCAAACAGTAGTGTTCGGTAGTCCGAGATTATTTTCTAGTTCACGAACAGTCAACCGACGACCATATTCAATCTCAAGTCGCTACAAGTTCGATGTTTTCCGGTGCCAGCGAATGTCAGCCAGAACGATGGTCACTTTCAGCAAATGTGCGGACATTTATAAACCGCCTATACAACTCTCCGTCATCTACGTTATGCCCATACTTTCGTCCCCAAAGGCCTTCTGTTCTTCAGGCCGAAGATGAGGGACTCGACGAAATTGCTCACTGGAAGTCCTGTGAAGGGCACCCATATAGAGGCCCAGTGGGCGTAACGCACCTTAACCGGTCGATTTACATAAAGTTAAAAAACTATGGCAATACGAATAACCTGAAGTCAGTGTGCGTGTTGTTTGTGAGAAAATGAAACTTAAAACTAGCATGCGAGGAATACATACTCACCTGAATGAACATACATTTCAAGCCGACAGGAAACGGCTTGTACTATTAACTATGTCAGAAACTAGGCGGGAGAATACACATGTACATGGGGCTGGATCGTTATTCTAAGTAAAGCTAGGCGTGAAAACTGCCATTTAAAAAATAAGTGGGGAAATACTTATGTACAAAAAGGAGAGAAGTGCCCGAAAATATGTGAAGCGAACGGGACTATCTCCGGATGTCTACTAGTAACTCTGCTTTTCCGGTGATCCAGGTGACGAGGAAGACGCACCGACGAGTGAATTACCTTGGGGACTTTGTGTCAACAAAGGAAATAATTCAGCGAGAGAACCTCCGTCAACAAGGCAAGGATTCACCGGCTATCTTGCCGGAGGGCTCGGGAATTTCCGAGACGTCTTCTTGATCGGCGTCTCCTGCTCTCTAGGACGAATCAATTTCCCTCTCTGTCATGGCAGACGCGTAGTTCCCTGAATTGTGTGTAGAGATGCTGGCTAGGTAGTCAGCGAGCATTTCCGCCTTTTCCTTGGGAGATCGTGCCGCCCATTCTCCGTCTGTAATTATTGGGTCTGCTCTTTGGGGAGCCCGCAGCTTCCTGCACATCTTCCACACCGCCCCGATGTCGTCACCGCCGTCTTCTGAAAGGAGCTCGCCTCGCAAGTATGCCTCCCAGTAGTCTGATCGGACTTCCTTGAGGGCGTTCTGCACCGCAACGTTGAGCTTAGAAAGCTGTGTCCGCACATCCGCATTTCTGCCCTTGGCACCGCACGCGGTTCCGTCGCGTGATGAGGTCGCGAACCGCCGCTGGAAGCGGAACCCGAAGACGCGAGTTCTCTTGCACTTTAAGAGGTATCGATGCTTTCACCGCGCCATCTCATGTGCGATTGAGGTGACTGACCATACGGTCAGCCATCTCTGGCAAAGTTGGTTACTATTGCTCTCGTGGTTGCTCCCCAGCGATGACGTACGGAAAAAACTCCAATCAGCCGACGAACAGTCTAACCGGCAAGTGGAAGGGAAAGGAGGAATACGTCTCCCCACTGCTAGGGTAGTAGTAGTAGTTTTGAGGGGAGGCGACCGACAGCTGAGGTCATTTGCGCCATAGGGGATGGACAGGAAAGGATGAAGGGTGGAGAGAAACCCGGCGTCGGCATTAGCCTACTCTTTACGAAAGGCGCCAAGGGGTCCGCAGTTTAACGTCCCATCCGACGGACGGCGTACTTACTCAAAGTGCCCTCCACAAAGCACCTCAAGTAGGGATCGAGATACCTCTGAAAAATACTCAACATCGCCGGGATTTTAACCCGCGCCCTCTGGGTGGGAAGCCAGTACGTTAGCCCCCGCACCATCTCCATCCCCCCCACTGCTAGGATAGTGGGGTTATGGTCCGAGGACAGGTCAACGCATGAGTACATGCTAAGAGACGTCCTTACATTTCGAGTGATCGCAATGTCGAGAACGTCCCCTCTGTCGCGCTTTGGTATCGCTGGGCCTATGACCGTCAAGCCTTCGTCGTCTGGTAGCCTACGCAGATTTTCTCCCATCGGGTTGGAGGAATGCCAAGAAGTATACTTAGCGTTCAGGTCCCCAGGATTGTCGATGGGCCGCTGTTTCTCGTGAGATGTTTGATGAGATCCGGATTCCAGGGTTTCTCGGGTGGGAAATAAAGGGAGGAGACCCTGACCCATCCTCCTCTAGTCCGTAGGTAGGTAGTTTTGAGGGGAGGCGACCGACAGCTAAGGTCATTTGCGCCATAGGGGAAGGACAGGAAAGGATGAAGGGTGGAGAGAAACCCGGCGTCGGCATTAGCCTACTCTTTACGAAAGGCGCCAAGGGGTCCGCGGCTTAACGTCCCATCCGACGGACGGCGTACTCACTCAAAGTGCCCTCCACAAAGCACCGCAAGTAGGGATCGAGATACCTCTGAAAAATATTCAACACCGCCGGGATTTGAACCCGCGCCCTCAGGGTGGGAAGCCAGTACGTTAGCCCCCGCACCATCTCGATCCCCCTCTAGTCCGTATGTCCACCGAAACAGCCTCCGCGTATGGGTGAGAAATCGCCGAGAATAGCCGCACCTCCTGATGTATGAACCATTGGCGCTGGGGTTCGTTGTCCGACCTGTGGATGGTCAACCCAGGTAACCTCCAGGTGTCCGTAGGCCGAAGGTGCGTGTCCTTGGCAGCGGCGACGATGGCTGCCTTCTCCTGGAGGAACGCCCGTACTTCTTCACTTCGGTGAGGAATCCCATTGGCGTTCCGTTGCGCGAGCAGGACGGGTCGTTCAGCCATGATTGGTTGAGTTTCCGATCCTGCTGCGCACCAACTCCTCCAGGAGTGAGAGGAAAAGTTTGCCCTGCGTTGATACGACTAGTTTTTGTAGCGTCCTTGGAATCACAGCTAGGGTGTGCCATATCTCATTTTCCTCGCCACATGCTGTCAGCGAGGACTCAGTGACATTCAAAGGTGTATTTTTTTCCTTCTGTTTTTCCGCCGACTTTGGTTTGGCAGCTTCTTCGGCTTTTTCAACGGTTTTTCACGAGCGCTCTTGGTGGGAGCCGGCCTCGCTTAACCTTATCTCCAAAGGATGTCGGAGTTTTCTTCTTTTTCTTCCATTTGGAGGAGGGGATGTTAACCTTCGGGGTGCAGCTCACAGAAGGTGACGAGCCTACTGTTTTGGCTTTCCCTGGAGTTAGCGTTGATGGTTTGCTCACCATCTATGCTGGATGCTGTTCTGTTGCTGGACAGGATTTGTGGTTTCCACTTCCATTTCCTCCACTTCTTGTTGAACGGCAGGAGAATGGTCCTGCAAAAGGCCTTGCACTACCGTTCCGTAAGAAGTCTAATTGTCCACTTTCCTGACTGGTTTTCGGCTTGCTGGCCTCGGTACAGGTTTCTTGGGTGTCTGCTTCCCTATTGCTTGTCTAGGAGCTTTCAAATCTTGTCGCCTCTCGGCCTCTTTAAAGGCGGGGAATAGACGTGAGACAGCCGCATGTGGTCCTCCGCAATTGGCGCAGATGGCCTCATCTCCCCTTCCTCTGGAGCATTCCTTGACCGTGTATGCTCCATCACAGCGCATGCAGCGCGTCGCACACCAGCAAGCAATGCCTATGTGGCCGGACCGCATGCAGTTGCTGCACTGGACCCCAATCTCCGCGGAATCGCTCTACCTTTACATAGTAGTGGCAGAGCTGGCGAATGTCCCCCGGGGCGATGGCGGAAGGTGTTTTAACGACGTTCGGCACGTAACGAGCTCTGGGGAGCGGTTTCCCGTCCTCCATGACCGTCAGGCGACGGACACTCCATATTTCGTACCCGGGGGACCTAAGTCCTTCGGACATCTTTTCGACTGCGATCCACCGGAATATGCCCTTGATGAAAAGCTTCATCCCGAGCACTCGTTCTTTGGGCTGCAAGTGATGCTGAATATTTTTGCTTTTAAAAAATCAGAGGGTTTTTTCATGCCGTTTCATTGCCGTTTTTTCAAACCGGCCTTATCCCCCTTCAAGGACGAAATCGCCTGCCAAGGCACCCGACAATTGATCAATTAGACCCTGGACGTCCGTGACACCATAAATTACTATTGGTGGCGGTCGAGATATCTTTTCCACCGTCACCAGTTGCGTTCCAAATCCAAGTGGTGCAGAACTCTGCTCTTCGTGAAATATTGGGACGCAGTCGTTACGCCCGCGTCTCCGAAATGCACGAGGACGTGGAAGCTGGAACCCCTAGACGTCCTTCTGCCCAGAATCTCGGGAAAATTCTTTGAGAAAACGGCAGAAGCAGAGGCGACCCTTATTCGTCGGGACGCCGAAACAATGGTCAAGCCATAAGACCGCTTTAAGCGGCCCATAGCCTCCATAGATATGGGCCGCTTCCTGTGAAGAAGAGGCCAAGGCTGCTCTAAGTGGGAAGAATACAAACGCCTGATGACGCAGGTGAATTCCTTTCGCCTTAGTAGCTTTGGCGGCTGGAAAGGCTTAGAGCAGGGGCTTTATAAGAGCCTTGCAGTCATATATGTTGGAGTCCCTCATCTTCGACCTGAACACGCCAAAGGCAACTCCGGCGAAACTGTTGTCAGCATTAAACAACGACCCGTTAAAACCAGAATCCTTCATTTAATATGAGTTTATTGAATGCAGAATCCTTCATTTAATATGAGTTTATTAAATCCACGCGTTAATGGGAGCAGCTCTATTTCCTCTGATCGTGTGATTTTTCCTTTTGCTCATATCAGTTTTTCGAGCAATACGCCTTTCGTCTATGCTTCCTCTCCTTTCTCGTGGTAGTGCTAGAGAGAGAAATGTACAGCATAACAAACGGGAAGTGTAACTCCGTAAAGTGGGCGTAATACGGAGTGACTACGCATAAAAAGGCGTACGATTCATAGAGAATGCTTACTATAATCCTTGGCAATTAACTCAGACGTTTCCACGAAGGATTTGCGGAGTTTCACGCTGAATTTTACAAAGCAACGCTGCTCCATAAAATAACTTCTTTCGGCGGATTCGAGTTTTCGCCACCCTTCACGTAAACAATCGTATCTAATCAGCAAAACAAAATATGAAAAATTTGATAAAAAAGGTTAATTGAGAAACTTTCGCAGACCCAGTGCCTCCAATCGAATTTAAAAAACTAACTGGAGGCTAATTTTTTCAAAAGATTCGGGAACCTTTTGAACAAACCTCTTGTATGGCAAGAAGTATGAGGTTAAAAACATGAAAATACGTACGTTACTCTATGAAACCCATTACTCTGATATAGACTTTAATGCAGACATTGATAGTGTGTGTGCGTCTTTTCTGTTTGCGGTATTTCACGACAACCTGACCAATTTAAGTACACTTCTTTCCGGGTAGGCCCTTTATAGGATAAATAATGGGGACAAAACTACTCTCGCTGGGTGGGGAGAGGGGCCTAACTTGAGAGTAATCAGGAAGGATAAGGGTGGTAAGAGGAGGGAGCGGTCATTGTAGAGAAGGGGAAGGGAGGTCAGCTGACCAACTCCCCTCTCCCCGACAAACGCCCTTATTCATAGTCATTTCCCAGCTCTGAAAGAAACTCAGGGGGTCTTACACGTCGAAATTTTCCAAGTGGTATCGCAGGCCTGGTAGTTCCTGACGACTTTCCAACACCGATTATCAAACAAAATATCTTCAACGACAAATTTCAAGAAACTAGGGTATAAGGAACGACATTAACTTTTAACGAAGTCATCCACCAAATTTTCACCATAAAATAACCATTTTAGGATTAATAAATTATTCGCCTTGACCGGAATTCAATCTGTGACATTGAATATGCGAAATTTCACATTGTCACAACTTGTTTCTTTAAAAACTCCCAAAATTTCGGAATGTAAGATAGCGATAACTTAACTTGCTAAAGCACTCGGCCGGACATCGAGGGATCCGGGCTCTTATCCCGGTCATGGCGAATGATGTTTACACTTTGAAATTGTTGTATTTTCTAAGAGTCCTGTACTGCAGTAGTTCAACCGCAAATGAGGGCATACTAAGCTGGCAGGCTAGTTTGCATATATCTGCTCGTTGGCGCACCACCACCAAATTCTCGCTCCCCTACATATATGCACAAAATGCTACATTTGGGCTCGCCCACTAAGCCTAATACTAAGTCACTGCGAGTGACTTCGGTCACGTACACGAAGCACTCAAAACTTAAACCTCTCCCCAGCTAAAATCAGTCTTCCTTTTGTAAGTCGTCATCCGCCGTTACAACCGAAAGACTTTCCCTCCTTCCATTCTGGGGGAATGACGAATTTGGTGCAATTAACTCGTAATCCATTTCCACGAAATATTCTTCATTACACATCTCCGTTAGGGCATGGAAGTATCTACTTGGAGTCACCCGATGCTAACGCACGTAGAAATGAGATATTTCGAAGCAGAAATCCACGGCAAACCAAGCAGTATGACTAAAACGTTGAAGGATTTAGCGTGGTAGTCACTTCAAAAATTCAAAATTAATTCAACAGGCTGAAGCTTTTTGGTAAATTTTGGACATCAATCACTCACGGACGTACAGGAAATTTTGATAGCCCCATCACATTATGGAAGAGAATACCTTATCCTAAAAACAATGGATTGCAGAAGAGGTAGGTTAATAATATGTATTTTTCAGAGACAAATTGAAAAGTAGACTTCCGCAACCCTAATCACAAGAAAAATTAAATGCACCACTACTTGGGAGAGAAGTACAGCAATTACTTTTAATATATTTTTAGGGATAATAAATGGTTTTTTCTTTGTTTCCGCCTTCTTTACCAATCTAGATGATCCATTTTCCACGAAATTGAGACGAATTCCCAGTGCTTTGTAAGGCATTCGTTATAATTGAAAAAAATATTTTTTATGCTGAATGCCTAGTATGTAAACATTTCCCAGGTCCACACCGTAGTGGTGGTTTTTTAGTGTCATATTTAAAAATTAACCCATGACAAGCTTAATATTACATATTTTGTAACTCCCAGTATTTCATTCAAGGCACGTTATCGCGTCGTCACGTAGGTACTGTTCTTTACCCGAGTAGGGGGAAAATGTTTTTCCTGGCGCAGGTATGACCTTAAAACTCAAACCCGGATGTATTAGTCGCAGAGAAAAACAAATTACGTCATGTGAAAAAGGGGACACCAAAAGCTGTAGGGGAAGTAAGACCCGTTAGCCGAATTGGCTTTTCGGCGTTTTTTTTCATTTTTTTATACGCTCTAGAAGCGAGCAAATGTGAAAATGGGTCACTCTCGATACCCGCCTTCGAATCCCTGAGAGAAACCCGGAGACCCTTTTCAGGGTATACAAGGGTTTTCAAGGTACGGGAATATCATTTTCGTCAGGACACCCCCTATGCACCCCTAAGGGGTTTGAGTAGCGTGAGGGGTACTCAGTACTATCGTACTATCGTCCTGAGTATTTTCCAGAACTTCAGACTGATAGGTCCAGCGGTTTTGGCCCTTTGGCCATAAAAGCCGAAATTTCCGGGAATTATGCTCAATTACTCCGTTGTTTGATAAGATAAAAATATGATTTAAATTTAAAAATTTATCAAAAACAATTATCTATCGATTTCGCATGGAATTACTCGTAAAAATATAAGAGTTTACTCTAGGGTAATAAGGGTATAGTGAAATTCTTAATTGAAGCACCCTTTTAAAAATTATATATGATACCAGACCTAAATGTATACTATTCCCAATTTGTAAAATTTTGATATGCCATAAAGGTGGGCAAAAATTTTATTTAATTTTAAGTTTCTCTAAGGAATCCTTAAGAAATTAGACGATGGCGTTAAAAACCATAATAACTCCGTTGTTTGAAAAGAGAAAAATATGGATTAAATTTGAAAGTTTATCAGGAAAAATTTATTAATCGATTTCGCATTGAATTACCCGTCAAATCCTAAGGGTTTACCCTAGGAAAATAAGGGTATGGAAACATTCCGAATTGAGGTACCCTTTTACAAATTCTATACGCTACCAGACATAAGTGCATACCATTCCCAATTTCTAAAATTTTGATATACCAAAGAGGTAGGCCAAATATATAATGTTTTCTAAAATGAATAGGGATACAAAATTAATGAAATTCATATATATTAAAACGAACATTTTGTTTGAAACAATTTTTATTTGGTTATTCTTTTTAAATATAAAAAACTTATCTTCACTATAATTATACGTCATTACACTGTCATTGTAAACGTTCGGAGGAGAAAAATTTTCTTCTCCCTCCCCGAAACAAAATTGTAGCCACTGCCCCCTACCCTAATCGGGTGGTCATCTTCTCAACCTTCTCCACCCGGTAGCGCGTTTCCTCCTTCAAGTCCTCCTCCTTAAAAAATGATCCCTCCTCCTGCAGCCGAAAGAATCTTTCCCGGATGCTAGCCTGCCAGAATAAAAATATATACCGTCAGTAAATATTAATTACACATCGAGTATTATTAAAATTTGATATAACAAGTTAAAAAAAGCTACCACAGAAGTTGAAGGAGAGGCCAACGCTTCGGGTGACGTTGAGGTGGAGGTGGTGATGCAAACAGTGGGGGTGCTGATTAGCGTCGTAGCTGAGGTGGTGGACTCCTTCCAACAAAGGTAAATAAGGAAACTTTGTGTATAAAAAATCATATGTATATATATATATATATATATATATATATATATATATAACCATACTTAAAAAGGTGTGTCAAATAAGGGACTGAGTAGTGGTCGATGGCTAGTAGTGTCAATGGCTGCGACGGTCTGAGCAGACGATGGCCTCTAGTTCTCGTATCGATCGTAAGTGAGAAGCTAAGCAATCGTTTCGTCTATATTTATAGTAGATGGAAGAAGCTGATGATATTTGTTGTGGTAAAGGAAGTTCGCAGTTTGCATTTCAGCATTTAGCATTGCATTTTTTCAGTACGAGCAGCCAACTCCACAGACCTTTGCACATGATCAGCTTGCGTCGAAGGATAATTAAAATGAAATACCTGAAGTAGTTAATTCCATCCACGCCCAGACAAGCACATCCGCAGATGATGAAATTACTTGATTCCAACTAGGTGGCCTTCTTGCACGGGTGTTCCGCTGAGGGAATTAGTTTTTATTTCAATGAAACTCCACTTCTGAGAGTTAAATTTCCATTTCCTTCAGGGGTGCTAAAAGAGCTATTACGAACCGGCTTCACCTCCCAAATCATTAGCTGCATTCATTGAGGTCAGGATTAAGTACATATCATTAATCAATGGCATTAATTTTCTTCTTAGGGTATATGCAACACCTTAAAGAAATTCATATATAATTGATTTTATCAATAGGATTGCTAGGATTGCATAGTTTGTTAACTAAGCAGTAGTAGTAACTCATATACAGAAATGTCAAACGTAAATTCACTATATAACTTATCATTAATAAAGTTATCAAAATATATTGTTCAAAGCGCATTCGATAAGACGAAGGGCCAATCACCGGGTATTTAGGCATTGTATGCAGAGTAAAATTGACATAATCTTGTACCATTTATCCGATTCAATACCTCGCACTACGTTTAATCACATTGAGGAATTTACTAGTGCAGAAAAATACGAGTTTCTGTTCGAACGGGGGTATGAAGTGGATGATATTCGTTACGAGGTTTTTTCTGCCTTTAGATCCTGCACTTATTGCAATGAGATGAAAATGTATATTTTTCATACGCATCAATTTTGAAAATTTTGCAGTTACTGTAAAGTCCTTTATGACATTGACGAGGCTATGCCTCATGAGAATACCAACGCGCACCAGTATAAAATCAATGAACAAATAGGGAGAGGATTCAATGAAATTAAATCAGCTATTCGCTCAAACTGAAAACATTTTGGATTACTCCTGTGGAAGATAGTGAACAAGACGTGATGTCATTTCTCAATAACATCAAAACTAACTTGAACCTAAAGATAAGAGATCAAACAATGGAAAATAGTGCCATTAAATTCAATCTTGTTTTAATTTGCAAATTCAAAAAGGGTGAGAGGAATAAAATGAACGCTTCCTTCAAAACCAACAATCGCAGGTTTTTGTTAGCAGATTAAATTGAGGAAGTAATTAGCGAGACATTTTCTAACCTTTTAAAAGAGAAGTCCGAATTTCAAGGCAAAGGGTCAGGATTGGGCTTATCAATAGTGATAGGTTTAGAACTCCGAATAAGCAAAGTACACACAATTTCGAGGATCAACATTCATTGAGCTGCCTACAAAAATTACGAATACTAAATCCGTTATCAATATCAAAAATGATGATCAATACTGCTAGAAATATGCCATTTGGGCAAATAATATCGAAAGGGATCCTCAAAGACAATATAACACACAAGCATGCCATATGGGCTACAATTGGGACTGCATCTCGTACCCAGTGGAGCTGATAGATATCCCTAAATTCGAAAGTGTCAATAATACTATATTTCAATCATAGTTTTTGGTCTCACAGATAAGAACCTCGTGTACCCACAAAACATTGTAGATCATTACACCGAGGATCATCGTGACCTCCTTTACATTAGCAACGAAACAACCGCTCACTATTGTTAGATTAGGATTTTGATAAATTGATTCACTCCCAAATTACAAAACATTCTAATAGAATATTCACTTGCAAACGCTGCCTCACACATTACCAGAAGGAGCGCAGGCTAGAAGAGAATCAACAGCTATTTAAAGGTACAGACGAGCCGAATAAAATCGTTCTACCGGACGAGGACAATAAAAGTTTATTGGTCACTTACTTAAAATATTCTTTTTGGGTACCTTTTGTCATTAACCCTGACTTTGAATGTCTTCTGGAAAATATTAGTACATACGAGCCATATCCTAACTCATGCTATACTAATTAAATGCAGAAACATACCCTGTTTAGCTTTAGTTACATCGTAGTTACCTGAGGGATGCGAGGACCCATACCTGTACCGAGGTCCCAATGCTGCAAGGGTATTCATTTTACGGATGAAAGAAGAGGCTGAAAAAGTTTGTAAACTTTACAAAAATATTATTCCAATGAATCCTCTCACTCCAGGTGAAGACTCAGATTTTGAAACTGCAAACGCATGTCACATTTGTGGTAAAGAATTGAACGAGAATAAAGTTAGAGACCATGATCATTTGACAGGAAAGTATAGAGGACCTGCGCACTATTTTTGTAACATTCAATAAAAAATGCCAAATTTCCTTCCAATCTTGATTCAAAACCTCTAATCATATGATGGGCATTTTATTGTACGAGAGCTTAACTATGACGAGAGGGAAATATTTATAAATCCAAAATCTGAAGAAAAAAATATATATTTTTCTTAGGCAATTGTTTCCTCCGAGACGGAATATAGGATAGAAAAAGTTTTGAGACGTAAAGGGAGTGGACCTAAATTGGAATACTCTGTCATGTGGGAAGGATACCCATCCTCATTTAATTCTTGGATTCCTGCCTCCTCCGTTCGTACATTATGAACGAATTTTATCTAACCCTACCTACCGAAAGGTCGAGGGATTTTTATCCGAGAAATTCGATAGCTAACTTTAAAACAAATTGAGTCATCGTATCGATTTGACGAATGATGATTGGTACGTAGGTTTGGCGGAAATTTCCCTTCCATCTATTCATACTATATTCTTTCTCGTTTAGCTAGAGAGGAAATTGAAGATGCTAGAACTTTGGAGGAAGAAAAATATTTATCTTCTAAAGATAATAGAACGCGAAATGAAAAGGGATTAGTTCGCGAAGACATAGGAGGACCACAGGATGCATCTAGCGAGGTCAAAATCAAATTAAAAGATGGTTCGTTCTTTGTGGTACCTACTGGCGCATACGAATCACTAGGTAAGGCCTTTGTCAAACCATTCCTCAAACTAGATAAAGCGAAACGTAAAGCAGTACAAACGGAAATCTTTAATACGAACAAGGATGATCTTCCATTAACTGAAAACATATCAGGATTGAGTGAGCATATAGAACCTGGCTTTTTAATTATTGCTAAAAACGTTACTTACACTTTACTTCCGGGCGCATATAATTCGTTTCGAGATTTATTTATTACTTCTCTGTCGTATTTTAGTACGACAAGTAAAAATTACATACGTAGAGACATATTAGATACAATATACATACAAGCAGCGGAGGAAATAAAGGAAAGAACTAATAAAAACATTAATACCTCACCCCTCAAGAGTATTACTGAGTACGCTAGAGAAGCACATGCAACTTACAAAAGCGGTGAAGTAAAATTAAGCATAGCACACTCCTCTTCCGACATATATGTCTACACTGATATAATCAAACCGCAGTTTGTGAGTGATTCCCTTAGTCGATGCATACGCATCTTGAGTACTGAAATTTGTGAATATCAAAAATTCAATCCGATATATTATTTCCCCTTTGAGAGGAACCATATCGAAATTCTACTGGGTGATAAAGTCGGTGAGCCCATATCTTTTCGTAGTGGTGAGCAAAGCTCCATAATAGTGTTACACTTTTTAAAAAAGAACTAATTCACGTTAGTTTATTATTCTGCGTCGAGATGGCATCGGTTGTGGACCGATATTACAGTTATAATACGAAGCAGGTGGGGGGAGAGATTGGACCATGGTATACAGCCTCGTACAGGGTACAAAAGGGACGAGGTATTGAAAGTGTTCTCGCAGGTCTGTGGCCTTTTGCCAAGCCGTTACTATTCAGTGGACTGAAAAGTGTGGGTAAGGAAGCAGCGAGTGCGGGAGCGGCAGCTCTCGCGGACCTTAGGTCTAAACCAGTACAGGATACTCTGCGCAGTAGAATAAACGAGGCGGGGCAGAACTTGAAACGTAAGGCCGAGGATAAGTTGGAAGGTATGACTGGTTGACGATTGAGGTTCGTAAAATGTCCATGGCTAAATAAAATAAAACCCGTTGGTGGTCAGAAAAAACAGCATTCCACTAGAAGGTGAAAAAGAGGAAAGGTCGCGCCGAGTGTTATTTTTTCATGATGAGTGATCACATGCTGAGTGCGCTGGACATATTCCAACTCAATCCTCCGATGCAGACGAACACTCTTTCGAAGCAACTTGTCTCATATGAACTCATCTCTTCGTTAGATAATAGATCCATTATCGAATGTCTATTAAAAGATTCTGGAGATGCGTGCAAGGACTTGAAGAGCGTTTATCTGAGACTTTAAGTGAAACTCTATAAAAAGAATTTAACTGACTTTATCGAGAGTGATGAGTTGTCAAAAATCTTCTCCATTCTTTCTTTGAACAGTGTAATGTATATTTCAATGAAACTCTTACACACCCTCCGAGGATAATTACCACTATAGGAGCTATTTCGAAAACGCGTTAAACTATGGGGTCGATGCGAGCAGAACGCATCTGCATAATGCAGGCTGGGAATTGGATACGGGAAATGATATCCATAAGACGGATTCTTCCAATGCAGGGTACACGAAACGAAAATCATGGTTCAAGAATGGCACCGAGGTGGAACTATTCGGTAAATTGCACGTGGCCGTGTTCAACCAGTCGTGACTATTGCTGGATTGAGAAGATGTGGGAATTATGTTGATGCTTGCACCTCCCTCCTTCTATCTCATGGAGGGAGAAGAAGGGGTTTTGACAATTTTCGACGCTACTCTTTCCGTGCTACATTTTGAAATCAATCCGTCCATATTGGTGGCGCATAGTAAAATATTACAAAGTGGAAAAAATGCGTAATATCATTACAAAAGAACTGAACTAAAGACTTGTACTATACCTGCCGGAGGTCGAACCCTAAATATCGATAATGCTATTGTTGGACGGATACCTTACACAATCGTTTTTGCAATAGTAGATAATGCATCAAAGGCGGACAGTTTGATTAGGAATCTGTTCGCCTTATCTCATTATTCATTAGAGAATTTTTCAATGTTGTTTAACGGTTTTCAGATTCTTTTGGAAGGTTTGCAGTGCAATTTCTACGGAAAAAAATATTGGGCACGTGCGCACGATACATTATTTTCGGGTGCTGGAATGAAGTACGCTGAGAGAGGTCATCAAGTCACTTACGACAAGTTCGGACACGGATATTTGATGCTAGTCTTTGATCCAACCCCCGACAATTCTGGGAATGACGATTATATAAGTTTAGGAGATATAGGTGTTGTGAGATTAGAGGCTAAATTCGAGCGAGAGTTGGCAAAAACAGTGGTATGTCTGCTTTTTTCAGAGTATGACGCAACATTGGAAAAAGATAAAGACACTCCTCTCCTTGCTCGCTCTCCTTCACACCATTTTTGCCTTTTTTCACTCGCGACGCCATTTTACACTCGCGCCTCATTCGCACTCTCGAAATATAATTGTCACTTTTCTCGCACAACAAAAGAAAGGCTGCCCCACGTTGGGCGCCATTTGTGACGCGGTATTTAATTTATAGGAAAATTTTCCCCGATACCGCGAGACAAGGGAGGCCGCGACTCTACTTGTTTTGAGGGCGCCAGGCTAGCCGCATGGCTAGCCGCAGAGTCACGCCGCTGGCTGTCACCTGGCCCATCATACTCCTCGTCCCAGGGGAGGGCTCGCTCACCTTTTATGTGCCCCGGGGTGGGCAGCGGCTCTTCAGCTGAAATCACGAGAGACGCAAGGAGGCGCATAAAAATGGACTCCGACGAGTAAACTTCATAAGAACTATTTATTATCACAAGAAAAGGTGTGGGCGCTCCCAAGCAAACATGACGCGCGGCGCCGACGCCTGCTGGGCCACGATATTGGGTGGCCGCTCGGCTGCAGCCGAAGATGGCCGCCTCGCTGTCGACTGCTGGCTCCCGATGATCCGGTTGGGGCCTGCGGGGGGCCCACACGGCGAGGTCGGTTGCTGGCACGCGCACCACCGGTGTTCGTAGGCTGTCGGTGACTCGACGATGATAGCACACGACCTTCTCTCTCGGACGTCTCACAACGAACTCTCCTTACCACGTGTTGGCCGGCACTCTCCGCGCGCGGCGCGCCCCGCTCTTCTTTTTTTCTTACATACATTGTCGGCGCCCACAGATAGCGCCCCGCCGTTCTACGGCTCGCGAGAGGGGCGCGCGTATTCGAACTGGGCAAGTGACGCTGCGCCAAGCACAACGTCACAGTCTATGCATCAAATAGGTTACCTAAATCACCTCAAAATGGAGTTTACATAGATAATTTATATCGTTGTAATTTACCGGGTTCTAACTGTGAGGGGATATACTTGGGCAATCATTCATCCGAGTATTTTGATTCTTTTGGTCTGCCTCCCTTCCTAGCGAACTTACGCCAATTTTTAAAACCATTCACAATCACACAAAATCGTTTACAAATTCAAAGCTTTCATTCCGATATTTGCGGTGAACACTGCTCTCTCTATACGGCGAGGAAATCTTTAGGACACAAATTACATAAATTCCTTACCCAATTCCACCAAACCATTCCCCATCTCAACGACTGCCGAGCCTTTAAGCTGTTCCGTCTAACCTTCAACCAACTACGATGCGCCAGATGTCACCCCAGAGCTCAACGGTGCTGTTCCAGAATAAATAGTTGGAGGATTCACGTAGTAACCTCACGTGTTTAGATCCTGGTAAATGCCAATGGGATATTGCATCGCTAAGGTAGTATATAGGAAAAGCCATTCCTTAAATACACCATCTTGGATTTTCTGGAAGCCGGTTCCCATGCCGGACTGCTAGGTTTTCCTATGATTGGCCGGTTATCTTTACTTTCAGTCGATCAACGGACAGAGACCATCCGCATTACGCGCATGCGCACTTCATCAATCAAGTAGAGATATTTCTAATGATTCACTCTTATTTTGGAAATCAGAATCAGAAAGCCAAAGAATGCAGATCGTCGTGGCCAAATGCTTTTCAAAGAGGGGAGTGACGGAGATGTCAGCCGTCGATTTGGAAAGCAATCGCCTTTTCTGGGGAAGCTTTCGTCTTCACGAAAAGCTCACAGCTGCAGGTAATAAGCTGCGATTTCAAGATCCACTGCATTGCAACGAGAAGACCTCGTTTGAGCACGGCTTCATCTCACACATCGAGTTAGCCCCAGCTTTGGAAGCCATAATAGAGAGAGCCTAGGGGCTTTGCGCCTTTAGCGAGGCAGAGTGCCAATTTCTCTCTGATGTCATGGGGCGCACGTTCATTTGCATGGAAAAGGAGCTGGCCTGCCCCCTCTCGAGAAAGGCACCTTCCCCTCGTTTCCCTGCCTGAATCCCTGTCATAAATTGCGCAGTTGCGTTTGTGCCCACAGAAACGCCCGATCACAGGCGCAGTGGTTCCAATACAACCGCCTCAAGGCTGAGGTTGAGCCCTGCCAAGATGACTGTTCCCCACCCCCTCTTCCATCACCGAACTCTTAATTTATGCTAAAAATGCTATTTAATACATGCTAGACTTAAGTCGTGATGCAGCCGTCAGTGGATGCAGTTCTCAAGTTACCACTGGTGAAGAGAAAGAGACCTGCTGGACTTTTGACTAGCTCCGCCTCGACTTTTGAACAATATATTTCAAACGGTGTATTATTTGAACGAGGCAAAGACAAAGAGCGTGTACATTGGCTACGGAAGTGACTTTGAATTAATGGTTCAATTTAACGGTAAAAAAGTGTAACATTTTCACACAGTGAATGGGAAAGGATCTTGAATTCGATAGAGACTGTAAATGTGTAATTTTATAAGGGAGAAAAAGGTGTATTAACGTCACCCTGCTTTAGGGGCTCTAATACAACTCTGCAAACTGATAAATCTATTTCTCCAGAGGCTTTTGGATAGTCGTGAAAAAATAAAACATTTTCTCGCAAATAAACTAGCAAATCATATCACAAATTGTGATATACCGAGGCTTGAATTGGAGATGGTACTCATAGCGTATGATTCGGCTGAATACTGAAAGAAAATTGTGTCTGTGTGTTAATGCAAGACTTTTTAACCTCTGGCACGAATGAAACTTCTGTAAGTTAAAAGGTATTGCTGTAAGTTCAACCCCTGGCATTGGGTGTAAAAACCTTGTAAGTTGGACATACATCACGATGAGTGCCATTATCGAATTTCAAGGATTTATAGCCAGCGATGGAAAATTTATTGTCAAGGAAAAAGGCAATTATCGCTGTCCGGAACAAATGTTGCAATACGTGTTTATTTAAATCACCGCCGAGAATTTTTTATACTAAAGAGTCGACTTGGTTGCGAAACAATTATCACGGCTTGACAGAATATTCTTGAGACGTGCATTATTCTGAATTGGAGTGTATTATCCAATTATACGAGGCAATATAAATATTTATTTACCAAGTTGGTACAAAAGGCATCTTTTTCATCCGGTCTTCTTCCCGAGGGAATTTGTGTTGCTAATCTCGAACTGTACGGCTGTCCTTCGCTCAAGAAATTAACTGCGCATGAGGAATGATTGTTACCTGAATACCAGAATATCACATAATGTGCAAGAAAAAACGTTATCAAGTTGGCTTAATAGTGTATTCAAAATAAAATTTGTAAATAAAAAATGGAAAAATTATTATAATTGTAATCAAAACCAGTAAAAAATATATTTATGGTTTATTAAATTGTAAAATCCGTATCCGTGCTTTATTTCTAACCTTATATCCCATGAAATGAGAAATAAAAAACAATTTTCAACAATAAACTTTTTTTTACTTTAATATACAAATATCTCATCTTCAAATTTGAGTACAAATTTGATCACTCTCAGGCGGGTGCCTCTCATATGGTCCGTGGTACAGTATCGCATATCGGGTCTTTATGGTCCGTGTAGCAAACTGTCTTCACTTCGTCAACTTCCACGCACTCTCTTTTACTAACAAAGTGCGATCGACCGTCAAACTCAGTTCTTCCTCGACGCTCTGGAACATATCCTCCATTTACTCTCGATTGCGGGCGGTGTGCTTCGTACACTTCCAGCCAAATTAAGGGAAGCTGCTCCTCGGCCTTTTGACGCTTCTCAGGATTGGAGATAGCAGATGCCTGGGTAATGTCGAATCTCACGACTCTCCTACCTCCATCTTGAAAGCCGGAATATTTCACTCTTTGACCGACGACATCAAACACACGGTTCTGGTGTCGGAACACACAGTAGTACGTAGTTAGGAAAGAAACTGATAGTATAAAATCGGTATTTGCGATACTTTCTCTCGGGATATTTATTGAGTACACCTCCTCATCTTCTTTTCGCTCCATGCGCAGATATGCGTCACCCAAGCGAGCACATGAAAGGTCAATTTTCACGCTCATGTTGACGGAGAATGAGCTTCTTTTGAGGCGAGGTCATTTATATACGCAAGTGGGAGGAGTCACGTTTTAACCTCACGTGTTTAGATCCTGGTAACTGCCAATGGGATATTGCAGAACTAGGGGAGTAGACAGGAAAAGCCGTTCCTGAAACACGTCATCTTGGATTTTCTAGAAGCCGGTTTCTATGCCGGACTGCTGGGTTTTCCTACTATTGGTCGGTGTTCTTTATTTTCAGTCGATCAAGGGACAAAGACTATCCGTATTATGCGCATGTGCACTTCATCAACCATGTAGAGATATTCCTAATGATTCGCTCTTTGGAAATCACTCTCGCTCCAGCTGTCGGTATGAACGCATCGGAGAACTTGATGTCATCCTCGTCGCCAGTAGTTGGTCAGCTCTCGACCGTGAAACAGGATGGACTAGTCTATGCGAGGTTAAAAACAATAAAAACTGGGGGGTGAGGGATGGGTGTTTCCCGGTTAACGCAATTCTACTCTCTCTTCATGACCCCCGCTTTAAATGTCAATCTCCGAATAGGAGAAGGAGACTGTGAATAATTAGGATAGAATGAGAGAATAGTGAAGCGGAATTAAAGAGAATAAGCGGGATGTTCAAAAATTAGGTCTTGAGAGCTTTAATACATTTTTACGGGTTTTTAAAAAGTGTTTTCACAGAACTGAGGAGACTTTTTTTTACGTAAAATCACGTTGTCTTTTGATTAATGCCGTTAATTTGTTGTTATCGTTAATAATAAATGAGATAATTGATGAAATATATGTATTGAAATATATAAAGGGGACACTAAAAGGCATTTATCTGAAGTCAAATTGCCTCTTCTTTCTTGCGGGGCCATTTGTTTTTCTCTACAAGCGATAGTTTTTCTAGATATAAGAGACGATGACCTTGGGTGATGATTTTTCCTGCATGGGTTGGGTTGACGTGATGCAATTAGATTGCATATGAAGGAAACAATGCCCCCTTTCTTTCACGTGACGTTTTTTGTTTTTCTCTACGACCCATACTTCCGGGTTTGAGTTTCAAGGTCAAACCTGCGCCAGGACAAACATTTTCCCCCTATTTATCCGTTGTAGACGTAAACCCTGACACACCATTGCGGTGGCTTTTCTTGATACAATTTTGATGGACACAAAGGCAATTTAGCCCAATAATACCTCACTCTAAGCACGTGCGGTTACCGTCGGTGAGTGCAGCCTCCCGACCCCCTACCGCGATCGTGATTACACCATGTACATCTACACTTTATATACACTTCCCCGCAAGCCATCACAAGGACGTGTGGCTGGTGGTGTTCGTCAGGTCACTATACTACATCCTTCTACTCCACTACTTCCACCTATAGATGTCACCCCGCGATCCACCGAATGGGCACCTGACAGGGGGGAGGGAGGGCAATCGAGCACCATTCACCCGTTCTCCACATTACGAATATTATGTGATTTGTAACTGCTCCACCGACTTCACTGAGAAGATAAATAAAGATACCCATCAAAAAGGGCGGGCTGACATCCATAGAAGCCATTGATCATCGTTTAGCACTCTACTCGAGCAGGATTCCTTCTATTCATGCCTTTCAACTATCCAGCTCTGCGCATTTTCCGGTCTTCGTCGCATTTGTTGGCTTAAATCGGTAGAGTGATAAGTGATCTCCGGTAACTGACCAAACCTGGGGTGGCGAAGCAACGAAATGGCACAAATACAAAAGGAAAATCTTTAAAAATCCGTGTGACTTAGACCCGAAACCGCCTGCTGACATTTTGGCGAAACTGTTGTCTATTCAAGGCGACGAACACCGAGAAAAACCGGAAAATATTTTGAGCGTATCGAGAATATGTCAACATGAATACGCGTCCATAATTTACCAATGGATCTTCTGAAAAAAATGCGTTGTTTCATATTTGATGAGCCTATTGAAGGTATCCCGAAATTCAAATTAATGAGATGGTGTGTCGATAAACTACATGCGGATGCAGTATCAGACTTTCCAGGGCGCCTTTAAAATATGCTCCTAATCTTAATTTGACCTCGCAATACTGGGAATGGATTGATTGTACTTGTCCTGCGTGAAATGTTCGGCATTGGTGGCAGGAGGGAATTTCAAAGACCGGATAGGGAGGAAAGGGAAAACAGGTATGGGGCGAATCGTGTGGACGCGCGGATTCCTGTGGGTTGTTGGTTTTTGGCTTTCGGAATTCGGGAACGGTTGACCGGGGGTTTTGTTTCTTTCTTTGGGGGGGATGGGGCGTAGGAGAAGGAGGGGGAGAGAGAGAGCTGGTTTTCTGCGAGGAAATGGAATAAGTTGACCGGACTAGGGAGAGGAGAAGGCGAGCCTCGAGTCCCCCCTTCATTTCTTCCTTCATGTTGCTTCGTGAAACGGCCTAGCTTTCGTGAACATGAACTGATCAGAGAGGAATTTTCAACGAAGAGATCCTACAAGAGGAAGAGCTTTATCCCTTAAGTTTTACCTTTTTTTATGAAGAAAACCCTCGTGGAGAACGATTTAGAGGCGAAATGTTCTCAGATTTTCCCTACCCTCCTAGGTATTTATGTTCAGTTCATCTACGCCTGCATCATATGATGAAAAACTCTTTTCGGGAAGGTGTTCCTACATATTAGGGAGAAAAATAAAGCCAAATTTGATTAGGTTTCCACTCTACGGAGGATCATGAACACTTTTGGTATTGAGTTCGCCGAAATATTCAGCAGTGCATGTTTGAAATGCGTCCTTGAATTATCGTGGTGCTGCATCCAGCCTTTTGCTTTGAAATGTGGTCATAACGTGGTTGACATGGGAATTATTAAGTACGTACCTATGGAATGCTCCATCGACGGTTGTGTGTGCTGTCACGACATACAAATGCGCCATTCCCTGCAAATTTCAGTACTTGATGCGATAGTATATTTGGGTGCAGTAAGAGTTAAAAATCATACTAGTTCTATTTTAGTATTCATCTTTGGACACTTATTTTTACTTCTAAATCCCCCCTGTGGTACTTATAAAAAAATTTCCAAGATGAACAAGAACAAGCGAAAGAACTTGATAATGTTTTAATTACAAGCCGTTTTAATGCTTTTGAAATATTTTAAGTCAGAATGAAGTATGAGAATGAATTAAGGTTGTATGATCGTTGACTGTGGGATCGATGAATGGGAGATAATTCTCCCTGGAAACACATGAAGGCGCTTTGTAATGCTATCACAATTGCGGAGGATCATTCAATTGTTCAAGTGTAAAAGGTGAACAGATAAAAAATGGTTATTACAGAAATAATACGTAGCATGCGATCACACAAGATTTATTATGGCTATTCAAAAGATAGTATAAAAATGACATGATTGTTCAAAGCATCGCATTTAAAGGGAATTTATGTGCTTCAAGCACTTAAAATATGTGACATTAGCTATTATTTAATAAAACGGTACAAAAATCACTTTGGCCGAGTTAGGTGTGAAGTCCAGCCACATACACCCAATCATCTGCTCTCAGTCAAAACAATGCGTAGCGTTTTATTGTCATAATACGCACTAATTATTCATGCAAGCATTTGTTCAATTTTGACTGTCATTTTTTTCTTATTTTTTTGCTGATATTTCTGAATTGTGCAGGGGTAAAATGTAATAGCGTATCCATAATGTTAGAGCAGCTGGGCAGGGAATCACTCCAGGAGCGAAGGGTAAATTACAGATTGCTTTATGTTCTTGCATAAATTGGAATGGCCTCCCTTTAGCAGTGATGTTCAAAATGTATAATTATCCCGATTGCATTATGGTAGACGGGATCACGTCAATATAGTTAGAAGGAAAAATGCTAAACGGATAGATTTAAGATGTAATTTTGTCCACGAAAAATTATGGATCATAATAACAATGTCCGACCGCTGTAGGGTCATATTTGGATCGACATTATTCTGGTGTGTATTAACCCCCTGCCACACACCGCAGAGTGTTACAATAAGAAAAAAGGAGAGACAATTAGACACTTTCTTCTGGGGGACCGCATTTTCAAAAAGTTAAATACATTTTGCCAGTTATTTAAAAGGAGTTGAAATCCTAATGGAAATAATTACTTTCGAAGTACTACTCGGATAAACATGTATGAGGATTGTAACAGGTTTCTCTTGATTGGGATTTCCTGTTGAGGGCGGAAACTCAGGGGACTTAAAAATTAACCTGCATACTCGAGGAACATCGGTTTGGGAGAAGGTGGTGGTTCACTTAACAAGATGGCAACATTCCGAAGCAGCATTTCGCAAAGGATCACGCGATGTCTCCGCCGCCTCGATTATTCCCGTTTTTCAAGGTTTTCCAATTGAAGATATTTCTCAAGTGAGAGAGGAAGGGAGGATTGCGACTTGACTGCCAAAAATTCGGAAACGTGTGTTTCTCTTCCTTTTTCGTGTGCATTTCAGTGTTTTTGTTTTTATTCACTAGTACTATCTTCATATACATTATTGTTCACATCCTTTAGACTTTCAACTAAGTTTGAGACTATATATATATATATATATATATATATATATATATATATATATATATATATATATATATATATATATATATATATATATATACTACTTAATTGATCAGATGGGATAATGGAAGACTAAAAAACCTAAAGATGATTCTACAAGACCCGTGCTTCTATTTAAATGTTTGAATTCTCTAACCTGCCGGATTAAACCATACTCAATACCTAATAATACTTTTTTCTCCTGAATTATCCTCCATCCTTCCATTTTTCCATCAAACATTCGCACTTCTCCTTGTAATCCTTCCGCTACCTCTCTTTAACTTCAATCGAAGTGTTTGCGGAGATAGAAATACGTGCATCCGAAAAAAATATAGTGAAAAATAATAAATGACATGTCCGATCCTATGGAGCATAAAAATTATTTAATTTCTTGTAAATGAAATAATAGAAGAAAAGGGATATAATAAGAGGATAAGAAGTATGTAAAGCAAGAGAAAACGAAATTTTCAGGGAAATGTAATAAGGGTGTGATGCCACGACTAGGACGACTATTCAGACGTTTGATGGGAGAATGAGTAGATTTGGGACGGAATGCAGCATAAAAGATCGTTTAATTATAACCCAATTGCATATCCTGAAACCTATTTAAATTTTTTCCTTTTTTTTCGTTTACCGAGGGATACAAACGGAAAATTCAGGCTCTCTTCCTGCTTGTACATGTATATCAAAATAATTTACCTTTCCTTGTACCTTCTTTGTTGTTTTGCTACGTGTTACACACATCCACCCATCAACTCTCTCACACCCACAAACGCGCGCAAACATTATTATCATAGGTAGCAAACAGGTTGAGTCAGGTGCTGGATAGGCACTTGCTACACAACGATAACAGGAAAAATTCCTAAGATAACAGAACCTAACCACCAACACTACATAGATTAAGCATGAGTCTGCGCGCTGCTATGGGTGTAGTTTTTCATATCCATTACTAAAAAAGAAAGAAAGACTCGTACTTTTCCACAGATTTTATTATTCCGTACAACGCGTTTCACCGACTTGCGGCATCATCAGGTACAAATTTGCAAAACAGACAGAGCAAGCATATATACTTTCAGGACAGAGTGGGGGCGGGGAGGGTTGGAAGGATTTGAGAGGGGTGGGGGCTCGCAGGTGCGTTGATGGATTGTTTTGACCATTTCCAGGCTAATTTCTCGGAGAGGAGTGGGGAGGGGTATGGGAATAATTGCTCATTACAAAGTGTCGTGTTGGGGTTCACCAAGTGCCTTCTAATCTCTAATTGCTCGAGAGCGTCTACATTGCTACCTACATTGCTAGAGGTGCAAGTAAAGGAGGGAATTGGTGGGAGAGAGTTAAAAAGCGGGTGGGAGAGGGATGGGATTTTGGTTTTGAAAATAGGGCATGTTTTACATCTGGGTTTATTGCAAGGCGTTGGAGTGGTTTTAGGACGGGTTGGGGATTTAAGGAGTGGATTTGTTGATTTGAGGAGATCGGATAGGTTGGCGGGGCGTTTGAAAGTAACTGAGGGGCATTTGGGAAAAAGGTTGGCGGTGGCATTATGATTTTTTAGGATAGGGTAGAGGTCTTTCAGGATTGATCGTATAGATTCTAAGCCCGGGAAGTATGTAGTGCAAATTGAGAGAGGGTGGGGTTCTGCGGTGGAGGAAGGTTTGGGAGTGTACGCATGTTTTCGGATTCTTTTGTTCAGGAGGGATTCGGGATAACCTCTTTTGAGGAGGGAACAGTGTAGACTTGAAAGGAAATAATCAAGGGAATCAGGGTCACTACAAATTCTGTGTCCCCTTGTGGATAGGGAGTAAGGAATGGAGCGTTTTGTGTGATATGGGTGGCAACTATTGTAGTGTAAGTATTGCTGTTTGTTTGTGGGTTTAATATGTACAGAGGTGTGAAATGTTTGGTTTCTTAATGTAACATTTACATCCAGGAAGGTGATTTGGGAGGAGGATACTGTAGAACTGAAGGAAATAGAGGACGAAGCATTGAGGTCGGAAATGAAAGCTTTCAGGGAATCGGTACCATGTTGCCAGAGGAAGAAGATATCATCGATGTACCAACCGTCACTCCAGCAATTTTCCAGACCCCTTCACAACGCCTTACATAAATTCAAGCCGGCTTCTGCCCAAGAACCCAATCCCCTCCCCCTAAATCATCCAATTGAAATTTTTATAAACCTTCTTCTGTCCAGAATTTCCAACCCGTCTTTCCTCAAGACCCTAAATCCTCGACCCAACCTGTCTCCAACAGAATCCACTGAACTAAAAAGGCTAATTAAGGATCCTAATATCATCATTACTTCCGCGGACAAAGGTTCAACAGTTGTTGTCTGAAATAGATCGGATTACATAACGGAGGTTGACAGGCAACTCTCGGATACGTGCGCATACCGGCAAATCCCCGAAGACCCAAACCCCGCACTTCAGAAGGAACTTATTGAATTTCTCGTGTCTAACGGGCCAAATGAGGGTCTATCTCCTTCAGACCTGGACCTCCTCTCCCCTCCCCACCCACGCACCCCTCATTTCTATATCCTTCCAAAGATTCACAAGCCTGGGAATCCCGGTCGTCCGATTTTATCCTCCCGTCACTCCCCAACTGAAAGAATCTCTGCATTTGTAGACCACTATCTCCAACCGATAGTCCATTCCCTACCGTCACACACCAAAGATTCTTACCATTTCCTGGAAAGGCTAAAATCAACCTCCCTCCCTCCAGATACTGAGATCATTATGGCCACCATAGATGCAACATCCCTATACACATCGATTCCCCACTCAGAAGGTCTCTCCGCTCTCAAACATTACCTCTCCCAACGCCCTGAGCCACACATACCCAGCACAGATTTTCTCCTTAGTCTTTCCGAGTTCATCCTCACCCGCAACTCCTTTTCCTTTAACGACAAATTCTTCTTACAAATCAAGGGCTGTGCCATGGGTAGCAGGTTCAGCCCTTCCTATGCAAACCTCTTTCTTGGTCTCGCAGAGAAGAAATTCCTGTCAAAACAACCACTGAAACCTCTATTGTGGCTCAGATACATCGATGATATCTTCCTCCTCTGGCAACATGGTACCGATTCCCTGAAAGCTTTCATTTCCGACCTCAATGCTTCGTCCTCTATTTCCTTCAGTTCTACAGTATCCTCCTCCCAAATCACCTTCCTGGATGTAAATGTTACATTAAGAAACCAAACATTTCACACCTCTGTACATATTAAACCCACAAACAAACAGCAATACTTACACTACAATAGTTGCCACCCATATCACACAAAACGCTCCATTCCTTACTCCCTATCCACAAGGGGACACAGAATTTGTAGTGACCCTGATTCCCTTGATTATTTCCTTTCAAGTCTACACTGTTCCCTCCTCAAAAGAGGTTATCCCGAATCCCTCCTGAACAAAAGAATCCGAAAACATGCGTACACTCCCAAACCTTCCTCCACCGCAGAACCCCACCCTCTCTCAATTTGCACTACATACTTCCCGGGCTTAGAATCTATACGATCAATCCTGAAAGACCTCTACCCTATCCTAAAAAATCATAATGCCACCGCCAACCTTTTTCCCAAATGCCCCTCAGTTACTTTCAAACGCCCCGCCAACCTATCCGATCTCCTCAAATCAACAAATCCACTCCTTAAATCCCCAACCCGTCCTAAAACCACTCCAACGCCTTGCAATAAACCCAGATGTAAAACATGTCCTATTTTCAAAACCAAAATCCCATCCCTCTCCCACCCGCTTTTTAACTCTCTCCCACCAATTCCCTCCTCTACTTGCACTTCCAGCAATGTAGTGTACCTTCTGAAGTGCCAACTTTGCCCTGCCTATTATATTGGGCAAACCACCACACCCCTCAATATCAGAATCAACAACCACCGAGCCTCATGCAAAAACTCTTCCTTAATTGACATGCTCCCTATCCCCAAACACGCCTCCGAACACAACACTCCCTTTGATAAATGCTATAGTGTATCCATCATAGCATCCCTCCCACCCTCTGATCCTCCTCTGAAACTGAAAACACTAGAGCAATCCTTCATCTGGCTTTTGGAGTCCTGGAACTGGCCAGGAATCAATATTAGGCACTAATTACCCTGTTCTAATTATATTTTCATCCCCCTTCCACCCCCATCACCTTCTACATTTTCCCCACCCTTCTAACGCTGCCCCTCCAAACCCGTCCCTTCGGAATTCCCTCCCCAGCTTCCCCTTCTATCCATCGCTCCAGCCCTCGTATTCCCTTCAGTTCTGTCCCTCTCCACCTTGATAAAGGTGGCAACGACCACCGAAAATTCGAAAAATAGTGAGTCTCTTTTTTGTGTGTTTCTGTGTTTTTGTCTGTGTCCACTAGTGTTATACATTACTATTCACGTCCGTAAGACTTTCAAAAAGTGTTATATATAAAAAAGTTATATATATATATATATACATACATATATATATATATATATATATATATATATATATATAGTCTCAAACTTAGTTGAAAGTCTAAAGGATGTGAACAATAATGTATATGAAGATAGTAGTAGTGAATAAAAACAAAAACACTGAAATGCACACAGCAACGGTGGTAATGGGCAACCCTGCCTTACACCTCTTCCTAACACTGCCCATCCGGACTCCCCGTTACCCACCCGCACCTGAGCAGTCTGAGACATGTACAAGTTGCCGATTGACCTCCTTACCCTCCAATCTATTCCCATTTCTGCAATATACTCATTAGTTTTTCCAAATTCACTCTATCGAAGGCTTTTTCGAAATCAACGACACAGGCAAATACCTCCTGGTTGCATTCTATATTCCTCTCGATTAATTATCTCATTACTGCCATGGCATCACGCGTACCTCTCCTCTTCCGAAATCCAAACTGATCATCCCCTAAGTAATCATTGGCCCTACTCTCTATCATTTTGTTGATAACCTTGAGAAAAAGTTTGACTGTTTGGGATATCAAACTTATCGTCCTATAGTCCTCACATGAAGTAGCCCTTACCTTTTTCGGAATAGGAACTAAAACCGATATCACAAAGTCTTCCGGCCATATTCCTACCCCATTGATACTACGAATCAGCCAATACAGCCTCTTCCTCCCATGTTTTCCTAAACATTTTAGTAGTTCCACAGGAATTTTTTCCACCCCCACGGTCTTATTTAGTTTCATCTCCCCTTCTATCTCATCATCGAGTATTCCTGGACCTAAGCTATCTTCCTCTACGTCATGTTTCTTTTTCTATATCTAACTTTGTTTGTCTAATTTATTTACTATACGGTTCTTCTATATATTCCTGCCATCTATCTTGGATCTTGCCTGTGTTTTTGTGTTTCCCGATTGAAAATATGTTCCATCCAGGACAATGGGTTCCTTGCGCAAAAGTACTATTTTAAAATCTGCAGTTCTTTCTAACGTTTTCGTACATTTAAAAAAAGTAATTTATCTCTTACTGTGTAAACTTTGCCTACATCTTCATATCATCATACAATTACGAGTCGTTTGAAAAAGAATCACGAATTTTGAACTTCTGCCGGTCACGTATATTTGATTTTAGATTTTTTTTGGCGTTATGTTGGTACTTAGGTGTCCCTGTAATGCCGAAAAGTTCGACCATTTTGAATGTTTAGTCAATTGTTGACAGCTATTTTGCTTGGACGTGTTTTGTCTTGTCTTCGATTTTTGCCTGTTCCTAAAAATGGATCAAAGAATCTGCATCAAATTTTGTAGGATAAACGAAATTAAGTGTGCGGACGCATTCTGAATGTTGACTGTGGCATATGGAGAAGCTACCTCGGATCGAGGAAACGTTTATCGGTGGTACAAAATGTTCTCAGAGGGCTGAGAAGATGTGAACGACGAAGATCGTGCCGGACGCCCGAGAACGTCAGAAACAGACGAAAACATTGATGAAGTGAAGAAAATAGTATTGGCCAATCGTCGAATCGTCGTCGTTGGAGAAGTTGCTGAGGGCCTAAACATATCGATTGGCTCGCGCAATTCGATTTTTACCCATGAGGTTGGCATGACACGGGTCGCCGCGAAATTCGTACCAAAATCGCTCAATTTCGACCATAAACAGCAACGCATTAACATTGCTAATGAGGTGTCCGTGGCAACACAAATTTCATCATAACTGATGAGGAATCATAGGTTTATGTTTATGACGTGGAAACTAAAGCTCCAATCATCCCAATGGAAGCTGCAGCACGAGATAAGACCAAAAAAAGTGCGCTAAGCTCGATCTAATGTGAAAGTTTTGCTAAGAGTTTTCTTAGTGTGTAGGGACGTGGTGCATCATGAGCTCTTGCCATAGGGTAGAACAGTAAATAAGGATACTACTAGCAATTTGCGCGAAGTAATCCGCCACAAACGCCCGGATTTGTGGAAGAACAAAAATTGGCTTTTGCACAATGACAACGCCCCTGCTCACGCATCGTTACTTGTGCGCGAATTTTTGGCCAAAAACAACACACTAATGAAGCCGCAGCCACCGTATTCCGACCCCAGTGACTTTTTCTTGTTACCGAACTGAAGAGGCCCATGAAAGGACGACGCTACGCCACGATGGACGAGATAAAGACTGCATCGAAAGAAGAGCTGAACAAGAAAAAAAATGATTTTTTGAAGTACTTCGAGGATTGGAAAAAACGTTGGTATAAG
Organism: Hetaerina americana; assembly: GCF_022747635.1. NCBI lineage: Eukaryota > Metazoa > Arthropoda > Insecta > Odonata > Calopterygidae > Hetaerina > Hetaerina americana. The sequence continues at coordinate 1,827,709 of NW_027287194.1, forward strand.
TGTATTGTAACTAATGAGGATTACTTTGAATTGGAAAAAAATAGATTACAATGAATAACTAAATAATTTTTGAAGCTACAATAAAGGCGTGATACTTGTTGAACAAACCTCGTACATACAAAAATGCATGCAACAAAACATGCATGGGGGGGGCATGACCTTATGGAAAAAATATATGTGCATCCATATAAACATTCAGCAATTCATGCATGCATTCGTATATGCAAGTGTAATAGCAAAACTCTGTCTAGAAACAAAATATTTGGTAAATGGTCTTTTAAAGTACAAATAAAAAAAGACACGAACAATATTTTCTTGAACATCCTACCGATATCCTTAAGGTAGCTACGCATGGGCCCTCTTCAGAGGTAAGGACTGAGTGAAGGGAAGCTAAGAAGGGGAAGGGTTGTAGCTCAAATGCGAGAGACAAAGACTTGGGGGTGGTAATGATGACAGGGGAGAATGGGATGTGTGGTTGCGAGTGAGTAGTAACCGGACTGAGGCAATCAATCTGTCATGGGTCTGCAGAGGATGGATGCTAAGGAGAATATCCTTGATGATTCGAGAGGATAGAAATATTTAGCCTTTATTGATGCCATACCTCGATGATGCAATGCAAGATCTCTCCCTAAAGTAATATGATATTTTTCTCGGATAGACGGACGGACGGGCGGCGGTTTCTCTGGCTGAGTTCGAGGGATAGGTGTCCCCGGAAAGGCTGGAGGCCGGTGGCAGTTGGCTGCAAACCTTTGAGGAATGAGAATCGCTTGTTTGCAAAACCTCCATAACGTTACCTCCCTACGATCTGTCGTGAACCAGATAATAGTACAGGGCTATGCCGTCAAATTTTGTGTGAAACTGTGGAAAACCGGGAAAGAGAATCATGACTTGCTCAAGGTAGGTTATTGCGATAACGCAAAGGGTAGATTGGGTGTTTTTGAGTAGCGCAAGTTCTTTCGGGAGGGTTGAGAATGTGTTTATGACGCCGAACTTTCAGGACGCCCTTCGACCTCAAAAAGCGACGAAAATTTTGCAAGAGTGAAGGCTTTGCTGGGCAGGGATCGCAGATTAACCGTTCGTATGGTGTCCGATGAACTTGGCAACCATTAAAGTGAAGTGCACGGTGTGTTGTGTGGGGCGCTACTTCGAAGGTTTTTGAGCGAATAAATCCGTTCTACGAATTATTTTTTTTATCGACTCCATCTTACTACTTTCCGGACAGAAGTCCCTTGTAGTAGGACCGTCCCTTTCTCTCCGGGAAAGTTTGGGAAAATAATAGTTTTTCTACTCAGTGATTCTATATAATTTTGGAATGAGAAATCTGTCGACGAGGCCGGCAGTGGTTGGGAAGGGAGAGAGTGCCGATAACGCGGGGGGGAGGGGAAGGAGGAAACGGACGTTTTCCGTCGAACCTTGGCCAGTCTAACGCACACCTTCGTCATGCCGCAAATTCCTCCTCCGAAAGACCGTGTCCTTGGTTTTCTATATAATTTTCCCGCATAACAGCCGTTTCAGCGGAAGCAACCTTGGACTTCACCTCGTCCTTCGCAGGCATTTCAGATTCTTCTTTTATTTTGACGCCTTTTGATGCTTCGGTGGAGGAAGAGGCTGGAGGGATGGGAGGGGGGAGCGAAAACGGGCGCGAGTGCCGTTCTGAGAGCAGTTACTCCTCATATTATTTTATTTTTCAAATGTGAAGAAGGGAGGTGCACATGAACAGGTAGCGCGAGTAATGGCCAGAGACGTGTCCACTCAGCAATCTTCATTCTGGAAGCAGGTAACTGTGACAAGTGCAACAGATACGGATAAACGCGGATATTTTGGAATGGGTCGAGTTAATGCTCCAAACATTCTCCGATTATGATAAAATTCAGTTCGGTTAACATGAAAGCAAACTTATGAACACCAGCATCTCGCAAACAGAATATTTATGGCCCCAAGAATATATATATATATGTATACATATAAGTATTATAAATATATACACACACACATACATATGTATATGTATATATATATATATATATATATATATATATGTATACATTTACGTGCTGGAAGGGCTTGTACGTTGCGATGACCCATAGAGCTGTGCTGGCGGGAATAATAATTATGGCTCCTAGTAGGGTCACCCATGCCGGATAGGTCGAAGGTTAGGAGCCAGACGAAAGGTAATACACGCAGCGTCTGTACCTCATTGAGGCGGCTGCAATGGCGCCTGCTCCTGTGGGGCGGCAAATAAGTGATGGTGTCACGTTAAAAACACCATTGAGGAAGGCAACGGGAAACAACCTCAATTATCATTCCGAAGATTAACATGATGGACAATAGAGATATTTTGAGTCCTGGCAACCGCGGGGCTCGGCCCAATCGGCCGTGTGTCGTGCCCGGGTGCGGGGGAGGCAAGGCTTCCGCGGTCGTCATCCCACAAATCCCTTGCAAGGGAAAACCAGCAGCAGCAGGACAGAAGACGCAGGAGAAGAAGACCACATTAGTTAGCATAGAAACGTGGAATGTTAAGACAATGATGAGGACAGGGAACTTGGAGAATGTTAAGCCAGAGATGGAAAGGGGAAACATCGATATTTTAGATCTATGCGAGGCAAGATTGAAGGATAGCGGGGATTACCGGAGTGATCAGAATAGAATAATGCACAGAGCCAACGAGGGGTTGCCATAGTAGTAAATGAAGAGTTAGGAAGAGGCGTAGTCAAAATGGAGCAAGTACCCTATAGATTATTACTAGTAGAGATAAAATCAGAACCGACGAACTTGGTTATTATTCAGGCATACATGCCAGCGAGCAACCATAAGAAAGAAGAGGTAGATAGGATGTACGATCAGTTAGAGGACATAATCGCGTGTGTTCCCACGAGGAAACATTTGATAGTAATGGGGGATTTGAATGTGACGGTAGGCGAATGAAGAGATGGTAATGAGGTCGGGGACATCGGTTAAGGCACGAGGAATGACCGCGGGGAGAAAGCAGTTCATTGAAGCAGGAGGACTTAGACTGGAGGCCTTTGAAATGTGGGTGTGGAGAAGAATGGAGAAGGTGAAATGGACAGAGAAGAAAATAAAACGAGTTTATTTCCTAATATTTCCCCTACTTGCAACCGCCACCGATGTAAAACCTGTCTTCTTATTAGGTCTACTCTCCTCTCCCTACATCCCCTCGTTGCCCCCTCACCTCGTTCCCACGCTAATTGCCTCTCAAAAAACATTATTTATATTTTGTCATGCAAACATTGCACTTCCTTTTACATAGGCGAATGCATTGCCCTCTTATCCATTCGAATGAATAATCACTGGTACTCCTGCAATTCTGCCTCACTCCCTTCTCTTCCTATCCTTACCTGATTTAGCCACCAACATGGAGTTGAGAACTCGAGAATCTGCCTACATATTAGCTTTCTGTTCTTTCAAAATTCCCACCCTTTACCGCCATCTTTAATTTCCCTTCCAGCATTCCCTCCACACCTCTCCTCCCATCCCATACCCTTTTTCCCTCTCCTGCATATTTTCAGTCTTACTTGAAGAAGGCCTCTGACAAGGCTGAAAACTCGAACAATTTACCATGTTTTATAAATGTCCAGGACATTTACCATGTCCTTTTAAATGTTGCCATTATTTTCTATTTGTGTTATATTGTGTCACCCCATTATATACCTGTACATATATAATGTATAACACTTAGCACTAGTGGACACAGGCAAAAACACACAGAAACACACAAAAAAGAGACTCACTATTTTTTGAAATTTTCGGTGGTCGTGACCACCTTTTTCGAGGAAGAGAAGGAGCTTACGAGGACCAAGACTTTAATTTAGTTTCGGTCGCGAGAATGTTATTTAGCTCTCTCGTTTCGGATAGTACCCATTCAAAAGAATTGGTGCTCGAATTAAAAAAATTCAATTTGTTTTATTTTTATCTTAAATAAAAATAATGGAGAGATGCCCCTATTTACGTTTACTCTTTGGGAAATTCAGGATAATCCCATGCCATATAGTGAACAGTTGGTATAAGTTGAAATTTGAAAATTAGATTTAGCCGAATGATTGTAATTAATTGGGATTGAATCTATCAATTTTGATTGCGAGAAATGAATTTATTTATGCCTCGATTATAGGAATGCTCACTGAAGAAGTGGTGATAAAATTATTTGAAAGAATAATTGGTTTAAGGCTCTATCAAATAAACAAATGGAGAAGTACATTCGAAGGATTCAGGCTAGATGTAGTGTAAGTTCGTCATACTGAGAAAAATAAAATTTGCACTTTTTCACAGTTTCGGTGGAAAAAATTGCGGAAAAGTGCATATTTGTTTTTTCGAAATGGAGAAGTTTCAAGTTTGGGGTAATAAGCTGGGAGGCGTTACCGGAGATTTTAGCAATCGTAGGTATTCCATAACGTGAGCATTACTTGTGTGATTTAACAGTTCTTAGGATTTAAATAAAATTGGCCAGCTGATATTATTCTTTTGGAAGGTTTAGCACGATTGTGGAGTTACTCACGAAATAGACGGTGGTGGCTGTTGTTTGGGGCCCTTAGGGGTCCCCAATTTATCGCCTCGCCCCTAGGACGTCGTCCTCAATGTGGTCTCCAAAAATCATCCCAACTAGGGATCCGGGTATCATAGAGGAATCCTGCCAACTCCGGAATACGAGCCCTCGACGGCGCTGGAAGTCATCGCCATCCTTTCCATCGCACCACTCAATTCTAGTTCTCTTTTCAGATAGTTGAAGGTGGTTGAGACCCCGAAGTCGCTCGCTCTCCGAGGGTCGATTCCCGGGCCCCCACGGAGCCGTGGAGGCTCGGCTTTTGTGCTTCCCACTCACTCCAGAGACCCCATGGAATGTCCTTTGCCGGGATTATTACATTCCAGCCCACTTTTCATTTCAAAATCACAGCCGAAGGCTTCGAAATACTTAAAACGTTCGGACGGCTTGTCAAAGTGTCCCCTTCTGCAAAAAAGTCGTCGAATCTCGTTAATTTCTACCCTTCCCTCTCCAGGGACCAATCCCGCTTTGAAAAGTTTTACGACTCAATGTAATAACTACGATTCTTTCCCATATGCTCCCTCTCTCTGTCTATTTATTCCCTCCACTTGCTCATTCCTCCACTTAAACGCATGTAAATACATATTCTTACATAGACATGCGTCTGCACCTACGAATATATCCTATGTCTACAAAGCGTTTAAATTTGTCATGACTTGTAAATCGATGTCTGCACTATTTCTATGATGATTTTAATTTTATACTATTATTTTTCGAGGTAAGAACGGGTATTTGTATCAGTCTGTGTTGTATCAGGAGTCTATTTGTATCGAATTGTATCAGGAGCAGTTGTGTGTTGTATCAGGAGTCTACACCTATCCTATCTTTGTGGTCTGATTTGCCAAAATAGTACGCGGTCGTAATAATTCCCGTTGCGTTATTGTTAAACTCGTTTGTTTTGAACCTCGCTATAAGTCCCAAGTCTCACAGATATACACTTTTAAGCTTTAATATCTTCATCGAGGTAGCAGTGAATCAAAGTAAATGGCTCAGCTGTGCATTTCCTCATGGATATAATCGGTATGCTGACCTTCTCATTCTTTTCCTCCCTCGCCAAACGTTCTGCCTCCCCTCTATCAGTGTCGTCGTTGACAGTGCATAGAAAAGAGGCAACTGCTATGCCCAAAGAAGCTGAGGTGGCAAAAAATGAAAGCCTAATTATTGACCATAGCACCCTGCGGATGAGAGACATGGAAACATTAAAAAGTGGACCAGCGAAGAATAGAAACATGGTGTTGAAGGAGAATCATAAACGATGAATTATACACAAAGAAGAGCAAAAGAGTTAGAAGGGTGATATGGAGAGAACCCTACGGTAACCCGAAAGGAGAACTTGGAGAAAATCCAGAAGTCTTCAAATTCCATCGATAGATATTTTTACCTCATTGACAAAACTGTAGGCTGTCCCCTTTCGTTCGCTCCCGAGATAACTTCATTTTAAAATAGAAAATATCTCAAAAACATTGTCAATTCATAGTAAAAATCTTAACCACACGGTCCAGATTTCGTTGTTGTGCAACATCTTCTCAGAGTCGCAGAGCATCGAAACCTGGGTCGTGTATTTAATATTTTTATGCGAAATTCACAATACTTTTTTTAAGTTCTTTAAGTCATGAAGCGTCTGAAACAATTTCCTGTAAGCACATATGCTACTCGCTTTAGAAAGGCACACTGACTGGAAATATTTATTACACCACCGTTCACTCATGGTAAACCAAACGGATTAACCGCACTGCGCCGTATTCTTAACATTTGATTGTTATGTAGTCGGAGAACTAGTTTCCTGGCGGTCTAATGGGGCCTGTCCCAGCTACAGCAGTCGAATGATTTCGAAATCACTTCCACACTCAATCCTTTTAATATTTCTACACGGCCAATTCAAAAACTGCAACTATTCTGGCATTGATATTTTAAGTGTTGACAGCAACGTTTCTTGAGGCATCAAATCTCCCAATTATTTAGTGTGCAGTAAATTGGAGTTGAAAGCTTTCTGTCCACGTGTTTACAATATCAAACTTTGAATATAATTCCGCGATAGATACCTACTGAGCATTTTGAAAATACACTTTGAATACGCATTGAAAAGTATTATAATTCTTAGTTATAATTATTCATTAGATTAAAGCACGTCTACCAGAAAGATAGTTTCACGCCTTCTTGATTTTTTTAATAAGCTTTCTTTGTATTTCACAAATTTGTAAAATGGTAGTTAGGTACTGTTAGGACTGTATGTCTTGAAATTTTCCAAACTCCCTTCATTTTAAAAATCTTCAAAATAGGCATTTGATTAATAATTATCTGGAAACTGTCGAAAGCGCAAAAAGTCTTCTTTCGGCATTTATTTCTTCAATAGCTCTGCTATCGTACAGGTATTACGAATTAAAGAAATGCATGCACTCACGAAGGTAAAAGAGAAGTCCTGCTCTATATACGTCACATAGTCCTAATGGACTTTCACGCAATTGGTTATTTTATTGATGTATACACGTATCTCGAACAAAAGAGTGTCAGGATACATTTATGCATAAAAGTAAACAGCAAAAATGCCGCCCACCACAATGCCTTTTTTTAGTACAAATCAAAGTGACATTGATTTGAAACCTCCGCAAATTTCATCGATACATTACCAATTCCCTCAAGGCAAGACGCGTGAGTGAAATCGTGAGAATTAGGTGCGCTAGTAATTCCGGCTTGTCTCCCACGTCATACCACTCGAATTACCAAGTAATCTGCCGCAATATTTCCTTCATATTCCGCCTTCTCGCCTGTCTCGGCGTCCATCTTATTCAAGCTCTCGGCCAACGCAGTTTTATTTATTTACCTCCCGGCCAACCGCGGAGTGAAACCATGGCAACCGGTCCACCTTCGGTGGTCGGAGAGATGTGGGAAGGGTATGGGGGAGGGAGGGGGAAAGGGAGGGGGAAAGGGAGGGGGAAGGGGAGATGGTTGCGGAAGACACGACGGTGGTTGGTTGCCGCCCTGAGCACCAGAGCACACTTGGGCCGCACCCATTTTTCACACCCCATGCTCCTCAGCTTTCAAATCCTCCCCTCGCCACCCTTCGCAGTAAAGAATATAACCATCGCCCATGGGTCCAAAATATTTCGGGGTGTGTCGTACGGTTTGAATCGGTGGCAAGATAAGGATGCTCGCGGAACCAGTTTCGTTCGGCGTTCATTTTTTGGTGCACCCCACCATCCCAATGAATTCCTTACTTCCCCCTAGGATGGTGCATTCTCAATATTTTTCCCTCCTAAACTTTGATGTGCACGGATACATTGTCGGTCTGAAGAGACGTATTATCAAAACGAAAATGGATATTGAGCAGAAAATCTACATGCCCATTACTTATCTCGAGCCTTTTGCTATATCAAGTTCGATTTCATGTCGTATTTAATTATATATTCCGCATCCGATAGTCAACACTCCATAAAGCTGCCATTAACCCTCAGAGATTATGTGATATTCACCAAAAATCGAATGTATTTATAGCTCTAAACTAAAATGAAATAATTTTTGACAGCTGGTTCGAAACGAAACAACAATCATCAATTTGGATTCTTCTCCTGGTCAATTAAAGAGGAGGCTAACACTAAACAGGCATTCAGAAAGAAATCACCCCTTCCTGAAAAAGAGAGAAGACTGGATCTCAGCCACTTTCACCACTGTTCTGTATTCTCCCTAAAATGACCAAGTGTACACAGTAATACCCTCACAGGGGTCATCACCAGGGAACTATCCGAATGAAATTGTTTCCCCTTCTGTGATTGTTTTGCTTTCCACCTAGTCAACGTTCCACGGTATTTCATTCCTTCCCCTACCTATCTATTTCTGCCTATTTCACCTTATTATCACCCTATTGGTGCATATGTCCTCCGTGTCCCGCTCCATCATATATCAACTTCCTCAACAAACTGTTGATTGAGTAGGATTCGGTACGGTAGGTAGACTCAGGTGATCACATGGAAAATTATGAAGTTCACAAGAGTGTTCCGTTGAGAAAACAACATTCGAAGCTCACTCTTCGCGAAAAGTAAGGAGCGAAGGAAAACCTTGAGACGTAACGGATTCTTCTCGGACATGTGTGAAGAGTAGGATTGAAGGGAAGGTCGACCGAGGAAAAGAGACGGTGGAGTGAGATCAACGCTCGTGCCAAATAAAGATTAATGTGAGACGGAAGGACCACTAAGGACACAGAAGGATATTGGTGTCGGATGGAGATTGACGAGTGGACGGTGGTCAAACAAAATTTGAATCGAAGGAAAGAGGATTTCTAGCTTCATGGGACTGACGCGGCGGACCAGTTTTGGGCGGAACGTCCTAAGTTTCCAAAATGGGCGACAGGTTCATCTGGAAAGTTTGGAGATCCTGGAAAAGTGATCCTCTGGAGACCGAATAGAAATTGATCCTTGGCCTCACACCAGTCAGGAGAACTGACCCTGGTGAGAGTTCATAGGGGACAGGAAACCCCAGATGTGAGAATTGAATAAGCGTATGCTCTGGAAAAGCCATACCAGTTGGAATAACTGAACCAAGTTGTGATACGTGAACATTAACCTGTCATAAAAAGGGTTTATCTGATTTCTATCTCTCCCGGTGACTCCCTTAAGTCACCTAACCCTTTTTTAAGTTTCCACGTCATTACCTTTTCCTTCCATCACGCATCACTTTACCACGACCTTTAACTTCATCTGTAGTCATACCTGGGGGCTTTAACTTCTAAATGTCCTCAAAATCAGTACTTTGACGTTGTTTTGGCAAGAATGTCTGGACCTTCACGAGGAGGATAACATGTAAAGCTCACACAGAAACGATATATTTTTTACCCGAACTGCGGCATTGTAGTATCATTTCCAAAGGTATGCAAGCATTCCGAGGTCAGAAAATGGTTGAGCTGAAAACATTCCTCAATATTAGCCCTCAAAGTCCTTGGCCATCTAAGGGAAACGCACAGTTATCCTAGCTAAAGTGCCTTTCAAGCACTGGAAGCCAACATAACGAAGTTTCTCACCTTTCCTCGAAGTTCGGCGCGCCGATTGCTGAATGTAGATTTTTGAAAATAATGCTGCAGTCTAATGCGACTGCTTCATTCGAAACTCGGAATTGAAATTTATTTTTTTGTGCATGACAGATTTGGGTATTGTATAATGATCAGAAATTGAGTTCTTGAGACTAGCAAGGACCAAGGCTATTTAGTACATCCAAGCTAGAGAGTGCGTGATTAATTTGCATTTACTTTATTTCGTGGGATTGGGTGGGCTGCTGGTGCAGGGGGAAATCTCTCACAAGCCCTGTCTGGGTGAGTGCTTGATAAGGGCGAGGGTCAATGCTCTATCTAGCACACCTTGGCCAGAGCGTTTTTGTTTCTATGCTTTGGTTTAATCGTTTGTCCTGTTTTAACCCCAATATCATTTTACTTTGCGTAAATTCCTCTCGGGTCCTCCACCGGGTTATTTCGTCCATATTGGCCTACGTTTCGATGTCCGACTCGGTCATCATCTTCAGGGTTTCTGAATGCCTTTTACCTCAGTTTCAGTTTTATAGGTTTTTATTTCCGTAAAGAGACAGCGTACAAGAAATGTATAAAATATATGATGGAAACATAACAAAACAATACGGAAACCCCGTTTTAGGATAAACTCCACTTCGGAGTGGAAAAATAAATACTGAAAGGCTACAAGATGGTAGCGGCTGCGGAAAAACCTACGATATCTTTTCTACGGGAGCGGTATCGGCCCGGCATTCACCCATGGGCGGAGGGAAACCCGTAAAACCTCCGCCAGGCCACCGAGGAAGAGGTTGACAAGAATAACAAATTTACAGGTAACGGCAATAATTATGTCAAACAAACGCAATTGTAGCGGCGATAACAATGATACAGTAATAACAATAATAACAATGATACAAATAGTAACAGCAATAAAGGAAACTATACATGGTAACAACAGGATAACAAAACAGCAACAAAAGGATAACGATGTTTTGAAAATGTTTTTAAAGACACTTCACTTTAGTCACTTCACTTTATGTCTTAAGTCACCAGTCACTGTAGTTTGGTGCGCCTTTTCTTCTGCGGGGCGGGCGAAATAGCGGCAGGTCTGGATGTGGTTGCAGACATGGTGGGAGTGGCAGAATAGTGCAGACTCGGTGGGGTGGCAGGTCCACTCCAGGGTAGTAGGAAGAGAGGAGGGTGGTGATGACTCGTGCTGGAGACTGTAATTTCACAACGGGGCGAGGGCGTAGCAGGCTGCCCATATGTCCTAGTACGCTGGTAAGAAGGTCCTCGTTGCAGTCAGCCCATCGTGCTGCTGTCCGGCTGCGGGCACGGCACAACCTGTGAGGGATTGGCTCAATATTAGCACAGTCATAGACGTACTCCCTCCGGGCATCGGCAGGTAGGAGAAGCAAACGTCTCTAAAACCCGGCGTTCAAATGACGCGTAGCGCTCGACGTTATTATTTAAGGGTAAAACCGCGAGCGCGGCATACTCCATGACAGGCCTGACATAGGCTTCGTATAGGAGAACACCGCATCCCTCGGAGACCCCATGGTCGTTAGCCCGGACGGCACGCAACAGGTTAGCGTGTCGGTTGCATCTCGCCCTTACCGTTCCTACATGCAACCTGAAAGAAAGGTGCTTGTCAAGATGGACACCAAGGTAGGAGACGGAGGGGGATGGGGTCAGGGACCTGTCCCAGAGTTTCAGGGGAGGGAGGTGAAAGGCCGACTCCACGGGTATCGTGGGAGCCGAAGAACACCATGAAGGTGATTTGTGGGGATTCGCCGCAGGCGCCACCTCCGGAACCATCCCTACAGGGTGGACGTAGCGCGTTGCAGATGCTTCACGGCCGTTTCCACCCGCTGCGCTCTTATCCACAGCGCTGTATCGTCGGCATATTGGGCGAGTGTGATTCGCTTGCCGTGATTCTTGTCCGTGGGCATGTCCCAACAGAACAAGGTGAAGAGGAGAGGGGAGAGGACGGTACCCTGAGGGACGCCCGCGAGCAAGGGGAAGGGAGAGGAGAGGTGTCCATCCACTCGCCACTCCCGCCTGCCTGTCGAAGAGGAAAGAGGATATTAATCGGAGGAGGTGGGGAATACACCCGGAGTAAGGGAGAGCTTGCCGATAAGGCCATCATTCCATACCCTATCAAAAGCTCTCTCTATATCTAGGAATAGCGCCGCCACATACTGTCGGCAGTTGATTGCTTCGGCCGCCATCGTGGTAAGATGGCTAAGCGGATCGGTAGGGCACTTGTGGGGGTGGAAACCAAATTGATATTGGGGCAGGACGCGATTAATTGTGAAGTGGTCGGTGAATCGGCGGGTAATGATTCTCTCAAACCATTTCCCGATCACGCTGGTCAGGCATATTGGCCGGTAATTTTCCGCCTGCTTGTGGTCCTTCCCCGCTTTTGGGATCATGACGACCGTCATAGACTTCCACGCCGTGGGGTAGTAGCCTAATGAGAGAAGGGAATTGAAAATCAGGAGAAGGGGTTTGATGCAACTTGGGGCTCTTTGCGTATGTCGTGTAGTGATCCCATCGTTGCCCGGGGCTTTGTGTCGTCGGGGCCTACATGCCGCCATTTCCTCTGGATTAATGGGAAAAGAAAGAGGGTCGGTATGATTATGATTAGGTTCCGGCTCCTGTAGGGGAAGAAGGGAGTATGGCAGTGAGTCCAGGTGTCGTCTGCAGGCGGCTTTGTGTCCCTCATCAAAGGCCGGGTCCTCCTGTGGGCGGAACACTTCGCTTAAAACTCGCCGGAATTCCTCTACCTTCTCCCTTGCTCCGGCGATAGGGATGCCTTCCCTGTTGACCAGGGAGGTTCCAGTTGTGGTACACTGCCCGGGTACCCGGAAACCTGGAACTGCCTCCAGAATTTCGCCCCCGTCTTACTATCGAGTTTGGAGCAGGTGATCGCCCAGGATTGCTCCTTGTATGCTATCACCCGGCGCCGAATGATCGCGTTTGAGCGGTTCCATTCAGTTTTCAGATCCGGGTCTCTTGTGCGAAGCCATTGCCTGTAAAGAGAGCGTTTATTTTTGAATAATTGAACTACATCTGTCAGGAGGATCGATCTGCTTTGTGGGAAGCGAACGTGTGGGCGCAAGGTCCGTTTACCTCTTATTTCCCGTATATATATATATATATATATATATATATATATATATATATATATATATATATATATGATTTCCCCCCCAATCAGGTGTCATCTGATTGGTCCGTATCAGGGCGCCTTCCCATTGGCCGCCCGTCGTGACAGGTTTCACCCATTACTCTAAGGATCGATTTCCACCTGTTGCTCACGTAAAAGCCAGAGTCCCTGTTAAAATTATGTTTTTGGAGGCGGATCTCGATGGCCTCCATAGTAAGCCGGTCCCAGTGTCATAAGGAGGCCATCGAGATCCGCCTCCAAAAACATAATTTAAAAATGGGCAAAGGTTGGGTGAGGGATTTTAGAGAAGATATAAGCAGTCAATCAATAAAAATTATAAAAATAAATAAATAACTGAAAATTAAACCAAGTATAAATATAATAAAATAACGAAAGATAATTGAAATAAATATATACCGCAAACGGTTATAACAATGAAATGGAACACTGCAAATAAATCATATACTCTCTAGCTTGGATATGCTATACAGCATTGATCCTTGCTAGTCTCAAGCACTCAAACGCACGTAATAAAATTAAAAATTACAATAATAATAATTATTATTAGATAATCTACCGGTTACGGTAGGTTTCCGGATAAACGTAATTACTAATTAAATAATTTGTGGAACCTAGCAAAACACAACAATCTACTCTACATCAGGTCCCTCTTCAGCTCTAAGTACTTTCTTCCTCCCTTCATCCCGTCCAACATCCATATCCTGTTCCTTCCCATTGCTCGTTTGCCTAACATTCTCCCCTCATTTACAGTCTTCAACATCCCGCTGCCGGAAAATAACCCCTTCAGCCACTTTTCCTGCCTCCACAGGAATGCTCCTAACCAACCACTCTCTTCGCCCACCATACCAAGTACTCCCTCGTTTGTTTTCTTCTCTGTCCATTTCACCTTCTCCATGCTACTTCACACCCACATTTCAATACCCTCCAGTCTACGTCTATCCTCCTGCTACAATGACCACGTTTCCGCGCCGCACATAGCTACGCTCCATTTCAAAGTTATTACGAGTCTTTTCTTTACATCCTTACTCAACGTCTCCGTCATCAACTCCCTCCTCCTTGTGAAAGCCTCTTTGTCTAGCGCAATTCTTCTCCTTACGTCCCTACCACTTTGACCGTGTTGGTCCAAAATACTACCGAGATACGTAAACAGTTTTACCTGCTCTAGTTTTTGCCCTCCTATTTTAATGTTAACCTTGGCCTTTTTCTTTCTAGAAAATCGCATAACCTTTGTTTTATTAATATTGATTCTCATCCCATACCTGTCGCACTGAATTTCCGATTCACTCAGCAAGGCCTGCAGCCCCTTGGCTGACTGACAAACTAAAGCTTGGTCATCAGCAAACGTAACTGATTTTACGAATTCCCCGCCCACTTTCATTCCTACCTCGAGTTCTTCCCATGCGTCTTTGATCATTTCCTCTGCATACAGGTTGAACAGCAACAGTGATAATGGGCAACACTGCGTTACACCTCTTCCTAACACTGCCCATCCTGACTCCCCGTTTCCCACCCGCACCCGAGCAGTCTGAGACATGTACAGGTTGCGGATTAGCCTCCTTTCCCTCCAATCTATTCCTATTTTCTGCAGAATGCTCATTAGTTTTTCCAAATCCACTCTATCAAACGCTTTTTCGAAATCTACGAAACAGGCAAATATCTCCTGGTTGTTCTCTATATTCCTCTCGATTAATAATCTCATTACTGCAATGGCATCACGCGTACCTCTCCCCTTCCTAAACCCAAACTGATCATCCCGTAAGTAATGATTTGCCCTACTCTCTATCCTTTTGTTTATGATCATGAGAACAACTTTAGCTGCGTGAGATATCAAACTTATCGTCCTGTAGTCCTCACTTGATTTAGCCTTTACCTTTTTCGGAAGAGGAAGTAAATCTGAACTCACAGTCTTCCGACCAGATTCCTTCCTCATAAATACTACTGATCAGCCCATATAGCCTCTTCCTCCCACATTTTCCTAAGCCTTTTAAAAGTTCCGCGGGAAAGTTATCCACCCCCACGGCCTTATTTAGTTTCATCTCCCTTAATGGAGATGAAACTAAATTTTTCCCCTTTCTATCTCATTGTCTAGTATGCCTGGACCAAAGCTATCATCCTCTACGTCATGTTCCTTTTCTATATCTAACTTTGTTGGTCTAAGCTATTTACTATACAGTTCTTCTATATATTCCTTTCATCTCTCTTGGATCTTTCCTGTGTCAACTATTACCTTACGCGCCTTATCTCTAACTGCTATCGTTGATCTCCCTTTCTTACTTCCCGATAAAAAATTCACTTTGCTGTTCAGCGCACCGATTTCACCCTTCCTCTGCGGACTTTCCATATCCTCGCACTGCGTCTTCCACCATGCTGCTTTTGCTTTATTTGTTGCCTGCCTCAATTTATTGTTTAATTCTTTGTACTTCGTTTTGCCTAATTATGTATTTATATTCTTCCATTTTCGCCGCTCATCCATCTTTGTAATTATCTCATCCGTGATTCTTGGTTTCATAGTCCTTTTAGCGTTAACGGTTCCAATAGTGTCTTTTGCGGCTTTAGACAAACCTTTCTTGATACCTTCCCATTTTTCTTCGATAGTGCTTATCTCTTTGCCATCCTCCATGATTTCTTCTACCGTCTGTTTGTATTCCTTCCTTTTCAAACCATTTAATGCTTCTACATTCCATTTTATGACTCGCCGCCCCTGCCTTATCTTTTTGAAACGGACGCTACATTTCATAACCACTAAATTGTGGTCAGAGTCCGCCTCCGCTCTCGGGAAGCTGTGCGAATTTATCACACTGCTCCTAAACCTTTGTCTAACCAGGATATAATCGAGCTGGTACCTTTCTGAGTCACCTGCCATTTTCCATGTATACCTGCGTCTTTTGTGGTGTCTTAACCAAGTGTTGGTGATGACTAGCCCCTGTCTCCTGCAGAAAATCTACTGCTTTCTCCCCGCGGTCATTCCTCGTGCCTAAACCGTAGTCCCCGACCTCGTCACCATCTCTTCCTTCGCCTACCGTCGCATTCCAATCCCCCATCACTATCAAATGTTTCCCTGCAGGAACACACGCGATTATGTCCTCTAACTGATCGTATTTCCTATCGACCTCTTCTTCCTTATGGTTGCTTGGTGGCATGTATACCTGAATAATAACCAAGTTCGTCGGTTCTGCTTTTATCTCTACCATTAAAAATCTATCCGTTATCTGCTCTATGTTACTATGCTTCTTCCTACCTCTTCATTTAATACTATGGCAACCCCTGGTTCGCTCTCGTCCCCGCCGCTGTATATTAGTCTAAACTTATCACTCTAGTAATCCCCAATATCTTTCCATCTCACCTCGCACAGACCTAAAATATCGATATTTCCCCTTTTTATCTCTCGCTTAACATTCTCCAATTTCCTTGTCCTAACATTCCACGTTCCTATTCTAACTAATTTGGTCTTATTCTCCTGCGTCTTTTGTCCGGCTGCTGCTGGTTTTCCCTTTCAAGGGTTTCGTGGGATGAGCACCGCGGAAGCCTTGCCTCCCCCGCTTTAGGGGACGACACTCGGCCGATTGGGCCGAGCCCCGTAGTTGTCGGGACTCAAAATATCTCTATTGTCCATCATATTTTTCTAGGGAATGATAATTGAGGTGGTTTCCCGTTGCCTTCCTCCATAGTGTTTTTAACGTGACACCATCCCTTACTGGCCGCCCCACTGGGGTCAGGCACCATTGCAGCCGCCTCACTGAGGAACAGACGCTACGTGGACTACCTTTCGTCTGGCTCCTAACCTTCGACCTATCTGGCATGGGTGACCCCACCAGGAGGAATAATTATTACTCCCGCCAGCATAGTTCTAGGGGTCATTGGAACGCACAAGCCCTTCCACCACGTCAAGGTTGTAGTCCGGGGAGGGACGATAATAATAATAAATGGAAAATAGTTACGCACTCTCTTGCTTGGATGTACTCTGCAGCATTGATCCTTGCTAGTCTCATGCTCTCACACTCTATCAGGGCTTACGAGTGGTTTCCCTCTGCATCAGACTAGCAAGGATCAATGCTCTTTAGTACATGCAAGCAAGAGAGTGACTGATTAATTTGCTTTTATTATTATATTATGTGTGACTGACGGGTCAATGGCGCAGAAATGATGCCATAAAATGATTAGAAAAATGTACCGTAGAGGAACGAATTCATGAAATGTAAATAGCTTACTATGCAACTGAGGATATTTGCATGAATCAGTGAATATATGTATTCAAGAATGCAAAAAGCAGACATTGTAATACATTGGTGAAGCAAGAATACCTACACGAATAGTTTAATCTGTGATAATTACATATGGCAATAATTCAGTATGGCAAAGTATATTGCTCAGATTTGCATCGAATTCACATTTACGATCATTTGTAAAATAGTATAAAATAGTAGTAGGGACATCATGAAAATAATTGCGCCAGGCAAAGAGTCTTTCACAAGATGGAGGGAGTTGGTGACAGGGGCGTTTAGTAAGGATGGTAAGAAAATACTCCTCAAAACTTTGATATGGAGCGTAGTTATGCCCGGCGCGGAAACATTGACTTTGAAGCAGGAGGATAGACGTAGATTGGAAGCTGTTGTGATGTGGGTGAGGAGAAGAATGGAGACAAAGGAGGATTGGACATAAAGGGAAACAAACGAGGCATTATGAGTGTGGAGGAGAGGGGATTATTGGGAGAAATCCAAGTGAAAGACGGATGCAGAGCATGTTGACTGGCAACGGAATGACTGCGATAGAGGAGTGAGCATTGAGGAAGCGAGGAAGTGGGAGGGAAAGGATGTTGGACGGAATGAAGGAAGATAGAAAGCATTCGAAATTTAAGCACAGTTTAATGTAGAGTAGGGTGTGAGGATGTTTTGTTGGACGGGGCTGGGAAGTGTAGCGATGGGGCTGTGTACACCCAAAATAAACATTTCACGGTGGACTACCGAGAGTCATAAAACAATGAACAAAATTGAGGAATCATTTGCAGATACCTTTTTCTTGCACCTAAGTCAAGGAATATTTTTACAACTCCATCTTAATAATTGGAGTATAATAGTATTTTAACTACGGACTTCGCGACGAAAGAATTCACTTAACTAAGAGAAATAATTTGTTGTTAATGCTTTGTAATCACAAATCAAACAATGAAGTTGTTTTCAAAAAAAAAAACAAACCTTTACAGACTCTCTACGAACCTTTACTACATTTGAATAGAAATGAATAACGGTTGGACCGAAATGAGGATAGGTTTCTCTCTGGGCACATGGGCGGGACTTCAGGATGAGGCATTGCTTATGGGAAATAATGAGATGTTCAGAAGTGAAAACAATGCATAAAACAAAATATTTATTTAAATTGTATGTTCTGATCACGAATAATGGTGATCTAGCCATGGAGATTGGGCCATCACCCTCCCTCGGACCCCGCCCGAAAAGCGCCGTTGCCACGCGGAAGACACGGTGATTTCAATCGGTTCGCGAAGGTCTGCATCGCCGGTAAATGCCAAGGGAGTGTTTTCTTGCTGAAAAACTCTCAAACCCAAGGCATCGCATAGGTACTTTTGGAGAAATGGCCATAAGTAATCTTTCCCTCAGCCTCTCCTGCTCTCTCCCCGCCCCGTCCCTGGCCCTGACCACGCCCTCTGTAGCAAACGGTGAGCGGAATCGACTCGAGGTGACGTGGCCTCGGATGAGTTCTTCCCGTTATTTTTTATCGCCATCTCCTCTGTTATTCGAGGTTTGATTCAAAATCCAGATTTACAATAAGAACCTATAGTACTTACGTCCATTTCTAGCAATAAAAATCTAATTCGGCTAGCCTATGGAAAACGATTCATCCATTTGAACGACACGATTTCAAGTATCTTGATTCCAGTACGTGAAATTAACATCGTATAACTCGACTTTTTAGTACCGTTTCACAAGTTCCTCAAATCATTTACTGAATATCTCCATCAGAATTTCAATCCTAAGATCAGTTTACTGCAGGCCTCCGTTTTTCTCCATTCAGTGTTGACACCCTCTATTCCCCCAACTCTGATATTAGGCTTCTTTTTATCTGCTATGCACTTGTCCCTTGTTGTTATTTTACGAAATATATCCATCAATTTTCTCGTGTCTAACAAACCCATTTGCCTCAAAGTCTGTCCAATTCATCTAGATCTTCTCTTTTGTAGAGTTATCTACACATTGTTCTTTCCTCTTCTGCATACTTCCTAGTTCCCATGTCATCTTCGGCATTCTTCTTCAGGTTTACCAAGTTTCAAAGGCCCACTCTTATTTACTTTTCCAGTGCTTCATGCCTCTAATCCGTAGAGTGCCCTACTCTACATGAAAGCTTTGACCAACTTTATTCCTTGTTTGCAAACTTAGGCTCTTTAAACGCAGTTGCAGATACTTCTTCTTCCTTATGAACGACTTCTTAGCTCGAGCCATTCTTCGCTCGACGTCGGTCACACTTCACTCATCTCGAGCATCAAGTGGAGCAAACATAAAATCTTCGTGTGTGGAAAAGAGAAGCTTGATGCAAACATTATCACAATCGGAGGAGTGGAAGTAGATCAAGTGGGATAGGTCCTTCATCTAACTGGGTAGCTGTATAGCATGGGATGGAATCAGTTGAACCGACATCAAATCCAAGGGTAGCTCAGGATAAGAAGACGATCATGAAGAAGATGAGGAAAATATTGTGCCCAAAGGACACCTGAGACAGCAAATAAGGAAGTTGTCGCCAAAACGTTCATACGGAGAATTCTACGAATCAGATACATGGAACAGAGGAAGAGTGAGCAAGCAAGAAATAGGAAAGCCTTCAAAAGATGTTAACGGCTATTGGAGTCTTT
Source organism: Hetaerina americana (assembly GCF_022747635.1). Classification (NCBI taxonomy): domain Eukaryota; kingdom Metazoa; phylum Arthropoda; class Insecta; order Odonata; family Calopterygidae; genus Hetaerina; species Hetaerina americana. Next base: position 1,847,309 of record NW_027287194.1, read on the forward strand.
CATTTATTCGATAAATAGCACGTTTCCTTCACTTTTTCGTCGCTAAATCTTCCGGCTATACGTTTGACAATTGCCAGCTTTTTGGGCGCGCCACCAAAAATCGCGCGTATATGTTTTCCCTCAGAAAGACCCGATGCATATGACAGGTATGGAGAAAGTGAAAGTTTCCCTCTCTGAGTTGTTGGGATGGACATGGTCCACTGCTCATTTTTACACATTTGAGCGTTGAGTCGCTTTCATCATAACTATCGGGAATATAGAAAAATAATTCAAATCAATTGTTATGTAAGGTTTGCTGGCCGCTATTGGTGTTAGGTAAATAGTCTTTCAAATAAGAATATTTGAATGTATTCTTGAGGCCATCTTTTTACATAATAGTTTTACAGCAGAATAATCATTTTTTACATTAGAACACGAGATACCGAAAACATTAAAAAAATAATATTAGAAATATTATTCTTACTTTAATTGAAAAATTAGTACATATTTCCATTTTGTATCTTGAGCTTATTAGCGTTGAAAATATCTTAACTAATTCTAAAACATATTTTAAATTCTCGTCGCGAAGAGCAAATGGGCACCTCGACCCAAATAGGTTTGTGCACCGTGGAAAAGAAGTTCAGAGGGATAGAGAGGCAAACGCCTAGGCTTTAAATAGGTTGGGCGAAGAAAGGGAGCTGCGGGAAAAAGTCCGAAGAAGGCAGAGTAAGTGGACGAAGGACATTAAAGATAGAACGTTGGGTAAGCGTGGAAAACGATGGGAGAGAGAAGGATTCAAAATGAAGATTAAAGAAGGCAGGAAGTAGAAACGAAGAATTGATGAATTAAGTTACCATGATACTTAATGGTCTAATGGGACCGCCCATAAACTACCTTTGAAAGGTAGAGGCACAACCCAAATATCTTTCTTTTCTCGGCCCAAAGCCAAGGCAATCCGTCAATTGCTACCTGCAAAAGAACCACTGATTTTTTTATAATTAAATTATGTAAAAGTGATCTAGGCGATTTAGATATATATCGCGTGGTAATAAGATGCACTTTGGCTGTGGATGTTCTAGGAGCGGCAGAAGAATAGAAATGCCGGTTAGGAAAAATCCCTAATGGAAGTGGATGCGGAGAATATCAAAATGGGTTGTTAAATAGAATGTAAAATAGAGGTCATAGAGGGGGAATGTAAGATAAACAGGTCAGAGATGGGAAATAAATTGGCTTGTTGAACAGAATCAAGAGGCTACCAGGGCGAGGAGATGAAGAATAATCTAATATATTTCAGCTTTTAACGTTTTTTTCAAGTGTTGTGTTATGTTGAGCTGATAAAATATAGTAATCCTTAGATCGTTTATCAATAAATACACCTATTTCAATTGTTAGATTAATCTTAATAATATTAAGAACCTGACATTGATTTCTACCGTTGCAAGTATTTATTTCTTTCCAAACACAACTGCCTTGGCAATGACGAGTAATAATAATTAATAATAATAGTTTTCAAGAAATTCCATCATTTAGGCGGTTATTTTTAACATTATCTCGTGGGTGTTTAAGTAGGTAATGGTGTTGTATATATTATAAAAATTCTGGTGCACCATTTTCAGTTTCATTCAACGTATCTACGTACTACCTGTGTGTGCGGATTTTGAATGGTCCCCGTCATGCTATCTAAATATCCCTCTCCTTCCCTTCCTCTGCCCAGCTTTTTTGGCAGGGCTTTGGGCTTTCCCTTCCATCATGACATTTGATTTATTTAGAACACATGGGATCCTCGCGAAGTTGGATTGTCTTCCGAATTGGATCGCGTGCAGCGTCGAGGAGCTGGATTTGTACAACGTATTAGCGTATTCAAAATGTAAAGAGCAGCTAGGCTGGGAATTACTCAATTGAGCGTAGGTTAAATTACAGATTAAATCTCTTGAATATTTTGGAACAATATCTCTTTATCAGTGATATTGAAAATGTATTATAGCCCCCATCGTACTACGGTAGGAGAGATCATGTTAATAAAATTAGAGAGATTGAGTGCAGAACATTTGGATGTAGCTCGATAAGGGATCAGAATAACATTTTCCGACCGCGGTAGCGTCATATTCAGGTCAAAATTATTCTGGTGTGTAATCATCCCCTGCCACACACCCTAGAAGTGGCTTGCAGGGTGCTAAAATATCCATCCAATTATCTAGCACTGTCTTTTGAGTATATCCTCCACCTACTTTCTCTACCTATATTCCGATTTCCCACAGTGGCAGCACCCGCCCTCACCACTTGATATTTCCGCGTTCGACTCCGCCCAACTTCTTCCCGCCATTACACCCACCTCTAAATAAACCTCCAGTTGGCGCTCATTCCCTTATATATTGACTCTCGCATCCATAAACTCCATCTGCGCTCCATATGACAGTCCATGTAAATCTTCACTCAGTGCATCACTCATCAACTCTTTTTTCCTATTTCAAATTCCCCTTCAACCCACGCAATTCTTCTCCTAATATCCGCATTAAAACGCCTTAATTACCTCTAAGATACTGTCCAAATACATGATCTGTTCCTCCTCCTTTAGTTTATTCCCTCAATCTTTAAAGTCCAATTGTACATTTCTTTCTTCTAGAGAGTACCATTTTTTTCTTCACGAAGTAATAAATGAATTTTAATTCGACGAGCACTCTGAGTCTAAAAGAGGAGTGTTCATATCCCAATGGAGTCACGAGTCCCACACTGCGTCAGTTCCGTTCTCCGGTCGCTGCTATGGTTATTTGCCTCTTGGGAGCGTGGAGGGAGAGGGCGGTCGCGCTGTGGCCTCCGCCCACCTTCGGGGGGGGGGGGCGATGAGGGTGGCTCATCTTCTCCTCCTCCGGTGGCTGAGTGTGATCCTTCCCACCCCCTGGGCGGGGGGGGAGGAAAGGGGCGAGGGGTGGAGGGAGCGCCAGAGTGATCACCCTCGCTCGATCCATTCTATTGGAGATCCGGGATGGAAAACCGGTATTTGTATCTTTTGCGGTGCACAGGATTTACACCGTCTACAACCATCAGCGTGAACATCGGTGCTTAAATTCTGGGATTGTTTCATTCCATCCCTCCGTTCTTCTCTGATCAGTCTTAAATAATTCCCTAAATACCTCCTCATGGAATCTCTGAGTTGCGTCCTTTGCCCTTCGTTTCTCATTTACTCGCCTCTCGTCCTTCTTTACAACTACGCTGGAGACCATTCTTCCGGGATTACCATCGTCAAAGTACACTTAAGGAGTTGAATTTACTCTACAATAAGTTTTTAAAAAATATTTGAAGTGAGTTATTTTGCGTGTGATGCCACATGCGGCGGCTTTCAGGGTACTATTTAATGTTTATGATAATGTATACGTTCCAAAAAAACTTCAAATAACGTGCAAAGTTGTAAGCATACATGCAGGAGGATGCCTCAGTGCAAAACGAGCGCACAATTCAACTGGTCAATTAGTTATTCGCTGTACGAAAAAAAGAGGAAGGAAAATGAACCACAGAAGTTTATATCACAGATCTCCAAAACAGGTCATTCGGGACTGGAAAGAAATATGGGTAAATTATACGGGACCTTTACATCAAATTTCTCTTTTATTGTGCTTCTAAATCGTCCATTGTGTCCCAAGGTTTGTCCAATCCATTTATGGTTCTTATCTGTGCAGTAGTATTCTCCATATGGTGCTTTTCCTCTCCTGCTCTACTCTATATTATTGATTCCCCGTTCCTCCCGCTAAGCCTCTCCATTTGATCTTCAAAATCTCCTCGTCAGCACCACACTTCAAAGGCCTCCATTTTTTACTCTGTCCACTTTTCCAATGTATCATGTGTCTAATCCGTAGGGTACTACCATTCATACGAAAATTTTGACGAATTGATTTCTTGTTTGCAACCCACAGGTTCAGAAACTACGGGTGATGCCACAACAGTAATTACAGTGGAGACCATTCCTAATCATCCGATTTCATTCATCTGATAATGCGCATTGAAATAAAATAATTTTTAAAAGTAAAAATCATTCGCCTCGACCGGGATAAGACGAGAGATGTCACGATTGGGATTGCATGACCTAACACCCCCCGCCGCACGCCCCAGCGGCAGTCCACCGGGTATCATGTAGATGTAGATGAAGGTGAATGATTTCTACGATTCAAAATCGTTGCAATTTAACCTAATGTGCTCTTTGCATCACCAAAATTTCTACATGAACTAATATTAAGCAAGTATGGCTGGTGCGTTCTCACACCCTGCCACACGCCCTTACTTTGGACTGTTGGGTACGTTGCCGATATTAATTTTTTAAATGAGTTTCTGTAATACGTAGGTAGTATTGCTTTCAAGGATTTATTTTGTCATGCCAAGTCATGCGAGCACGGTATTGTGTATCGCCAAAATACATGAAAAACCTACCCAAAGCAACTTGGCGGCCACTTTTAGCAATAATTAATGTCCGAAGTGTACATTCTGGGTTTTTTTCATGATTATTATAGATTTCATATCGATGAGTATCCTTGGAGACGCAGCAATGCATATGTCTAACTTCAACAAACGGATCAAAGCGCCTTTACCAATGTCTCCGACAGCTTGCCAAATGTTCCCAGCCAACCAATGGCCAAAATTAAAATCTGATAAAATGAAATAGAACGCTTGCTGAAAAATATTAAGCCCAAATCCTCCGGGCTCGTTCAAAAACAGGCTCATATATTTAAGGAATTACCGTCGGAAATTGTACCCTTTCTAGAAATCATTATTCAAAAATTGATGGTAGAACACAAGGCTCCCAGTGATTGCAAAACGTCTATCGTAACACCAATATTTAAAAACAGATACAAGGAGGAACTAAAGAAGTACAGAATTATTTTCCTCACATCCATTTCATGCAATTTACTGGAATGAATATAAGATATGATAGTTGGATCGTGAGATACCTCGTTAGGCAGAGGCTATTGATGAAAATCAGTGCGATTTCCGATAGGGTAGATCCTGCGAGACACAACTTGCGCTTTTTGTTCATGATATTTTTACTTGGGAAGAGATCAATGATCCAGTGGATAAGATTTTTCTAGATTTTAAGAAAGCTTTCGGAAAAGTTACTCGTATTAAACTACTCACAAAGCTAGAACTATATGGCAGCGATAAAAATATCCTGGGTTGGATTAAAGACTTTTCGAATGGTCGTGTTCAAAGGGTTATCATAGATGAAGTTCAAAGCTCAAACGCAGTAGAAGTTAATTGAATTGTTCCCCGGGGAAGTATCATCGGACCTCTTTTGTTTCTACTTAACGTTAAAGACGTTGACTCCGTAGTCACTAGTGACATACGCTTACTTACCGACGATGGAGGCTTCACCGTGATATCTTTGATCCTGAGGTTGCAGTAGCTTTATCGGCTGACCTAAAGGCTATATTACGCTGGGGTGACAGTTGGCAATAAGAATAAAGCTTAAAAAAGTCCGTAATGATGAATTTTTGAAAACAGAAATTCTCTCCCGGACGCCTACTGCATTGGGAATACCGAAATGGAATGTGTAGACTCGATTAAATATCTAGGCGTTATCCTCACTCACGATCTCTCCTGGGTGAAACACACACGGGGAATATGTGGACAAGCTTAAAACAAATTAAGATTTATTAGAAGAGTACTTAGTAAATGCGATGCAAAGGTCAAAGAGAAATGTTATTCGCTGGTTGCGTCTAATTTAGAAAATACTGCCTGCATATTAGAGTATATAGTATAGTAGAGAAATGTTATGTGTCGCTCGTTAGGCCTTATTTAAAATGTGCTGGAAGTATATGGGATCCTCACGAAGTTGGATTGAATGCCGAATTGGATCAAGTGTAGCGTACAGGAGCTACATTTTTAAAACGTTGTATCGATAAACTTAGTAGCGTATCCAAAATAGTAAATGGGCTAAGCTGAGAATCACTCACGGAGCCAAGGTTAAATACCAGATTAAAGCACTTGCACATGGATTGGAAGGAGGTCTCTTCAGCAGTGATGTTGAAAAAGTATTACAACCCCCATCGTTCTACGACAGGAGAGATCATATCAATAAAATTGAGGGATTAATTGTGGAGCAGATAGATTTAAGATGCCACTGCTTACACGATTGATAGGGAATCGGAATAACATTTTCCGACCGCCATAGGGCCACAATTCCGCCATTCCGACCGATATTCGGGTCAAAATAAGTCTGGTGTGTATTCACCCCCTGCCACACACCCTAGCGGTGGCTGGCAGTGTACCAAAAAAACAAAACTTCAAAATACAACCTGATATTTCTCACTATGATAAATCCTTCTAAAGTACGGTTTTTCTGAACAACGCGAAGTAACAACTCCCTCCTGAACCACTCAAACTTGAATATTTCCTTCCAGTTCTCTACTTTGATGAACCCTTCGCTTTTCTTGGACGAAGGCATGCATAAACTCATAATCTTGTGAATCGTAGGCGTGAATGCTTAAAGAAGTTGATAGCCGGTTGCCTCTTCCGAGGACCACCAGAAGTTAAAGACGCCACTTAGGAAGGCGACGGGAAATCAAACCTCAATTATTTACAGTTTAAAAGGATGACGAAGAAAATTATGAATTTTGAAAAAACTGGATTTTTTAAGTTGAAACCAAGAGGTTTATCAAATCAAATTTGTCAACAAAAAAATTAAAGCGAATACAGAGGATCAATAGAAGTCTCAACGTTCTGGTATATGTAATTTGCAGAAAAAAATCAGATGCCATAACATAAACGCACCTTGTACTTCGTATGACTCCCTTTTTCCTCCAAAATTATTTGACAACCTTCACTACAAAATGTGCAGTGGGTACCTAATATGGAAGTTATTGACTCTTATTTCATTCCTTCCATCTTCCGCGGATTCTCGTTTGGAAAAAACTGGGTGTTTAGAAAAGGAAGTACAATTTAACAGTCAATGTGTGCTAAATGTTTCGTCCTTAGAGAAGGCATAAGGCCATTTACTTAAAAAAATGTATTTATAACTGTTGGTTCATACGAATTATTTTGTAGACAGTTTGCATTTATCAGCCACACTGCTGAATTTAATTCTTTTTCAATTTCAAAATCTTGCATTTTTCTCAGATGCAAAATAATTTTAATTTATTTCTTTTGCCAATCATAACTGCGTCGGATACGTAATTGGCGTGTCGATCCCGTCGCTTCCCTCGAAGGGATTTTAAACTTGACGGCTAGAATATAAATGGTGGGCCCCCTGGAGTCAAACGCCTTCCTTTGTAACCGACTTGTTGAAGAACTGGTACTGCGTGGACTTTCATCTTTAGCTCCGAAACTTTAACCTTTTGGGAACATCGTTGACCCTACCAGGGGAATTTATCATCACCATTGAAGGTGCACCTCCAGGGGTCATCATGCCATCACATTTCATCTTGGTTGTAGTCCTTGATGTTGGGTTAATCTTTTATACATGAGAGGTAGTCATAAAGGCACGTATCCTTATGGCTAATTTTATTTCAAGTCTTAAAATTTCGGTGGGAAAAGGACGACTCACACGCCGCTTAATACAGCGACCGCAGCCAAAGCGTTGACCGCACGGTATGTGCCATCAAGGCGCCGGGTCTTAAGCCAACCCTTTTTTCACGATCCCAATTTTTGTTTAGCCCTTCGACATTTGCGAATACACAACCCAAATCTGTCATTTGTTGTCGGCCAGCCTTGCGTTTTCTCTTAAATTAAATTCAAATGTGCACATAGTGGTAGTCTTCTGGTCATATTTGCTAGCATTGGTACTGACTTTAAAACAGTTTTGGAGTTAGGGACATTTTTTTCAATTACCAAAAGGTTTCAACCCCGGAAAAGGAAAAGTAACTCGGGGTATGGATTTTAAATGTAACTGTCCAGGATTATTTTGGAGATGTAGCGCTATTGACTGTTTATGATGTACGCGAAATTTGGCGGTTATAGAAATCATTTCCGAATGTCTACCAACTGTATATCTATAGGTATTTCAAACTTTGTTTGAATTCTACATGTCATCAGACGTATGGCACGGTGTGGCGGTGTGAGCCATCCAGCCATGATTCGAACACCTCCTCAAACACATGCACCCAGGGGATCCATGGTTGTTGGAAGGGGGGCGGCTAAACAAAGCATTCATACGGCATTCGTTGCATGCAATACAACTGTAAAGTAGTCAGTTACCCACTCCACTGACTACACTAAGAAGGCAAATAAGGAATGCCATTAAAAAGGGCGGACTGGCAATAAATCTCGAAATACTCAATTCTCAGAAAAGGTTCGCGCCGCCAACTTTCAGTTAGAATTCCACTCATGCAGGACGGACAATTCACGAAAGTATTAGATGTAGTATAAATACATTTACATGAGACCCTGCCACTCAACCCAAGGTCACGTGGCGAGGGGGGGGGGCGCCAGCCATGAATTGAGTTATGGTCTAGTGTAACTTGTAGTATGCTCATTTCCAGTATTCCAATTGCCCTCCCTAGTGTTTCCCTCCTGAGTCGTTGCCTCGAATGGGGCGCGTTAAAAGCGGTTGACGGTCTCCATCCGTTCTGCAGTGCATCTCTCTTATTTTGTGGTACTTGTCTGCCCTGCTTATGTAATTGGGAATACTTAACTATTTCTTCTATGTCGGTCGCAAAACCACAAGATATGTACCTCTACAATACGTTTATTACCTTGCTCTTAGTCTCCACTCATCCCAAGGCTCCCATCCCAGATCTTGTAGTGTAATTTTGTTTTTCCTTTGTGTTTTTTCACGAATTTGGTGGCAATATCTCTGTACTTTCTTCAATCATGCAGCCAGTATTTTTTAAGATTTATCCCATATGCTCTTCGCATACTCAATCTGCGCTCTTAGTTAAGAAATATAGCATGTCATCTTCGTTTCTCATCGCTGCGTGATCAACTCTGCGTTTTACGGTTTCCAGCTTCTCTCCGACCTCTCTGCAATCAGTGCGTATTTCACCATGTGAGATCCGATGCAATGGTGACACCCAAATGTTTTACTTGGTCCTCAACGTTCATCCGAGCACCTCCGTGCTTTTAAGTTGGCAAGGTTGAGTATCATCTTCAGGAAGTGAGAGTATTTTTACCAGCAGATCACGAGAAATGGCTGCCCGAAAAAATAATGTGGTTTCGCAATCCTTACTTAATTGAAACTCTCCTGCTTATCTGCGACTTCGTTGCTAAACAAGTATTATAGCATCAAAGGGACAATAGTTATCGTACTTGTGCCTCAATTTTGGAGGAGTAATTCAATATCGAGGTTACTCGTGCTTCGTAAGTATCCCCATGGCTTCACTATCTTACGTCATCATGGAGAAGGGTATCACAATTTAGTCTTTATTGGTGATTTTGAATATTAACCCCTTACACAATAAATTGAAAGTATATGGACTTGATATATCCATATGGTTCGCCATCCTGAAATGCTGGAAACGTTATGATTCTAGAAATTTCACTCTTCTGGAGAAATCGTTAAAATGAATGGATATTCTTGCAAAATCGGTATCCTACGCATTTCACCCATGTAATATTTCCCCTCCCAACACAAGATTCTTTCGAGAGGTTTCACCCATTATGGCCGGAGGCATCTATTTTTTTTCTCAGCCATAGACCCAATTGACCCTCCATTGGGAGAGAAAGCACTGAAAGAGCGGCGCAAGTTCAGGCAATAATTCATGATTTACGTGAAAATTAGTAGCAAAAAAGTTTTTTTTTTATTTTTTAACAGTTTTCTCATTCGGTAATGTACCGGTTAAGGTATATTTTTGAAGGACACAGCCACCAAATAAATATTTTGTTTCTCCTAATAAAACACAACCCCAGATCGTACTCTGCAACAAGTCCCTCTTCAGCTCTGGATACTTTCTTCCTCCCTTCATCCCGTCCAACATCCCTATCCTGTTCCTTCCCTTTCCTCGTTTGCCCAACATTCTCCCCTCTATCACAGTCTTCAGCATCCCACTTCCGGTCAATACCCCCGGATTGCGTGAACTGTTTTACCTGCTCTAGTTTTTTCCCTCCTGTTTTAATGCTTAGCTTTGCCTTTTTTCTTTCTGAAAAATCGCATAACCTTGGTTTTATTTATATTGATTTTCATCCCATACCTGTCGCACTGAATGCCCAATTCACTCAGCAATGCTTGCAACCCCTTGGCTGACTGACAAAGTAAAGCTTGGTCATCAGCAAACCTAACTATTTAACGAATTCCCCGCCCACTTTCATTCCTAATTCCAGTACTTCCCATGCCTCTTTAACCATTTCCTCTACACATACTATGTTCAACAGCACTGGTGGCAATGGACAACCACCTCTTTCCAAGACCGCCCTTCCGGATTACCCGTTCCCCACCCTCACCTGAGCAGTCTGAGACATGTACAGGTTGCGGATTAGCCTCCTTTCCCTCCAATCTATTCCTATTTTCCGCAATATACCCATTAGTTTTTCCCAAATCACTCTATCGAACGTTTTTTTGAAATCTACGAAACACGCAAATACCTTGTGTTCTATATTCCTCTCGATTAATAATCTCATTACTGCAATGGCATCACGCGTACCTCTCCCCTTCCTAAACCCTATTTGATCGTCCCCTAAGTAATCATTTGCCCTAATCTCTATCCCTTTGTTTATGAACCTTTCAACAACTTTATGTACGTTGGATATCAAACTTTTTGTTCTGCACTCCTCACATGATGCAGCCTTTGCATTTTTCAATATAGAAACTAAAAATGATCTCACTAAGCCTTCCGCCCAGATTCCTTCCTCCTAGATACTACGAATCAGTCCATACAGTCTCTTCCTCCCACATTTTCCTAAACCTTTTAGTTGTTCCGCATTATGTTCGTAGTACGTCATATTCCTTTTCTATGTTTAACCTTGTTGGCCTACGTTCTTTACTATATTATTCTTCTATATATTCCTTCCATCTCTCTTGCATATTTTCTCTCTCAACTATTTTGTTACTTAAATTATCGCTAACTGTTAGCACAAATCTTCCCTTTTTTCCTACGATTATCCCTTTTTTGATGCATTGCCATTTTCTCTGGATAGTACGTAGCTCTTTACTCTCATGCATGATTTCCTCTGCAGCCCACTGATACTCCTTTCTGATTCACCTGGCATTTTCTATGTATACCTACGCCTTTTGTGGTGTCTAAACCAATTGTTGTACTCCCCGCTGTCCTTCCATCTATCCTCGCATAAACCTGGAGAATCTATATTTCCTCTATTCATCTCTTGTTAAATATTTTCTAATTTTCCTGTCCTCGACAATGTCTTAACATGCCACGTTCCTATTCTAACTAATTTGGTCTTCTTTTCCTGTACTTCCTGTCCTGCTGCTGATGCGGTTTTCCTCTGCAATGGTCGCGAGAGACACCGGAAACCTTGCCTCCCGGACTGCCCGGCAGAACTAATTAATTAAATAATGATTAATTAATTTCCATTAATTAAAATTAATGAAATCGAAATGATGGTGATATCACAATTATTCCCATGTTGATTGGGATTTTACAGAAGGATCATATCACTGATTTTGCATAATATCAGTTCCATTTTCTTGAAAGTGAAAGTTAACTGTCCATAATGCGAGATTAATAGAATATTGGTTATCAGGATTCAATGGTGAATTACTCAATATTCTTCGTTCATTCGCACCAAACTCCCCCGGTGCATATCAGCTTGTCGTGCCACGCCTCCGATATTACAAAGGGACATTCAGCCGTTACATTATATCACTGACTTTGCTGTCAGGATTAGGACAACCCCTGTGAAACACAATGAAACTTGATGAATAACTGATCGTAGCACTTTTCCACTTGACAAAAATATTTTTATTTACGACCGGGTTTCGATATACTATATTACATCATCGTCAGGTAACCAGCTGAAGTTGTGTTCAAGCTTATATACCTTCCGGAAGGGGTGGAGAGGGCGTGGTAGGAAACGAGGGGGGGGGGGTTTGGAGAGGGGGTGAAAAGGAGGGGAAGGGGGTGAAGGGAAAGACAAGGGAGACATTTACAAGAAATAGCGGAAACAGCGTATTGACCTTGTTAAAAAACACACACAGTATATATAGTCTTTAGGGTTCGAAGTAAGCCTGTTGGGTGGATGGCGGCAGTCTCCAATAAACCATCGGTGGCCGGGACGGAACCAGTAGACGGGCTGGGTTTGGAGGCCAAGGATTAGGCCCTTCTGGAAGAGTGGTGGTGGAATACCCCCACTTAACTCACACACTGGGGGGGGGGGAGGGGAGGAGAAAGCACTCAAGGAAGGAGGCGGTTGTGTGTCACGCGTGGTCAAAGTTTACTGACGAAAGTTGATGGAAAGGAGGGGGGAGGATGGAGTGAATTGCATGTCATTGAGAAGAGGGGTTTTCTTCTTAACTCGTTGGACAATTTCTAATTGTTCCAACGCGTCTAAATTTCTGCATTTATTTGACGCATGAATCACTTCTAATTTAAATTCACAGGTGTGGTTAGTCTCGAGTAAGTGTTTGGCGATCATGTGTGTGTTTTTTAACAAGGTCAATACGCTGTTTCCGCTTTTTCTTGTGAATGTCTCCCTTGTCTTTCCCTTCACCCCCTTCCACTCCTTTTCACCCCCTCTCCAAACCCCCCCCCCCTCGTTTCCTACCACGCCCTCTCCACCCCTTCCGGAAGGTATATAAGCTTGAACACAACTTCAGCTGGTTACCTGACGATGATGTAATATAGTATATCGAAACCCGGTCGTAAATAAAAATATTTTTATCAAGTGGAAAAGTGCTACGATCAGTTATTCATTATGTTCGACTTCCACCACATCACGCCTGAAGTTACTCAATTTACAATGAAACATCATGCAAAAATAACAAAAACATGCCATTTCAAACCCACAAAGACGTATTCGTATGCACTCGTATTCTTGAAAAACCCGTTGTAACTGACACCCATTCAAGCAAGTATACTTGTAATTAACATACACAAGCAGAAGCAGTTACGAATATACCAGATGTCAGCGTTTAATTTTGTCCTACCTTATAAATCGAATGTCTTATTTATTTCCATTATGACTTCGGTTTCTTACCATTACTATGATTTCGGATTGTTCGGGGAAAGAATGAATATTTGTATCCATCGTTTAAATGAATATACTTTGTAACTTCCACACAATTTTTATTCGTACTACCGGTTTCAACGCAACGGCGTCATCATCAGGTACAAACATTTTTCGGGCACAGGGTTGTATATATACTATATGCACTCTTCGGAAAGGAATGTTGGGGGAGGGTGGGTGGGGTGAATGGCTAATGGGAGGGAGAGGGGTTAGGGGGGAGGGGTTAAGCCGCGTGGCTGGCAGGTAAAGGTCCGTTGGCGGGGGGGGGGGGAGGGAAGGTGGCATGGGGGAGGTGAAAGAGAAAGGAAGTTTTTGGGGTGAGCTAAATGAGGAGGTTGGAGGAGGGTAAAAGAGGCATGATACAGGGGTTTTTTGGCACGTTATTTCCTGAAGGAGATTTCCAAAATTGGGGAGTGATTTTCAAATTAAATTTCGATGACTAAATGTCCACTCTTCATGTGTCTTCTTATCTCCAGTTCTTCCCATTTGTCCATTCTTCTTCCCTTTTCCACGACGTGTAGTATTTCCGGGTTGAAGTCGCTGGAGTGCTCCTCCTCCCACAAATGTTTCGCAAAGTGCGATTGTTTTAAATTCCCCGTGCGGTGGCTGCGTTTGTGATCCCCCGCGCGTGTGAGGAAGGATCCGCCTGTCTGTCCGATGCGTGTGGATGCACTGCAGTCATTGCACTTCAATTTGTATATACCACTTTTGTTGACCATATCCACCTTGTCCTTGGTATTATTTAGGAAGGACCCAAGATTATTGATGTTGTAGTAGGCTATCTTAAGTTTGTCCCTCGGGAGGAAATTGCCTATTTTTTGGGAGATGTAGCCGTAGTAGGGGAGTTTACACCAGCGAAGGTTTCCGTCCGTAGCTTCACTCGATTTATATAGAAGTTTTCTCGTTCTTTCGAGGCGTTTTTTATAAAGAATTTTCATGATTGATCTACATCTACTTAATACCCCGCAAGCCGCCGCAAGGGCGTGTGGCGGGGGGTGCTAGGACACCACCCGTAATTTAGAAAAGAAAAAGAAAAAAAAAACCGCATGCAATAACGACAAAATCATATATGAAAAAAAACATGGCATAAATTCATGCATGAACACTTACACCCCACACACATGCAAACACTCAAACTACCAACTAACATACACATGCACCTGAAAGTATACCTAACATCTCTATAGTGTTTAATTTTGTTCCGACTTGTAAATTCAACGTTTTTAATATTTCTAAAGTGACTTCGGTTTCTTGCTATTATGATTACTGATTGTTCGGGGAAAGAATGAGTATTTGTACCTATCTGTCTTGGAATCTATCTCCCTTAGTTTATCTTTGTGGTCTGATCTACCTAAGTAGTGTGGGGTTGATGATTGATGTTTCACTATAGCCATTTTTGGATGCGATCTCCTTTATAGTTGACAATTCTTTTTCGTAACTATCTTTTGAAAGGGGGATGTTTAGTAATCTGTTTATCATGAAGTGGAAAGTGGATAACTTTTGGCTTATGTGATGGAGTGAGTCGGAGGGGATTATATGATCTGTGGCAGTGGAAAGTGGCAAAGAAGCAGCAACCCATCCATCGCACCAGCCCAATCTCCTGTTTATAAATTTTGCTTTCACCATTATTTGGCAGCATCGCATATTCATCTGCTGCTCTATCTTTAATCTGCTGCCCATTTTGTGCAAGTCCCTCATGCATGCTACGAGGGTTAAATTACGAGTGTTATTTGCTACTCTATCGTTTTAATACTTTTATTTAGTTTAAGGTTTTATAATTTATGTAAAGATATATATCTAGATTAAAGTTTTGGACACACGGAATAAGGCGCCATATTGCTTTGCCGAGACTTAAAAAACGACAACCCGACCCCCACCCCAACTGCAAATAGTACGAGTAATACTCTTCAAATCTTACTCATACTTACCCCCCCCCTTCATTCCTTCCAACGCACCCCTATTCCATTTCGTATCCTTTTCCTTCCCCTTCCCTCGCTTTCCGAATGTTCTCCCCTCTGTAAGTATAACGGTCTTCTATGCATATCTCCCATCGCCAGTCAAAATGCGTCAATATTTTCTCTGCTGCCTTTGGATTTCAAAGTTCCTTATTTTCCCCTTTGCATCTGCAACTCATTCCCAATCCTTCGCCACGCCAACATCTCAATAGCCACCAATCTACGCCTATCATCCTGCTTCAATGACCATTTTTCCGCGCCACACAAAACCGTGCCACAAATCAAACCTTTAACGACTTTTTTCTCAACAGCCTTATTCAGCGTCACTGTCATTGATTTCCTTCTTGTAAAACTTTCATTGACGACCGCAATTCTTCTCCTGGTGTCACTACTACTTCTACCTTCTTGGTTCAAAACACTACCTGGGTAGGTTAGCTTTTCCAACTGTTATTGTAGTATACATCAACATATGCATAATACCCCGCAATCGGTCGCAAAGGTGTTTGGCGGGGGGTGTTAGGTCACCACCCGTAAAAGAGAACGAAATCACTTGCAAAATCTACATATATATGCAAATCTACACTCATAGTGGCTAATAAATTCATGCAAAAACCTTTTTTCAACTTAAGCGCATGCATATATATATATATATATATATATATATATATATATATATATATATATATACTATCAACTAATAAACGCATGCCCCTTAGAATGCAGTAAATATTTAATGTAGCTTTCCGTCGTATCCAAAGCAACCTCTGGTCCATTCTTTTCTTTCAATTGAATATCATACTTTTTCTCTTGCACTGATTCTATGGTGACATGAAAGTTGACTTTGTTCATGGTAACTGCTCGTGAGTAGTTTTCTCTTCCCCCACTCTTGCCTTTGCCTCAACGTGACTCCTTATTTGACAAACCACGGATTTTTTCTTTTCCGGGTGGCCACAAAACCGTGTACCAATATTTTGCGCGAATCAAAATTAAGCGATTCCAGGCAGCCTGAATTGGCTCTTTTATTCGCTCCGCCCGGTTGCCGACCGAATCCGGACGTCTTCCCCCGGATTGACTGGTTTGGATTCTCTGTCTCCTGCGCCCGAGAGATTTATTCGGGGAAACTGGAAGTGGACGGGGAAAATGGATTCATTGCTTTGCGACACCTGATTTGAGATTGTAAGTTAATTACGTTCAAACGCCCCTTGGTGTTGGAGGAAACGAAACTCTACTCTCACTGAATGGGATGCATACCTGTATTCCCAGGTTTTCGCATTGATTTCCTTCCCCACTTCTCCCCTTCCGCCTCCAACAACTTCTATAAAATGGGTTGGTTTCGGCGAGTTCCGGTTAGGACACTCTCCATTGGATCGCATACTCGTTCACGTGGAAATAGTTAGCCCTTTAGATCGGTTAACAGGATAAAATTCGAATAAAAATCTCTCCTTGCAAGTGCATAAGTAGTATCGAAGAAGTTTCGTGTACGCCCGAGGAATTTTCACGCACCCTGAATAAATATTTTATATTGGCAGTCATTGTTGAATGTAGTTTGATTATAAACTGAAATTTACTGTGGCACGATAAATGAGGGATGCTGAAAATTTTGATCGTATTTTTGGAGATTTTGAGATGGTGCGATAGCTGTGGTGCACTCATTTCTCGTGTTTCGGTTCGAATCCCGGAGTCAGCGCAGTTGTGCAGTAGCACTGCGGGAGTGCCTCCTCCTCGGTACCTCCCCTTGTTCCCTTCGAACATTCACTCCCGCACAGTCCTTGAAATGCACTCCTTCCTCATGCCCTTACCAATTAATTGGCCTCTCCCTTCCCTCGATAATATATACCAATGCTCACTCTCTTTCCTTCCCAATCCTCCATTACACCTCCTGAATATTTATTCTTTCATCCCAAATAATTCCTTACGTCTTCCTCCAGATCCCTATTTCTAAGGCCTCTATTTTTTTTACTTCATCTTTGCGCAAAGTCCGTAATGTCTCTGCTCCGTGCAACGTCACACTCCACATCTTGCCGATATTTCACGCTTTTTTTTTCAAAAAGAAGCTCGTGGTATTATACCCACGTATCTCTATGGACGAAATTAATTAAAACGAAAGAAAAATTCTTGCAAATATATTGTGTTTTACAAAATTCTTTCGTACTTTTTTTTTAAATGAACGCTACGCATATTTTTTTGTCCGCACGGAGAAATGCGATGAAAGCCGAAGCTCTTTCCATGTATGCCGAAAACATTAAATATTTTGAGTCCGATTGATGAAAATTATTTGAATGAAAAATAATTCAAATACAGTTTTCAGAGGAACACATTGTTTTTTTAAATTGTATAAATGATTATCTGTTAAAAACCTTGGGTGTAATTGAAAAAGCTCAGTTTATTCATTTGCAGGATTAGATCTAAGCCTTTCAAATAGTCAAATCCTCTTATCAAGATATTCTTTCTTTTCTGGCGGCGGAGCAGGTTCAAACCTACATTAATTATTTCAAGAACTTGATTTTTCTCCCATGCTCCCGGGATGAATAAAAAACCCTTTAGACCGGACTACTCCCGGCTAACATCTCCCCTCCCCTCCCCCCGGGTCTCCATGGCACCCTCGCGATACACAACAAATCCCAAAGCGTGGCGTCGCCAACCGTGGGGACGACAATAGAACCGTAATCCTCGCCAAGTGATGATGTAGCAGTTTTGGCTTGACCATCATCTCGTTAGCCATGGCGACGCGAGGGCGACTCTATCCGTTCGGGACTGTGTTCCCTTTATCATTCAAACGTATGTTCACTTCTTAGTTTTAAAACATCCTTCCACATCCATGGGTCCGGAGTAGAGGGAAGTCTTCACTTGCTCTGGCAAATAGTAATTGGATTCCAAAGGGAATTGGCAGATGTAAAAGGGACGCATTTTTCCTCCCCTTCCGCAATAATCTTACGAGGAAGTTTGTGCATCTCTTCATTAGTTCGTCGAACTTTTAGTCGGGTGGACAATTTATGCCCGTAAGGTAGGAAGATCGGAGGAATTATGCCTCCATAAAAACGCAACCGGATCTACATTCATTGGTTTATTACTTTTCTCACGTTTGAGATGGGATACCGAAAGTCAAAGATAAAAAATACGGCTAAAGAATCAAACGTCTGCATTGGTTTAACATTGTGGTATATCTGGCTCCAAAGAAGGAGTAAATCCTCTTCAATATCGATTTTTTACATACTGTTGCGGCTTTTTGTTTGAAGTGATCATTCTCGATGCATTATCTTGTTGCGTTTTTATATTCCTGTTTACAAATGGCGTGTTGTGTCGAATTGTTTTCACGAAAATCAAGTTCCAAATGTAATTAATTTAGCATCACCTTCAAAGGTATTTTAATGCTTAAAACATTTAGTTTTAATACCCCAGGAACCTTTCTTCATCTGTATATTTATTTCTGATTTCCGATATTATTTGACGAACTATACATTTTAAAATAAAAGCAAGAACGAAAAAAAAATAAGAAAAAATACTCTTTTTTAAACAGTGCCATTTTTGAATGGAAACAGCTTCCTGGAGGTTTGTTTGAGCCCTTTCCATCCAATTTTAGGAGTTTTAAGAATAAGGGTAAAGCAGCCATTGGGTGATAAACTTCATTGATCAGTGATAATTATTCTAATGTACATATTAAAATATTGTTTGAATATGATGTGGACGGCGTGAGAAGTTGTATCGCAATGGTGAATGATGTGTCAGCGGTGCGTGATTTCGAACGGTTTATGAAGTTGAAGAGTGCTGCGGCGATGGACGGCGCGTTGTATGTACTCGTATGGTGTGAACCAACTAGCCCGTGTGAGATGGTAAAGGTACGGTTGGTAATCTTAAACTGTCATTATATATGTAAGAGAATATTGTCTCATATCTGTTCTTCTTGTGTATGCATGTAATTGAATTGCAAAAGTGACCGTCGACTAGACTTGACCATTTCCGCCAGGACAATTAATTGCCTAATTGCGACGAGGTTTATATAATAACAAATGTAATAATAACATGTATTTCTAAATGAATATCCTGACTACAAAAGCCATTCGTGTCTCTTCGGATATATAATATTCACAAAAAAGCCAGCGTTGAAAAAACTTTGGATAAATCATCGTGATCAATCGAATCGATGGTTCGTTTTGACGGATGGGGTCGGATCTCCGTTAATACTGAGTTTAACGGCACGTTACAATTTTCTCAAAAATTGATTCCCGAGTGCGTGCAATATATGAAATGCCGTTCCTGAAGCACGCCATCTTGTTTACACCAAGTGCTATAACATCTGTTATCGTCGCCATGGAGATATTTGGCAGAAAGTGTAACCAAATCAGTGAAAGTTTTATTAGTGAAAAAATAGGCGTATTACCATCAGGGAAACGAAGAAAACGAATTCAAAAAGAAGTGAAATAATGTGGGGAATCAGATGGGAACGAGAAACAAGGAAACCAAAAAAATTCTAGAGAGGAAAGAGTAATTAAAAATTTTTTTAAAACCTTCATTACTCTTTAAGTGTAGAAAGGTTTGAAATTAAATCATTTGATAAAAATTTCTCGCGAAGGTGAAGAATGAGTGACTGAGTGAAAAAAATAGTGAAAATTGCGCGTTACTTTAATATCCTGGACATTATGATGCTTTCATTTGCAAATAAATATCGGGGATAATATATTTTGCTTGCCTGTCGAGCAATCCAAATGGCGTAATGCGCGTGAATTCACTTTGGTGATATGTCAACAGTTTTGAGGAGGTCGTATTTCACCGCATATCCCCTGGTTTTCCGGGGATATGCGGTGCCCACAGAAAATTACTAAGTTTCAGTTCATACGCGCCTCTCAATTTCTCTCCGGTTCAACCGTATTGCGACATATTTAAAGTTTTATATCCTCCATCGAAATCTTTCCTGGGCTCCTTTCCTTTCAGTTTTGCCAGTAACTTCGGCCATAAGCTGTCAAGCAATCTAAATCTACCCTCCTTCCTTCCCTTGCTCTCTTCGCTTCAATCGTTCGTTCTATGACCACTGTTCCAAGCAAGACAGTTTGGCATGATGTCTTCCCAACCAGACACAAGCGGAACACACATAATTAGGTGAACTCAAGTGAAAGAGGTGATCACGCAGAAGGGGAAATTAGTGTATTCAAATAATCTGAGGTTGCAAACATAGAAGCGATTCGACAAAATGCTCGCGTGGATCATTGTTCCCTCCTTGGGTGAAACACACAAGCTAGGGGAATATGTGGGCAAACTAATAAAAATTCAGGATTATAAATTAGTGGAGTGCTGGGTACATGTGATGAAAAGGTCAAAGACAAATATTTTCTTTCGCTGTTTAGGCCTCACTTATAAAATGCTGCTAGTATATATATGGGATCCTCACCAAGTTGAATTGATTGCCGAATCGGATCGCGTGTAGCGTAGAGGAGTTAGATTTGTAAAACGTTGTTATGATAAACTTAGTAGCGTATCGAAAACATTAGAGCAGCTAGGCTGGGAATCACTCAACAGCTTGAAGCTCTTGCATATGCATTGGAAGGAGGTCTCTTTAGCCGTGACTTTGAATATGTATTTATACCCCGATCGTACCACGGCAGGAGAGAGCGTGCCAGTAAAATTAGAGAGATCAAGTGTAGAACAAATAGATGTAAGATGTCACTGTTCACACGAACGGTAGGGGATCGGAATAAATGCTTTAAATGCCTAGGGTGGAAAACTTGAGTCTGCATCTACATCCACACAATACCCAGAAAGTAACTACAAGGGTATGTAGCAGGGGTTGATAAAAAAACAATCATACATATACAGCGATTACTTCACACAAGTTCATTCATGGGGATATGCAAAAGTTCAAAAGAAAATTCATACATATATTCCTTCACAAACAATAAATGACCGGTGGGTTTCAATAAACCATCAAATATTTAGTTATTAAGTAAATCTATTGGATTAGTTGTGTTTGATGAAATTTGAAAATGATTTTGTACCATGGGAGGGGGAAGGAAGAGGACCGGATTATCCGCCTCTGACGGTTGTCTAACTCCCTTATTTCATCACACTCCCTTAGCCGAATAAAGCATTATCATTTTATGTCATAGTTACGTATTTATTATATTATATGATGTCAGGTCATAGCTGTTCGCTTGCTCGTTTTCAAAAATAATAACAGACGTTACGCTGGACGTCAACATTCACATTTGGACGACAGGGTGAATATGAGGGAAGGAGAAGGCCGAAAGAAGTAATTGGACGGAGATGAAGGACAATGAAGTCGTTCCAAGCGAGGAGAGAAGGTCTGTTGGGAGAAATTTGAACATGGTTGGATAAATGAATTCAGGGCGTATTCAATCACGCCGAAGCCCTGAAGGCTAGGATGTAAGGTGAGAATGTTGGGGAAGAGAGAAATAGGAATAGACATATCGGCTGGAATCATCGGAGGCAGGTTTAGTGATAATTTTCACGAGAATTTAAGGAACACAAACGAAAGGAATGCACGAAATTGAACCATCGGTCATTCTCGTTTCGATTCATGCCAATGTGTTAATATCCACCAGCCCTGGTGTAATATGCAGCCACGTGGTTTTCTCGTGATTTTTATGTTCGAGTACCACTTTTTGTCGTTTTCATGACGATGTTATCAAAAAATTCATTTAAACTACGATAAAAAATATGATATTTTCGATTCATTCCGAAATTGAAATTTTTAAAAAGTGTCATATTTTCTTGGGTAATAAGTGTTAAACCAAAAACACAGTAATCAACCCGAAGTTCGGTTTGTTAGGTGACGGTAGAGTTCACCCAGTACTAAGCCGGACGGCGTGTTTGGAATATTCACACTTCAGGGAAGGGGGGCCAGTTCCTTTCCCTGAGCCGGTTATGGTTTCCCAGGAAGATCTGGTACCCGAAAAATAACATAGCTTGGGTGGAGCTGCAGGTGCCTATAGTGCCTTGCCCGGGAATCGAACCCGGGACCTTCGGGTCAGCAGTCCAGCGCTCTACCCCGTGGACTATCGCGACCCAATAAGTGTTAACGATGTAAAAAAATTCGTCCTCAGTTGAATGAAACAAAATTTTTCAGTAAATGTTAAAGCCTTAAAACAGGTTAATCCCGGATGGCGGGCTCAGGAAGACCTGGAATACAAACAATCAACCTTTTCGAGTAAAAATTAGGACTCCCAAGGGCGTCAACTGCGGAAATTGAACCCGGGCACTCCGCCATAGAAGTCAGAGCTCTACTAACCGGATGGCCACACTTAAAAAATTAAATGTCGTCCAGAGAAGTAAATTGTCATCGTGATTTTTAATTTGAAGCGGACAGTCAACTTGATAAAATGCATATTTCGAGCAGTCCTAGGGGGTAGTTTGGAAGGGGTGAGGAATATGGCGTGGCAGAGGGGGATGGTGAAAATAAAGGTGGGTGGAGAGGGGTGTGGTTTGGTTGCGGGGCGGACGCGGGACAGTAGATGGGCCCCCCGGCTATTGTCGTCTATGTCTGGAGAGGGGTGTATTCTGAGGGACGTGATTCATGTCAGTGTTTCATTTCACCGCTGGCGACCCCGTGCCAGACTTCCCGCTCTATATCCCTGGTCTATCCAACCAACCGCTCCCTGCTCTAATTTCGCTGCGGACATTTCATCGGGAAACGTAGCAATGAATAACTATTCTGTTTTCCCGACTTTTGAAAAATGCATGCCCTCCTCCTCTTCCTCCGCTACCCTTTTACCGCACTGCGTTGATTCTCTCTCTGAAGTAACTCTCTCGAAATTATCCCTGACCATCCAATCCAAATATGGGAGGATCCTATATACATAGTATGCATGCTAGGGGACCCTCGTGGCATTCTTCATGAGGACCCCATATATAGTATATATGGGATCCTCATGAAGTTGGATTAATCGCCGCATTGTACCGTGCGAAGCGTATAGGAGCTACATTCGTAAAACGTTGCTATGATAAACTGAGTAGCGTATCCAAAATATTAGATGAGCTAGACCGGGAATCACTCACGGAGCGAAGGTTAAATTACAGATTACAAATGTCTTGCGTAAATTGGAAGCTCGTCTCTTTATCTATGATGTTGAAAATGTATTATTACCCCCATCTCACTACGGTATCGTGTCATTAAAATTAGAGAGATTAAGAGTAGAAAAGGAAGATTTAAGATGCTATATTTTCAACGAATGTTAGGGGATCAGAATAAAACTGTCCGACCGACCGAGGGTACTTATATTCAGGTAAAATTTAGTCTAGTGTGTATTCACCCTCTGCCACACACCCTAGTAGTGGTTTGCAGGGTGCTAAAATAAATGAAAGAAAACAATTTGCACAATACCCCTGAACCCGTCGTTAAGGGCGTGTGGCGGGGTTTGTCAGGACACCAGCCGTGAATGCAAAACTATTAATCCATGCATGCATTAGAATACATATTAGCATACATACAAAAACGCTCGAGTGCATGCACATGAACATTGCTATGTTCAACATATGTGAATTGACTGCATCATCAATTGTTTGTCTTAAAGTAAAAATATTCGGCAACTAAGGCTTGATTACGCTGCATTTGCTTGCGAGGAGAGAATGAGTATTTGTAAATGTCGGCGCCACGGTTTATGCCTCGGTTGTTGGGGTGAGAATGTTGGGTGAGCGATTCGGAAGGCTAGGAGAAAGTTAAAAGAATATCTTTGCACGACGAGAGACGCGCTCATTTTTCTCGGCTATTTAAATTAAATATATTTCACACCCATAAACACGAGTGAAATCGAAAGCTCACAAAAGTGGTCGCCGCCACATTTTAAATAATAGTTGATTTATACAATTTTTCTTTGGGTTGATCTCAGGCGGATGTTCATCTTTCGAAACTTGCATGACCTCTTATTTCTTGAGTGACTCCTTTCCTTTATCTTCCACTCGGTGAGTTTTGAAGACATACATTAACTTTAGCATCTGTGTGTTTACGATTTATTTCTACCCATTAGCATTTTAATTTTTTTCAAAATATTAATGGAAGTGGATTTGAAATAAAAAAAATCATAGTATCGATAGAAATCACTTCGGATAATTTAAACGTATTATTTAATTTTTAATAATATTATGGAAAACACATAACGTAAATGGATTAAAAATTATGCGGTTGCAAATTTGCGATTGCAGTAGTCTCATATACCAAGTGGATATCCGTAATCTTTAATC
The DNA here is from genome assembly GCF_022747635.1 of Hetaerina americana. Taxonomy (NCBI): domain Eukaryota; kingdom Metazoa; phylum Arthropoda; class Insecta; order Odonata; family Calopterygidae; genus Hetaerina; species Hetaerina americana. The sequence goes on from NW_027287194.1 coordinate 1,871,530, forward strand.
AATGTGTTCACTTTATGAGCTACCTATTTGAATCATGGGTTTTAAACAAACGGTGCGACACAATAAAACCCCAACCAATTTCTTTGTTGGTTTATATTTCAAACGATCTCCTATACTTGACCTTAATGCTAATGTTTCGTGTATTCTACCAAGCGTTTTTTTTCGGGGAATGCGAATAAATGTGAAGAAGCATAGCATAGCATACTGCGGCTAGAGAAGAGTTCTTTTAGGAGAGATTGGAGTCACGATTATCAGCTTAATAGCTTTATTATCATTTAATGGCGTAAATGCATGATGTGCCATGGGTAGAAGGTTCAGCCCTTCCTATGCAAACCTCTTTCTTGGTCTTGCAGAGAAGAAATTACTGTCAAAACAACCACTGAAACCTCTATTGTGGCTCAGATACATCGATGATATCTTCCTCCTCTGGCCACATGGTACCGATTCCCTGAAAGCTTTCATTTCCGACCTCAATGCTTCGTCCTCTGTCTCCTTCAGTTCTACAGTTTCCTCCTCCCAAATCAACTTCCTGGATGTAAATGTTACATTAAGAAACCAAACATTTCACACCTCTGTACATATTAAACCCACAAACAAACAGCAATACTTACACTACAATAGTTGCCACCCATATCACACAAAACGCTCCATTCCTTACTCCCTATCCACAAGGGGACACAGAATTTGTAGTGACCCTGATTCCCTTGATTATTTCCTTTCAAGTCTACACTGTTCCCTCCTCAAAAGAGGTTATCCCGAATCCCTCCTGAACAAAAGAATCCAAAAACATGCGTACACTCCCAAACCTTCCTCCACCGCAGAACCCCACCCTCTCTCAATTTGCACTACATACTTCCCGGGCTTAGAATCTATACGATCAATCCTGAAAGACCTCTACCCTATCCTAAAAAATCATAATGCCACCGCCAACCTTTTTCCCAAATGCCCCTCAGTTACTTTCAAACGCCCCG